>NC_051085.1:53688515-54004348 GCF_004664715.2 Peromyscus leucopus
CTTCACAGAGTCCTTCAGGATGGTCCAATCTCCTGACTCGGAGGACATGACATCATATACAAAGTTCATCCTTGAGAACCACAGGATCAAGTAGTTAAAAATAAATTGCAAAATAATCCCATAATGGTTTAGGTGAGTTTATGATTTCGTACTGGGGTATATTCCTAGTTCTGAGGGGCTGAAGACTGGACACACCTACACAGATGTTAAAAAGCAACAGCCTCTTAACTGAAGGCTGGAGGGGTCATTCAGATAGAGGGGCCTTTGTGTGACATGGGGATGATGTGAGAGCCCACAAACAATCCTGTCTTAGCTGGAGATGAGAGAAAGGACAGCAGAAGGACATGGGGAAGAGATGTGCAAGCCAGTTAGGTGCTGCTGGGGTGTATTTATATCTGTATTTTCTCTTAAGACAGTATGTGAGCCCTAGAAGGCTGAGCTACCTCGGGTCAGGTCTTAAAGTCTGCATGCCCTGAAGCTGTCCAGCTGACAGCCTGCCTCGGAGGGGTTGTGCTCCAGCTGCCGCACACTGCCAAGGATGCTGGGGGATGAGAGAGCAGGATCCTTTTTGATGTGTGATCTTCTGCAAACACTCAACTCTCTCTCCATCTCCTTCCCAGAGTGTGTGTGGGTGGGGCTGGGGGGATTTTTAACCCATGGTGAAGCCAGAACTCATTACCAGGTTGCTGTCGGTGAGCTGGCTGGAGAGCAGACGTCATCACAGGCCTCCAGGGCTGGATTCTGATCTCTGACGCACCAGACATCACCTGTCACGATGTGCATGCTGCTCTTGCAGAGGACACAGGACATCACAGGTGTGACCATGAAAGAGAGGGGCTTTGAACACTGTAGGAATCCATCTGAGGTGCCGGGAAATAACTAAAAATGGCCTGTTCTGGGTGACAGCAGTAGTAGCTACACTTGAGTGTGTTATAGCGAAGAGCGCTATGAGGACCAGAGAGGCAGCGAGCAGAGCTGACAGCAACTGGGTTCTGAAGGGCTCGGTGAGCCTCGTTCACTATGGTAAGGGGTTTTCAGTATCTAATCTGCACAAGAACCAAGGGCATCTTGTGGTGTGATATTTTGTTTGTGTTCTGACAAAGTTTGCCTGGAGATCAGAGAAGCAGAGCAACTTACAGAAGCCACTACAGACTTCTTACCTCTACAAAATCTCAGACCAAATGGGTATCCTGTCTCTGCAAATCCTCAGACTGAATGGGACCAGATCCTGTCTCTACCTCCTTAGTGCTGGGATCAAAGGCATGAGATTAAAGGTGTACACCACTACCACCGGGCTCTGTTCCTCTTTTACACTGGTTCAATCTTGTGTAGCCCAGGGTGGCCTTGAACTCCTGATCTTCCTGCTTCCTCCTCCCTGGTGCTGGGATTAAAGGTGTGAGCCACCACTGTCTGGCCTCTATGGTTAGCTAGTGGCTGGCTCTGCCTTCTGATCTCCAGGCAAGCTTTATTTGTCAGAACACAAATCAAATATCACACAACACTTCCCCTTTTTTGTCTAAACAAAAAGTGGAGGTTTTAACTCTGATCTTTCAACTTTCACCATCGTGGGAGAAAATCTCCAGGCAAGTTTTATTTATCAGAACACAAACAAAATATCATACAACAGCATCCTGTAAGAGAAAGACCAAATATCAACCACAAACTAACAATTTTGTTGCAATGAGCATTAGTGACAAAATGTGTGGGAAATCCTCCACTGCCCTGCAATTTGAAACCTGTTTTCACAGATTTGACAGTTAGTATTGTCAACTTGACAGAATCTGGAATCACCTAGGAGACAAGCTTCCAAGTCAGTCAATGAGGGATTATTTAGATTAGGTTAGCCTCTCTCTGGGCATGCCTGTGAGGGATCATCTTGATTAGGTTAATTGAGAGCTCAAGAATTACCCGTAAAAATGGCAGCACTAATCCCTGCCTAGGATGCTGGACTATATAAAAGGGAGGAAGCTACCTGAGCATAATCATTCTTCAGTGCGATGTGACCAGCTGCCCTTCCAGCTGCCACACTATCCTTCCTGGACTCTCGAACTGTGAGCCAAAATAACCCCTCCTGCCTCAAGTTTCCTTCTTGTAAGATACTTTATCAGGGTGACTGGAAAGTTAACTAACAGATTAGACATTAGGCAGCGTCTCTCAGAGGTGATGTGTACACATTGTGCTTATTCCAAGAACACCTCACCCTAGTGAGATGAAGGCTGCCCTGAGTTGTCAGGGCAGGGTCTCGGATTTGTTTGCAGTCTGGTGGATTAGTCGTCTCATTGCTGTGATGAAATATTCAACAAAAGCAGTGCAAGGAAAAGCTCACAGTTTGCAGATCCCATTCATTGTGGTGGGAAAGCCTGAACAGAGTGGCAGCATGAGGCAGCTGATCGATCACATTGCATACACAGCCAGGAAACAGAGGGATGGATGCTGCTGCTCAGCTGACTTTCTCCCACTTCCAGTCAGGGATCCAGCTCCTGAGATACCCATATTCAGGGTGGGTGTTCTGTTCTATTAATAGTCGTTTAAAAAAAAAAAAAAAAAAAAAAAAACTTCTGACAGGCACACTAAGAGAACTGTCTTCCAAATGATTTGAAATCCATTGCATTGACAGTGAATACTAGTGATCATACCTGGTCAGTTATTTTTAACTGGACAGATGGGTATGACACCTGTGTCTAGCAGCATACCACAGGCTTTGCAGTCTTGCCCCACACCTGAATCTGGGTCTTCAATCGTGGTGGCCAGGTCCTTCCTCTAGAAGGCTATCTTGGGAGTTCTCTGTGTGAGGTAGTTAGTATCCTTGTGGCTTTTGCCTCTACCTGGATCTTTGGGCAGTGGAGCAGGGGAGGCAAAACAGACTTTGCATGCCCCAGGTTTTAGAGATGCTCATGATTTTTGTGAGTGTGGCCATCAAAAGAACACCGAGGTGCGACTCAGCAGGTGGCCCTTGTCATTCACTCACCTGTTCATGCACACCCCCTCCACACACAGTGGAAAGGGGTCCTGGCTTGAGCGTCAGAGGTACGCTCTAAAGCAGGCCTCAAAGTGAATCTGAGAAAAAGGAACATGGAGACTGGACTAGAGGGATCTTTTAAGGGCAGAGATAAGAGAAATTAAACATATGAATGCTCAGGAAGCCTGTAGATCTAAGTTACTCAGAAATCACACTGCCTCTCTATCAATAATCGTAGCCTTGGGTACAAAGCACTAAAGCGTGGCCCACACTTCCAGGGACCTCCCGTCTCCATCTAGACCCTGAGATACTTTCTCTCTGTCATCCTGTTCCTCCTAGCCATGACTGGTAGCTAGGAATACATGGGGCTGAGGGACAGAGAAGGCCAGGAGACCCTCTGCTTTTCCAGCCCTAGGAGCTTCCCTGAGAGAGAGAGTACAGTGTTGCACGAATTCTAATTGGTCTTAATAAAAACCCGAAGCCAGATATTGGGGTTAAAGCTAAAAGATCAGAGGAGACAAGCCACAGCCCCTTCTCACCTCGCCAACTCCTCGGCCAAAAAGAGAAGATCCTGTCTTCATGAATCCTCAGACTGAATGCCCCTGAGTCCTCAGTCGAAAGCTCTCTAGTTCCTGTCTCCTCACACCTTATATGCCTTTCTCCATCCAGCCATTTCCCTTCCTATCTCAACCTTCCTAGTTAGTGCTGGGGTTAATGGCATGTGTGCTTCCCAAATACTAGTGGTGTGAGCCACCACTGCCTGGCTCTGTTTCTCTCCTAGCCTGGATCAATCTTATGTAGCCCAGTGTGGCCTTGAACTCACAGAGATCCAGATCTCTGCCTCCTGAGTGCTAGGATTAAAAAATGCGTGCCACCACTGCCCGACCTCTGTGTTGAACTCTGCGGCTGGTCTGTCCTTTGATCTTCAGGCAAGCTTTGTTTCTTAGATTACCAGTATCACCACAGTCCAGGGGTCTGATGTCACCAGAGCACGGATAGGACTTTTCAGAAACCCAAACCACATCAACAGGGTGAAAGGAGGCAACATGTGGCTGTCGGCCTCCTCCTGTTCGGGGACACGCGGCTTCTAGCACTTTCCTTCCCATCCTGTTTGTTGTGTCTGGGCTGCAGTACTCACATCCTGAGGCACCAGCGCGCACGCGCTGAGGAGTACGACCAGCTGGAGCACCGCATTCAGCCCTGTAGCTCCTCCCAGAGATCCTGTGTGTGCTTGGGAGCTGGCTCCAGTCCACAGGCTGGGGGCCAGAACAAACCGTGGGTGTTGTTGGCTATGGTCCTTGAACAATCCCTACAGCCAGCTGAACATTCACACAGAGAAAAAGGCTCTGTAGGACCGTGCATGTGCTGCCCCACGGAGAGTGGCAGGTGTCAGGGGAGACACACCCAATCAGTGCCCCTCCAGGTAGGGCACCTGGTCAAGGTGGCTTCGAGAAAAACCAGCAGCAGGAGGAAGAGGTACACTGTTCACCAGAAGTCTTGGATTTCATCATAGGGAGCGTGTTAGCTATGCTTGCTTCTATACTTGTGATAAAACACCATGATCAGAACAATGGAAAAAAGAAAAGGTTGGGCGCTTACAGTTCCAGAGAGACAAGAAGAGTCCATCATGGCAGCGGGCAGGTATGGTGTCCGGAGCAGAATGCTGAGAACTCACCTCTTGAGAGGCAAGCACAAAGCAGAGAGAAGGAACTGGAGTCTTTACATCCCCAAAGCCCACCTCCAGTGACAAACTTCCTCCAATAAGGCCACACCTCCTGAACGTCTCCAAAGAGCACCAGCAACCAACTGGGGACCAAGTATTCAAAGAGACGAGCCTATGTTCTCATTCAAATCACCACACAGGGTCTCTTCCTAGGAGAGTCCACACAGAGTTCATGCGCATTACCCTCTCACTCCCAAACTCCCTCCATCAACCCTGAAAAGACACCAAGGATAGCGGGTGTTGGCCAACAAAGGTCCGTTGAGTAGATTTGTGAACAGCTAACATCCTTTAGAGGATCTGCACAGGAAGAATGAGAGAAGCAGAACCAGACAGGTTGGCAGAAACATCTTTCTAGTTTAGTACGTGGCCTCCATAATCTGAAGTTACGATTGACTCCACTATCAGACTTCAAAGTTCACAGCCAGACCCCACACCCAGCCATGATCGTGGCCCCCTGGGTTCCCTTTACTCTCCAAGCTCTCTAGTTCCTATCTCCTCACACCTCCACACACCTCCTCTTCCCTCACGGTTCATGTCTTCCACTCGTCTTGACAACTGAGGGGCCAACCCCCCTTTAACACAGAGTGTGCTGTCCCCTCATGTCACACACACACACACCATAGTGCAGGCAGGCTTGCTTCTTCAGTGAGCACCAGGACCCACCACGCTCTGCTCCCAGAAGACACTGAGTAGCAGTGAGGTGGATGACCTGGTAAAGGCGGGGCTCCGGGGAACCCGTTTGCTGGTTTGACTCTAGCGTCTCTACTTCTGAGACAGATGACATTGCAGCAGGTAGCCCTCATCACAGCTGTGAATAACCAGCCAGATTATCCATCTGACTAAGCACCTGGGTCAATGTGCCCAGGGTAGTCCTCTCACCACAGCCGACTGTGGAGCCCTGATCCACATTCCAGATCTATGCAGCTCTCCCCACAGCTATCCAGGTGGTACCCAATGTTGGGGATGGGTCTCAGAGATTCTTATGGACAACCCTTTCTAAGACAAGACCTTTTAAACCAGAGATCCCGATTCTGATTTTGTCGTGTTCTTCTGTAGCTAGAGTTTTCCTGCCTTGCCCACAGTCAGGACAAATCTCTGTCACCCGCCAGTCCCACAGCTGCTCAGACCCAACCAAGTAAACACAGAGACTTATATTGCTCACAAACTGTATGGCCGTGGCAGGCTTCTTGCTAACTGTTCTTATAGCTTAAATTAATCCATTTCCACAAATCTATACCCTGCCACTTGGCTTGTGGCCTACCGGCATCTTTTCATGCTGCTTGTCAGGGTGGCGGCTGGCAGTGACTCCTTCTGCCTTTCAGTTCTTTTATTTTTCCTCTCTGTTAGTCCCGCGTATACTTCCTGCCTAGCCACGGACCAATCAGTGTTTTAGTTATTGACCAATCAGAGCAACTTGACATACAGACCATCCTACAGCACAGCCAAGTGCAGACCATCTCAGACACCTGCACTCAGGCCCGTGGTCCTAATCATCCTCTATGCAGACCTGCTGGGTAAAGCCACGAGGAACCCGAGAACAGGCCCCCACAAGACATACAGAACATCCCACAGCATTCTTCTGCATCTTAGTTTCATTTCCAGTTGCTGTGACAAAATTCCCTGACAAAGTTATCAAGTTATCTTAGGGGAAGCAAAGGGTTTCTTTTATCTTACAGAGCCAGGCTTGTACCATTGAGGGAAAGTCAAGGGGCTGGGGACTCTAGGGAATTGGTGCTATCACATCTGTAATCAGGGACAAAGAGTAACAACTGTGTGCACACCAGTCTCAACATTCTACACCCACACAGTCCAGGACCACAAACCCAGGGAACAGTACTGCCCATATTTAGGGTGTGTCTTCCCATCTCAATCAATCCAATCAAGAAAATCTCTCAGCCAGGCATAGTGGCATATGTGCCTTTAATCCCAGCACTCCGAGGCAGAGTCAGGAAGATCACTGTGAGTTTGAAGCCAACCTGGCTGACACAGGGATTTCCAGGCCAGTCAGGGCTACATAGTGAGATCTATCTCAAAAGAAAAGATGTAAGGAAGGAAGGAGGAAAGAGGGAAGGAGGGAGAAAGGAAGGAGGGAGAAAGGGAGAGAGGGAGGGAGAGGGGGAGGGAGAGAGGGAGGGAGAGAGGGAGAGAGGGAAGGAGAGAGGGAGAGAGAGAGAGAGAGAGAGAGAGAGAGAGAGAGAGAGAGAGAGAGAGAGAGAGAGTGTTCTGGCAAATGTGCCCTCAGGCCAGTCCCATCAAAACAATTCCTCCTCAATGAGACTGTCTTCCCAGATGATTCTCAATTACATCAGCTGACAGTTGAAACTGACTACCATACCCTGCAGTTTAAATTGGTCCTGAGAGCAGAGTATGTCTTCAAAAACACATCTTGAGCAAAAAGGGCAAATTTTATAGACTGTTAAAATAATCTGCATGGCCGGGCGGTGGTGGCGCATGCCTTTAATCCCAGCACTCGGGAGGCAGAGCCAGGCGGATCTCTGTGAGTTCGAGGCCAGCCTGGGCTACCAAGTGAGCTCCAGGAAAGGCGCAAAGCTACGCAGAGAAACCCTGTCTCGAAAAACCAAAAAAAAAAAAATAATAATAATAATCTGCATGCCAGAATTATGGTGCATCAAATATCAGTGACAGTAAGTAGACGTTAGTTGAAAAATGAGAGAGAGAGAGAGAGAGAGAGAGAGAAAGAGAGAGAGAGAGAGAGAGAGACTGAGACTTAACCCCAGATTTAAACCATGATACCCCACTGTTGGTCCCTAGGGAAGAGGGAGGAGAAGAGATTGCCCGAATCCAGGCAAGCTTGCTGGTTCTCAGCTCCCTCTCTTCATTCTATACAGTTCAGGATTCCCTGCTCAGGGAGTGGTCCTGCCCACAATTAAGAGGGATCTTCTTGCATCGATTAATTGAATCAGTCTCAGAAGCTGATCTGAATCTAGAAGTCCTTCGTAGGTATGCTCAGAGAGCCAAGTTCACAACTAATGCTATCGCAACTTTGCCCAGGTCTATAAAAGAGGAAAACAGTGCATTCTGAAAGGCAAAATCAAGTCACCAGGAAAAATGTCCTCAGCTGGGCAACAGGAGCCTTCCAATGATGCCTCTGCGGCAGGCATGGAGGACCTGCAGGACTCCTCCTTTCTATGCCCACTAAGCAACCTCCACTTTTTGTTTTGCCTTCCTAGATGTCTTAGCTGGGCAGTGTCCCAGACAGCACAGAGGGGGTTGCCCCGGTCCCCAGAAATGAAGCTAGAATAGGACTAAATACTGTCAGTCACAATTCATGTTCTGATGAATTCACAGCTTCCTAAAGTCCAGCTCCTAATTCTGGGTTGAGCCAGAACAAAGACCAAAGAAATCAAAGACAAGGGCCTTTCTCTTTCCCCCGCTGCTCCCAATTTGTTGACGCTCCTTAGCCACGCCATTAATGTTTTTCTTCCATTAAAACCTCATAGACTGAGATGTGGCTCAGTCGGAGTGCTTACTTAGCACACAGAAAGCCCAGGTTCCATCCCCAGCCCTGCATAAAACAGTGTGATGGTGCACACCTGTAATCCCAGCACTCAGAAGGTGGAGGCAGGATGCTGTGGAATATTACTTTAACTATGTAAAGATGTGTTACATTTGTTTATGCTGCATTTGTTTAATGATGTAAAGATGTGTTGCCTTGCCTGCCTAAGACACCTGATTGGCCTAATAAAAAAGCTGAATGGCCAATAGCTAGGCAGAGGAGGAATAGGTGGGGCTGGTGGGCAGAGAGAATAAGTAGGAGGAGGAATTTAGGCTTGGGAACAAATGAGAGAAAAGAACAAGGGAGAAATAGAGGGAGACGCCCAGGGCCAGCCAGCCAGGCAGCTGCCAGACAGACAAACATGGAAGAAGCAGGAAAGTAGGACATACAGAATGAAAGAAACATAAAAAGCCCCAAGGCAAAATGTAGATGAAGAGAAACAGATTAAATTAAGTTATATGAGCTAGTGGGACAAGCCTAAGATAAGGCTGAGCTTTCACAATTAATACTAAGTCTCCGTGTCATGATTTGGGGGTGGCAGTCTGAGAAGGCCTGCTACCAGAAGTCCAGGTCACCCTTGGCTACCTAGTGGGTTCAAGGCCATCCAAGACACTGCCTTAACAATAATAACAACAACAACAAAACCTTCAAAGACGGGTTTTCTGGGCACCTCTAGGAAGCCAAAGGAAGGGAAAGCATACGTCTCTGTCTGCTTAGCATTATTCGGACGAGCATCTGAAAGACCCCTCCATCTCAACATGTCTAAAGCACAGCCGTTACTGTCTCCACTCCCACACCAGCATCTTCCCCGGGCTTCCTCATTGTAACAACAGAGTCCAGGACAGAAGCCCAAAGCAGAGCCTACCCAGGAAGGACCCTTCTCTCTCTCTTCTTTCCACAGAAGTCACCTGACACCAGGTGTGGTCATTGCTCTCTGAGTTGCCATGGGTTACCTTCTTCTTGGGTGTCTGTGCATCTCACTCTTCTGCTGTTTATTCCACAGCATGCCCACTGCAGTACGGCATTCACTGGCTTCTCATTTGCATGTTTCCCCAACTCCCATGTCCTCTGAGGACTACAGAGTCTTGCTCCTCTCCACACCCATGGCGCTATGGTCTCCACTCCATGTTTGCTCACCTTGTGAGGCTTGGCCACCTTACCTCCTCTGAACTGGCTAAGACAGATTGGCCTTGGGTCTCAACATTGGCTCTCATCGGTGGCCAGGATGCTCTCCTCTACATCTGCCCAAGGCTGTGCTCAGGCTCCACTCACTCAGCCAGAGATCTGGGACCATCCCTGCCTGCAGCTCTCCTGCACTGGCCACTGGACCTCTTATGAACTTGCCTCTCTTCAGGACACTGCTCAGTCTCTGAAATACAGCACATGCTCTCTCCCTTGGTGTCACATGCTCCAGGTGGCGGGCAATGCTGGAGGCGAGGACTGTCTCCTGCCCCGTGAGGAACACTCCATGTAGAGAAGGTGCTAAAACAGTATTTACAAGAGAAGGAGCCAGTGGAGTACACTCGACTAAACAGAGACCTCTGTGGCCATATGCAAAAGACATGGTTTTCATAGTCACATGCAAGAAGAGAGCTGAGGGCATTGGTGGTTCCTAATCACACACATACCTTTGAAGTTGGTGCCGAATAGTGGTTAATATTTAATATTAATAATTGGAGCATTCCCTCCTGACCCAGGATGCTTGGACATTTAAAAGACTCACATGCTATACTTCCTCGAAGCAGTAAGCAGTTGGAGAGAGAAGACCCTCTGGCTGAGCTGCCTGCCAGTTGGGCAGGGAGCTCAAGGGAAGCCAATTTTTTGAGTCAGAAGCCTATGCTGGAGTGGGCTTTTCATGGATGTAGCTGTCCTGGAGTCTCTCATGCTTCTGTTAAGTAACTTCAATAATGTATTGGTTCACCCAGCTAGACTTGGGTGGGATCATGTCTTTGTTCAATCATGGAGTGGGTACGCTTAAGTTTACATCCCTCATATACAAAAGCCACACAAAAGAGGGTCCCTTGTTCTCTACCCTAGAACAAAAAGTGATATCCATCCTGCATTTGGGAAACTTATTTTTAAGGTTCTGATAGTCTACAGTTTTATGAAGAGATTAAATTAAGAGCATTTTTGCCAATACTTGGTTTAGCAATAAAGCCGTCAGATGTAAATTGTGGACATTATCTTCACACTACTCTTTTTGTTGGTGAGTGAGAACGACCCCCACTGTTAGGCTAAATTACTAATTTGATGGTTGCATTTGTCGAGAAGGTGCCTGTTCCAACTTCAGAACATAAGAAGCCATTCAAAGTGCTTCAGAAATCCGGGTGAGACCACTCCTCTGTTTCCAGTCCCTTTCTAACATCACTCTGCAGCAATGCCCCTCTAGGGTGCAGGGAACTCTCCTGGGCACTTTGCTCATGAGGTCTCAGCTCATCATGACAGAGAACGCAGGGAAGGGACAGCAGTGTGGTCCCAAGGAGGTTGGTGTCATCACGGGTTCATTCATACCTGTTGCATTGCAGGAGTCCACAGCACCTTCTGCGGAGTCATTGCTCATCTGCGCCTGAGCATCTGTGCGGTTTCGCAGGGCCAGTAGAGCAGGGCCTTTGCTCCCACCTTTAAACGTGAACGGGAGGCAGCCTGCTGGGAAGAACAAGGTGAGGCATTAATGTCAAGTAGGGCTTACACACATCCTGCCTCAAGTAGGATCTCCTGTCTTACAGGGTGTAGATAGTACTGTGATGAGGACTCCCAACACCTTCCACTTGGAGCCTCCTTGACACCATTACACGTGGTGGGATTCAAGGTGAACCCAAACACATATCTATAGAATGTGAGTGCATACACTAACCCTAACCCAGCCTGAAACCATTGGCTCATATCCTTGAAGACCAGAAAGACCCTTGGGGGAAAATATCTAGCTTGATCCCTTCAGAAAGTCTCTGATAGGTACTTCACTGGGGACATTTTCCTGGGACACTGTAATTCAGCTGCTCCATACTGAGCCTCCTCTGGGATGCAGCTCGCAGTGGGGATGGGGAGGGGTGGGTTGTGTGTCTCTCAGTCAATTGGGTTGACGAGATGAAGGGGAGAGGGATGGAAGCTGGGAGCTTGTGTCATGCTGTGCTGAGCTGACCCATGAAAGACAGCCCAGGCATGGGCCATGCCCCCGCCAGACCAGTGGATCTCCAATACATGATGGTGATTTGGTGATACTGGGTGTCGTATGTCTGTAATTAACCATGGGATGCATGAGACACACAGTTCAAGGTCATGGGTCTTTAGCAGCCTAGTCTGCCCAGCCCACACTGAACTTTAGAAATGTTTAACATTTGAAAGAAACATCAAAACCTTGTCCTCTACCGGTGCCCACCATGTCTAAGCCAGACAGTACAGAGGAGCCCCTAGGGTTTGCCATGGGAGTCTACTCCCATGAAGGGGCCTGTTAATCTGAGAACCATGGTGTAGCAGGCTAGCAGATCTGTCTCTGTTTGGGGGGAAAGGCATAGATGGAAGGCAACAGCAAAGGGATGTGTGACAGAAATGGCTGATGGCACAGGAGATGGCTAGAGAAAACTCAACAGCTTGAAGAAAACTGGATCTAATCCCCCATTGGGTAGAAGGACTGGCCCTGGGTGGAGTGCTAGGGGATGACAAAATGGGGGTTATGGACCTCTAGAACCTCTTAATACAGAACAAAAGGAGAAAACTGAAAAGTCACATGGCTACTAGTTAGACGTACTCTCTCTGTCCTGTCTAAAGAGGGAATTGTATTGGCACAGGGAAATCACCAATGGATAATATCTGTGATTGAAGTATGTTCCATAATATCAAAAGATATGGCATGTCAACTGCCCATCCTAGAGACAGTACTTGGATAAATGTGCAACGTACCCATGATAGTCATGGACATGATGTCTTGAGTAGAGTTTGCAGTACCTACACAGACCAGCGCTGGAGTACAGTAGCTTCCTCTCTAATCTGATGACTCCGCATCATTGGACCAATCACAATACACACATGCCTCAACCTTGAAACTAGTCTTTGGGTCGGAGAGTTCTGGTTTCCTGTTTCATGCCACCCTGATCTGCCTGGAATCTACAGAATGGGGTGCCTGAATTTCTCCTCTTCCCTCAGGGGAAAGAGCTCAAACCACGTGTCCACCATTCTTGTACCTCTAAGCCTCCAGCCTGTGTGTCTGGTCTGTGTACTTCTTTCAAAGTCCTGAGCATCTTACAGATGTCTGGATCTAAAAGACCAAAGCTGAGCTTTTGTTCTAAAATAAGAGGAGTGGGTAAAGGTTAAAAATCAGCCATGAAAAATTTGGACCATAAAAGTGAACCAAAGCTACCATGATTCAAGGTGCTCAGGGGAGCCAGGAGATCACACTGAGGACCCAACACTGCCACCAGGTACAGGGAGGAGTCTCCTCAGGATTATGATATAGACTGTGTCTTGGGACTATGCTGGTCTATCATCAGAGAGGAAGGAACAGGAGCTCAATTGCAAAAGGAATATCCATTGATTCATCCATTAATGGTACAGGAGTTTCCCTGTGACCAACCAGACGCAGTCCCCAAGGCTGGAGGTGGCAATGGCTCTTCTGTATATACATGGCAGCTTCTTGTGACTCAGTCCCAAGCCAGGGACACCAAGAAAGAAATTGTATGTGAACACAGAGGCTGAGGCTCTGGAGCTCAAATGTTTAGGGTGTGAACCCATTCCCCTGATCACAGCCTGTGAGTGGAATGGATAAGGGGCGGACTTTTCTCCCTGGTTTACATGAGCAGATACTGCGCAAACCAGAGCTCTGGGATGGACAGCAGGATGCGATGCCCTTGGCAAGAGCCCAGGCCCATGTGACTGGTATTTGGGGTAGTATAGTGGGTCTGGTGTAGACGACACCATGGGCAGGCACTCTGTCGGACTGTGACTAGACGTAAACAGCCCAGAAGGGACAAATGGAACAAGGAACCCGTTGGTGATCAAGTGTGATGGGAGATGGTAACACTCCTGAGGGCTCTATGTGCCCACAGGGCTACTCCCTCACTTACACGCAATAGCTCACAAGGCTTGCAGATTGATGGGTATAGATGTAGCTGCAACATGCCATCATGCTTTTGTACCGATGAAAATCAGGATTTTAAAATCTTTAGTAGTAAAATGAAAAGCACTCATCCATTCACCACACACTGCCCAGGTGCTCTGACTCCAGCCAAGGCGAGTTGTATGTGTGCCGAATAAATATCATCTACATTTGAGCCGATGCCGGGTTTAGACATTTTCCCCTAAAAGGACTGTTCAGCAGGTCCCAGGATTGCAAGGTCTGTGAAAAGACGGCAATCCTCCAGAAGAGAAGGAACCTGTAGACAACTAACTCTGAGCTAATGAAGGGAAGGAGGGAGGAGAGATGAAGAGAGGCATGCACACATGGACGCATATGTGTACACACAGAGGAGCACACACACTTACCCACATGTATCCACACACATACACACATACATAAAATTTGTGCATACTCTGAGTCCCTCTCAGTGTGCAAGGGGTCACTCACTCTACAGCAGCAGGAACTTTCTTCCTGGGCACTGCTGTAAAGAGTGTGGCCCGGCGCTAACCTTCTGACAGAGCCTCCTCCAGGTGGAGGTACGCCAGAGAGTGCTTCAGGTCACTCCCTGCCCTAATTCTGTCTGCCAGATCATCATGTCTCTTTCTGGCCTCCGCAAGAACTTGATAGGAGTTCAAGTTCACCGTTCAAGTCCCTGGAAGCCTCTGAGTCCCCCTCCTGGCAGTAACCAAGAGCAGATGTGTTCTAAAAAAAAAAAAAAAAAAAAAAAAAAAAAAAGACCTCCAGCAGGCTCAGAGCCTCAGAGCAAGCTCTAGTATGGACCTATGCAGCCTAGTGCCGTGTCTGGGTTTGAGTCCGGGTTCTAGCCAAGGCTGCAGAGAATGAACCCAGCAAAGGCTAAAGTCCTCTGAACTGAACTGTTCACTAAGAATGGGAGTCTTTCCTGACACCCAGGAGTGACACAAATATGGTAGAATGAAATCCTTGGGAGATGAGCTGGTCTGAAGACAGACTCATGACGGATGGTACTGCGTTCAGCCCACAGGAGCATGAACTGGAAGACTTGTCCTTGGCACTTCGGCAAAGGAGATGGGAGCAGATGCCTTCAAGATGAAAGGGAAGAGGTTTCTGGTGTTGTTTGAGATGTCTGAATGGAATGAAATAGCTCTGGACCAAAATATTTAAACCACTATTCTTTCTCTCTTTCTCTCTTTCTTTTCTCTCTCTCTCTCTCTCTCTCTCTCTTTCTTCCTTTCTTTCCTTCCTTCCTTCCTTTCTTTCTTTCTTTCCTTTCTTTCTCTTTCTTTCTTTCTTCCTTTCTTTCCTTTCTTTCTTTCTTTTTCTGCATTTGTCTTTGGAGTGATTGAATCATTCTCCTTCATACTCTTTTCAAGACTCTTTGCTGTTGTAGCCAGTCAGCATTTTCCTTTTCAAGGGAGAGTAATATTCCATTTTCTGTATAGACCATGATGTGCTTGTTGATTCAGCCATGTGGGGGAGGGGGGCACTTGGTGCTTCTATCTTTGGCTGTTGTGAAAGATTTATTTATTTTTATTTTTATGTGTGTAAGTGTTTTTGCTTGAATGTATGTATGTATCATATATATGCAGTGGCTGTGGAAGCCAGAACAGGGTGTTGGGTCCCCTGAAACTGGAGTTACAGATGACTGTGAGCTGCTATGTGGGTGCTGGGAACTGAACCTCAGTCTTCTAAAAGTACCAAGTACTCTTAATTGATGTCATCTCTCCAGCCTGTCACAAAACTCAACAAAGTGGAGACAACCAAAAAAGACACCTGTGAAGGGCTTAGAGAGATGGCTCAGCGGTTAAGAGCACTGGCTGCTTTTCCAGAGGTCCTGAGTTCAATTCCCAGCAACCCCATGGTGGCTCACAACCATCTGTAAAAGGATCTGATGCCCTCTTCTAGCATGTACATATGCAGAACACTCATACATAAAATGTTCATCAATAAAATTTTAAAAAGACATCTATGTGTGCTTTGGCACACGCTATCCTCAACAAGCACAAGGAAGCATCAGGAAACATCAAAGGTAAAATAACCAAAAGGCCTGTTGATTTCATAAATCTTTTATGTATTTTGGACCCAGAAACTTATCTGAAATGTTTTGTTTGAATAATAAACTTTCCATCCCATTTAAAAAAAAAAAAAAAAAACAGTAAAAATGTGACACAGAGCATCTCGGGCTGGGGGTGGGGGTGTCTGTTTGTCTGCTCTCTGTTCTCCTGATACCCAGCTACACAGCTACTTACTTCAATTGGCCCCAGGGGCCTTGAAGGACCAAGAAGGGAGAGAGCAAAGCAGAGGAACCTAGAGTGACATCCAAACTCTGAAGTCTGCTTTTGCTGACCCCAGGGAGGGGCACATCTCCTTCTGGGGGTGCACAGACTAGGAGGGCCCTCCTCCCGGAGTGCATGCAGGAACCCCCTTCACTGCAGCACACCAGCTCTAAAGCAGCGACTGTCTGCGCCTCTTTAAGTCTCCCAAGCTCATGCCCAGGGAAGGGCTTGGCTAGGGCTGGCTCACAGAGGGGGAAGTAGTAACTGCAGGGATTCCCACTGTGTCTGTCGCCTCCAGGAGCTCTGAATTCCGAAACTCACATGGCTCAAAATAGAGCCCAGTTGTGGTTGCTTCCACTCTTACAGTCTGTGCTCTAGGAACAGCAGAGAGATGAATAGCACCAGCCTTCCCCAGCGGAGGAGGCAGGCAGCGCGGGAATACTGTGGACATGCATTCTGCCTCGGATGTGTGGTGTGGCCAACTGGTTACCTATTTTAAGCCCATTTTGAAGACATGGGAGCAAGCAAGGAATAAAGTAAAGGTTCAATTAGTCCTTTAATTCCCCCTGCGTGTAAGTCTGGATTTTATCCAACTGGGAAAACCTGCTTCCATGAGATACTGAAAGAAAGAAAACAGAGAAAGTATTTCACAGAGCAGAGCATGGAAAAGCCACCCAAATTATTCTAGGATGGCCGGCACACGTTGCGGACTTAGAGCGCACAGTGCATTACCCATGGATGTTAGGATACCAGGGCTTCATGTGAGTAGGCTACTGTGTATCAGTTGTTTTTGCTGTGCTCCTAGATGGGTTCTGCCATTGGCCCGTTTCAGCCTCTCCCCCAAACACCTATTACACCTGATCGGAGAGTTTGTCTAAACTTGGAGAGTCATGGCTGGAGTTCCAAAACATCAGAAGTCACTTAGTCTAACAGCAGATGATGAAACCTTTGAGCCACACTAAGAAAAAGAATATTGCCCTATGTGAGAGAGTACAGTGAGCAGACTGTCGGAGCTCTACAGAGGCAAGGCGAAATCACATGGCCATCACTGTCATCATTAGGACAGGCCAAGGGGTCCAAAGCAAGTCTCAGGACAGGGCCGGCTAAAGTCAGGCTTGCAATTCTGTTTTCCTAACTGCAGAGTAGAAGTGAGGCAGGATAGAGTGAAGAGCGGGGTCTGAGGGGCTTTATCCATAGGCTGTGAGTTAGTATATAAAAAGCCACTGACAGGGAAAAGGCTGGTCACCACTCCAAGGGTGTCTGTCACAGACAGAGCACAGCACAAACAAGCCCACGATACCCGGATATTGAAGTCTGCAGCTGTGGTAGACATTTCCCACGGAGCTGTTTTCTAACCTTCCTCCCAGCTCTGTCCTACTTCCTCCTTTGGAAGTGTATTTTCAAATTGACTAAGATAGCATGGGGGAGCTTGCTGACATGTATCGTGTGTGTGTGTGTGTGTGTGTGTGTGTGTGTGTGTGTGTGTGTGTGTGTGAGAGAGAGAGAGAGAGAGAGAGAGAGAGAGAGAGCCAGTCAAAGGACAGCTTTTCAGAACCGATTCTCCTTCCACCTTGCTTTTGAGGCAGGGTCTCTCTTGTATCCGTCACTGTGCGGTACACTCCAGGTCAGCTGCCCGAGAGTTTCAGGCACACTCCCCACAGGAGTGCAGCAATTACAGATGCTCACCACCAACCACAGCCAGCTTTTGATGTGGGTACCTGGGACAGAACTTGGGTTGTGATGTGTTTTAACTGCTGAGTCCTCCCCCAGCCATGGCCCTTCTTCATAAACTCTCTCTGCTCCTGCCTCTATCCACGTGGCTATGTACAGTTTTTTATTCAAGGACACAAGAACCTAGAAATCACAGTGGTTGTTCACTATACTCTGACCCACATCAGAAAAATTCTCTTTTGATGCTCCTATAGTCATGGGCTTCTGAATATGCAAATGTAGCGTATGTTTCTTTTACCACGCCTACCAAGTTGTGTATAGAAGATTAACCAATGGAAGCCTGTTTAAGTTTCTTCACGGTCTGGGAAATGGGAGCAGGTTATGAAGTTTATGTGCACTGCCAGTAATTAGGAAGAAGAAAAACTAAACTGAAAATCCCTGTGCAGAGTCAAGTATTAAACCCTGGCAAGCCTAGAGATGGCCAAGGTCGGCTTCCAGCACCGTCTTTCCCACAGAGACAGAAGCAGGTGCCTCTGCAGAGGCAGACAAGATGAGGACAGGAGGGGGAAGCCATCTTCCCACAGTGCGCACTCTGGGGACTCACAAGTCTCGAGTATGCAGCAGAGAGGAGACAGGAGGTAGAAGTTCATACTGCTCCCTGACTCTCGATCTTCCTAAAGCTTTATTCCTTAGGCACGTATCAGAAAGGTCACCATTTCTATCCACCGCCACCCTCCAAAATGCTGCTCCCATCTCTAATCTCCACACTCCGTTGATTCTCTTTAATTCATGGTCTCTACTGTGGGCCACCATGTTGTTTTTAACTTGTCGTCTCTAGCTTCATGCTATGCAAAAAGCACTAGGTGGAAGAACTGGCCTTAGTGTTCTGGCTTCAGGGTCTTCACAACCCACCAGAATAGAGTCCAGTTGCCCAGTCCTTCAGAGGCTTGCATGCCGTTCTCAGAGAGTGTGGTCTGGGAGGCTTGCATGCCGTTCTCAGAGAGTGTGGTCTGGGAGGCTTGCATGCGGTGCTCAGAGAGTGTGGTCTGGGAGGCTTGCATGCGGTTCTCAGAGAGTGTGGTCTGGGAGGCTTGCATGCGGTGCTCAGAGAGTGTGGTCTGGGAGATTAAGCTGCTGCTGCTGCTTGGCTGAGCGTCAGCAGCTGTGAAGTCTGGAGCACTACTGTATGAAGAAAAGGCACAGGGCTGTGCTGGGCTGCAGAGGGTGAAGTTGCAGGGTCTGGGAAGAGCAAACCCAGCAGGGCCGTCACAGTACTCCGTCCCTTCAAGTCCCCACTCTTAGAGGAAAACCGGAGGCCGAGTAGAGGGATTCCAGAAGTTCTCCACTCTCTGCAGCCAGAGAATAAATAAACCAAGAAACGTTTTTACCAAAGTCAAACAACACAAATTCGGGGGGAAATCACACCGAGAAAACATTTAAAAAAATATTTTTTTCTTTGGGAAAATAAAATGACTCTCGAGAGTCACATGGTGCTGTACCATGGATCTTAATGTACACCAAAGGGTCCTGTGTGTTAAGGGCTTGATCTTCAGCCGATGGTGCCAGTGGGAAGGAGCCTGATAGAGGTCTCCAGGTCTTCAGGGAGTGTGTTCTTGAGGGCATATTTGGGCCTCAGCACTTCCTCCTTCGCCTCTCTTTGGTCCCCTGGCCACACTGTGAGAGCTTTGCATAAGCGTGAGCTTCCATCAGGACATTCCCACAGGCCCAAAGCAGTGAGGCCAACTGGCCCCGGATGTGGGGGTAGTTGTCCATGCTTCGCCCCTGAAGCACCTAACCACTAGGTACCTGCCCCCACCCGGGGTGTGGCCGAGACAGGAACCTCTTAAGACGGGAGATGCTAATGTGCTTGCTCTCTTGGCTCCTCGTGATGGTGGATGCAGGACTGCAGACCAAGTCCGAGTTCTCCAGAGAACCCAGTTGGACTGCGCCTCACCTCTCCTGGGTCCTGTAACCCATCCCTTTGCTGATTGTAAGTCACCCCAAAATAAACCCCTTTTTACTACCAGATGAACTACGTGGAATTGCCTCATTAATTGCCGCTTTACCTGGATGGAAACAAGCCCAAAACATCCTTTTCTTTCTCTGTCTTGATTAACCAACAAATTCCTTACACGAACAGGAAGCCGAGTAACACATATGGAGGTCTTCCGGGGTTTGTGTCAGTAACCACAGAGTTGGTCTTACACACAAGGAAATGAAGTCGCTGTCGTTCGTGTGATGGCATTTCAAGCCACATCAGCAAAAAGCCGAAATCTCACCTGCTGATGGTTGGCCTGCCCCCCTTGCTGTGCTTTCTGCAAGGGCGGGAAGGTTACCTACGGTCAGAGTTGGCTCAACAGTCAGGAGCAGCCGCCTCCACACAGACTGGCCCTCCCTGCACTGATGGGATCAGGACGACGACACAGGACGTGGCTGTGACCCGCACAGCTTCGAGCACTGACCTGACGGGGGTCAGAGGGAATAACAGACACTCAAGACACATGTGCAGAAGAGCTGGATCGGGTGGGCGGTGTGCACTCTGGTGGAGCTGCATACCCCAGAACAACCTGGCGCTTCAGCGTGCCTGTGAGGTACAGCCCAGAGGGAGGAGTAAGCTAGCCTCAGTCGGAGGTCCCTGTAGGTGAACAGGCTCAGGCTGTAAACGACACCACAATTTGCACTTGGACCAGAGGCAGGCTTTGCCGTCCCTTTGAGCCTGACCCAGGATCCGAGGCATTGATCCCGGACATGGTCACACCCATACACATTCACTCAGGGCTGTCTCGGCTCCCCCAGAGGACATCCACAGGGACTCTCTCGCTGAAGATGTGCACCACTATTTTACAGGGGATTGTCTGGCAATCAGCTCCGGTTTCCCTCGGGGAGAGGGTATTTCTACACACAGGACCACACTGGAGAAACCCACATGGGTTCCAGGCACAGCAGCAGTCACCTGCAGGGTGGCTGGGCATGGGTGGCTGGGGGTGGTGGTGGCTGGGCACGTCAACCAGACTAAAGAGCACACATCCCATGGTCCTATTTTAGGAAGAAGGAGCATGGCGGACATGGTTTGTCCCATGCACCAGCTCCTCAGGTGCGATCTCTTTGCTCTGCCCCCTGCATGGCATATTCTCAGCCATGTTGACCACACAGCAGCCACCACCCTGGCCAGGGAGCTGACTCCAGACAGCAGCCCTGTGGAGGAGACTTTCTGAGGAAGCCTAGAACCATGTGAGTAGAGACGGGAGGCATCTCCTTTTTCCTCCCGATTCTCACTCGGACGTTGCAGCAGAGTTTGAAGGAGCCAAACAACTCAGATGACATCTACTGAATAGTATGGACAAGAATCCCCCGCAGACTGGTGACCTGCTGGACCACCAGAGGTTCAGAAAGTGACCCAGCCAGGTGCTAGCTCTTCTCCTTGCCTATCCCTGAGAAATACCCAGGGTCCAAGAAGGGACCACTAAAAGAAAGCTGAACCCAAATGGCACAGAACCCCAGAGGGGGCTCAGGGAGTGGGCGGCTCAGGGGTCAGTCCCTAAGGCTGACACCACTGTGGCCCAGCAAGACCTCAAGATCAGAGCACGAAGGAATCATATGTCATCGTGTCCAATCACACGGCTCACGGCAAGGAAAACCCTAGCATGCTTATCTACGACATGAGACTTGAACAACCCGTGTGTCCAAGGAAAAGCCAGCAGCACTTCTATTTAGGCTTGCTGCTTGTCATCCGAAATAGAGACCAACCTTCAAAGCTGTTCTGTGAGCTTGCAGGGTTGAGGGGAAGAGGGGAAGGAAAGAAAGAAGAGAGTTTAATGTCTTCTCTTTCCTACAAAGACCACCAGGCCTTGGTAATTTTGGTGGAAGACTGGGGCAAATGTCTCACAGTCTCAGAAAGTGCCCCTACCAACACTCACACCCACACCCTCACACTAGCTGTGTAGAGACAGGAGCGACAGTCAGAGTCGGATGTGTTTCTTAAGATGTTCTCCTTCTTGAAGTAAAAGGTGTCCCCCTGCAGGGCATCTGAAAGCCAGGCAGGAGCTCCTCCAGGCGAGAGGCGGGCTCCTGTCTGTGGCTCCGCTCCAGATGAACCTTCCTGAGCTCAATGCATGAGCTCATCCCTGACCCTTCACCTACTGTCCATCACGTGTGCCCCTGACGCCCCACACTAGCCCAGCTCAAGGACGGGCCTTACGGCCCCCAGGAGATGCTTACCCAAAAAGTTCCCAGTTTGAGAAATGGGACCGTTTAAACAGAAAGATGCTTGGGTTCCAACCCGCCTGTGATCACAATGCAAAAGGTGCCTTTTGAGGAGGCTCTGGCACCATGACTGTGGGACTGTCTGAAAAGTGAGATGCTGCATGGCGACGTTTTGGTCAAATATGCATTTAAAGTCATATGTAAATAGGCCAGATAAGTGAGGTGTGGGATAGCCCTAGTGCAGGAAACAGAGCAGGAGCCCTCGGCCTTGGGGAAGACCTCCCCATATAAAATTTAAATCACAGGGCAGATCTAGAGTAGAGGCTGCCCCTCGAATGCTTCCATTTCGAGACTCTGCTTTATTCAGACTTTATATTGTGTAAGTTATCAGCACGCAGTGAAAAGGAGAATTGTCATTTGTAACGAAAGAAATTCAAGGATAAATTGGGGGGCTCGTCATTAAATATTTCTGGTGAAACTGAGTTGGTTATTTTTTTTTTCAGTAAGATTGAATATTGACTCCTGCAGATGAAAAATCTCCCCAACATAGCAGAGGGTTTTTTTTTTGCCCAATTTTACCCTCTATCTTACATAGATGAAAAGAAAAAAACAAATATGCTTATGTTAATCACTTGAAGAACCTTCTCAGAGGGAGTTGGAAATCAGTTTTAAAAAACTATTCCCCCCGCCAGGCGGTGGTGGCGCACGCCTTTAATCCCAGCACTCGGGAGGCAGAGCCAGGTGGATCTCTGTGAGTTCGAGGCCAGCCTGGGCTACCAAGTGAGTTCCAGGAAAGGCGCAAAGCTACACAGAGAAACCCTGTCTCGAAAAACCAAAAAAAAAAAAAAAAAAAAAAAAAAAAAAAAAAAAAAAAAAAAACTATTCCCCCAAGATACAAGACATTAATGACATGATAAACATGCTCTACCCTCTCTGACCACAGGGAGGCAACAATCCCTAAACTCAAACAATGAGATCCCGGGGTGGGTGACCACGGGTCTGAAACTTGGGCTCAGCATGCCACTGGTAGAAATCATGGTCATAAGACTTTTCCATTGTCTGAAGACGTATTATTTCGTTTTATGTGTGTGGTTGTTTTGCCTGCAGGTATGTATGTGCGCCGTGTGCATGTCTGGTGCCCACAGAGGTCGGCAGACAGCACCCTATGTCCTGGAACCGGAGTTACAGATGATTGTAAGCCACCATGTAGGTGCTGGGGACTGAACCTCCATAAGAACAACAAGTGCTCTTCACCCCTGAACCACCCCACTAGCCCATCATAAAATCTTTTTACTTGAATATTTTTAAGCCATCTCCCTGGTGAAGCCTAGTATGGTAAATGACAGAGTATGGAAAGCCTTTGGATATCTTTGCTATCGAATAACCACAGTCACTGCAGGGTGCAAGGAGGAAAAGACAATGACCTAGTTATTTTAAAGGACAGGATCAGACTGACTGCAGGCTCCTGGATATCATGACGCAGCCGGAGATAACGGAATCATTTATATCAGATTGAAAGAACAGTCTGCACAGCCAAGTTGTCTTTCGAACGCAACTGAAAGATGTCCACGCAGGTCATAGCCACACAGCTGCGTGTCCTTCCTGAAAATGGTTACTAGAAGCTGCTGCTCAGTTAAAAGGTGTTGATGGAACAAACGCCTCAAACTCAGCACTGTGTGTCAGAATCAGGTGGGGAATTAGGAGCCCCAGGGAATGGAGAGCCAGTTTGGCACCTGCTGTTCTTATGAAACAGTCTTACTCTCTAGAGTCCAGTCCAAAAGTAATATTTCCTCTGACATCATACCTCACTCCCAGTTCCCCACATTAATATATATATGATTATATATTCATAATAAATAATATATCGATGATATATCATATTATAATAAATGACAGCATTGATGGTGTTATAATATATTAATAAATGTTAATATGTTAAATATATATCTCATGTCATTTGATCCTAGAACATTTTCCGTGTCATCTCCACCTACAGCACAAATCCACAAATGCAACCGAAAGAGACGGCAATACCATAGCAGCAGGCCACGGGCCACAGGCCACTGCCACGCCCCAGAGTTGCTGACCTACCACCCTCATCACTCCAGTGACAGAGAAGAGGGCATGAAAGGCAAAAAAAGAGAGACATCCACAAGCCAGGATGCGAGGCGAGCCGCTGAGGTTACAGAGGCGGGGCAGGAAGGGGCAGGCCTGACGCAGCAGCCTCCGTGGGGAGTGGACAGCTGTGTGGAAACTGAAGACAGAGGTGGTTTCAGGCCGGTGTCCCTCAGAGGAGCCTTGTGCTGGAGGCTCGGTACCCAGCTGACAGTTCATCTGAGAAGCGGTTGGGTCATGAAGGAGCTGTCCTCGTGAACAATGTAATCAACAATGAGGCCATAGCTTATGGTCCATGAAGAGGGGAGGCAGCACTCGGATCCCCATTGGGATCCCAACTTGAGTGTGCCTTGGAGCTCTTTCCCTAAGCTCCACCCGCGTCTTCCTGGTCCAGAGGACACTGGGGAACAGTTAGTATTCTGCCTCCTAAGCCGGGGGCTTCAAGTCTGAGCCCTTTCCTACTGTTTTCACTGAGGGGCTGTAGGCGAGCTGCTGGCCCAAGGCCACTTGGAGCATGTAGATTATAAGTCGTCAGGACGCTGAGCATGGGTGGAGCACCGTGGGAGCCCATGGAGAGAGAGTCACCCCTGTTTCTCTGTTCACATGGTGCTAGCAGAAATCTCAACATTTCTTGTCTCTAACTGCTGTGGAGGACCAAGGTAAGAAGGGGCTGTGTGGAACAGCCTCTGCATCTGAGGAGAAATTATCACTAAGGACACCCCCATCTTGTCCCCATCCTTCTCTGTGAAACATAAAATTAATTTTTATGATTTGTCTCTGTTAGAGAATACTAGTGTTTCTTTTCTTTTCTTTTCTTTTCTTTTCTTTTCTTTTCTTTTCTTTTCTTTTCTTCTCTTTTCTTTTCTTTTAAGTAATCACCACACCACAATCCCTGCCATGGCCTAGAGCACAAAGCAAGTGACCTTCACTGGGAATGAACCAACTGGTTACCTTTGCTTTCTTCTTTCAACTATCAGGAGGCTTGGGAGAAGCTAGCTTGCTCATTGGAAGCCAATGACCTCACCCTGGGTCCTGACAATAGCTTCCCGTCCCTTGTCTTACTTCACACTAAGGGATTTCTGTGGTCTAGGCTAACTTCACACGATAGACAACCAGCAATCTCCCATTCCCTTGCAGACTCCCGTAAGGTGTAAGCAGACGTACCCTTGGAGGTCAGGCAGGCCTTGAGGCAGATGTCCAGCTCTGAAGATGAGCAGAGCCCACGTTCAAGACCATCAGTGTCATGTGGACATGCCCTTCCCCGACCCCAAGAGTCTAAGCACTGTGACAGTACATGGTCTGATCCAGGAGACCCATGACACAAACCTATCCAAGAAGTAATGGCCCTATGCCAAGCCCAGCTAATGATGCCGTCTAATGACTTCTGGTCCCCTTGTTTCTCCTGGAGATGGTTCCCAGGACCTTGTTGATGCTAAGCAGAGTCACCACTGAGCTGTAGCCCTAGCCTGACAACCCCCTCCATTCAGGGCCAGCTCAGCTCTGACAGGAACAGTGTCCAGAGCACACACTTGCTGGTGTTCTAATCTTGAGCCTCTGCAGGTTTCCAAAAGAGGCAAATTGGATGGGGTTGGACAAGCAGACACCGCTCTGCCTAGTGAGGTTCAGCCTAAAATTTAAGTTTCCGCTGGAGAAAAAGTAGTTGCAGAATCTCCATCTGCCCAACAGCCCTGGCTCACTTGGAAGGACTTCCTTGACATGGGCTTCATTCCTGTTGATGGGTCTCTGTCTATTGTGTGCAGCTGGCTTCTCCTGCCTCCATCCTGCGACAGACAATGCCTCATCACAAGAGCTGGACAGCTAGCTGCCTGGCTCTTGGGCCCTGGTACCCAGTGACTGCTCACTGGCATGCCAGTTGTCCATCATAGAACCTGTGTTGGTCCAGAAGTGGTGCATGACTACATCCCCACATACCTTAATCAGTAATGGGGGAATCCTGAGACACAAGCACTCTTTGTGCTGAGAGGATCCAAGGGAGTCCTGCGACCACTCTCCAGATAGTCCCGAAAGCCACCTCCACTAGGACCTGAGATAGGGAGCGTACACAAGAAAGAACCTGCCACCTAAGTTCTCTTCCTGGTGGACTATCTGGGAGAGCACTTTGCTTCCACTATATGCTATTTTAAACTAGGAACAGATTTTTGTGCTGGGAGAGAGAGAGCAAAGCCCCTTCTTTTTCCTTCACTGAACGTGACTTTTTTTTTTGTAACATGGTCTAGCCTTCTGGGTTCAGACTCATTGTATCTCAGCTGACCGGTCTTCTCTGTCCATAATGCAGACTCCTACTAGCCAACGATCTACCCCAGTATGCAGAGGTATTGTGAGGATAAAGGGCAGTGTCTATAAAGCGCTTAGAGTTCTCAGATAAAAAAGCACAGGAGAAGAATAGAGCATCGACACCTTATTATTCTCACACAGAGTGGGTGGAATTGCAAAGAGAAATCATGTCAGCGATGTAAGGAAACTTAAAAGTCTGAGGCTTTAAAAGGCTGGGATTATTAAAACACCTAGATGTTTGACAGGAGAAAATTAAACTGTTCTCCTGTCTCAAAGATATAATGCCACTTTCTCATTACCTACCGCATCCCACAACCTCTTCTTCCTGCACCAAGCTTCAGTGTAACCAGGTAAGCACCAGAGATGAAAAATTACTGTATAGGTATGCCCTAAGGGGACAGCTGGGTCCCCAAAGAACAGCTGTGGCAGGCAGTCACCATCAGCATCAGCAGTTATGGTTGGGTTGTGTAGGACCAGAACGTACCATGAATGTGCCCAGGCAAACCTAACATCTACTCATGGATCTGGCTGGAAGCTGCATCTGTGCGGAGATGGGGAGACGAAACCAAGTTGTCCACATAAAGCCAGAACTCTGAAAGGGCCACAGCCATGTGGAAATGCAAACTGGAAGGATCCACCATCAGAACAGGGAGAATGACGAAGACAGGACCCTCTCCTGTTCCTCGAGGGGAAGCACTGTCTTGGGCAATAAACACATAGTTCCCATAACCCACCATGGGTCTGGAATCTAAGCTTCTCTGTATCTGTCTGGCGCTGGGACCATATACTGGAAAGTTAAAAATCCCAAGGAGGAGTACCCCAGAGGCTGCCTGAGAGGACCAAGCAGGTTCATCTGGACGGACATCGCAAGGGCGGGCACACACTCCTTCTCACACAAAGAGACGTCAGAGGAAACACCACCAAAGCCAGCCTGCAGGGGAGAGCATGCTTGAGTCTGTGCACAGAGTAAATAAGATTAGCCTGCCCCAAATTCCAGAAGCCAGCTGAAACAAAACCCTATGAGGATATCTGAACTCCTCGGACAAACGTCATTCACAATCATAACCAAAAGACAAAACATTTAAAAAAAAAATGCAGGCTTGACGAAGAATCAACCATCAGCCTTTAGAAATAAAACAAAAATACAGTTACTGAGTTTTTAAAATCCAGCACCTAAGAGGAAATTCCTAAGAGAGAATTAGGAAACTGGGAGGCAGAATGGATGGTTTTCCAAAACACAGCCTAGAGAAAAAGATACAATGTGAAAGAAGCATGAGATAAAACACATGACACAGAGAGGGAGAATATCTAGAGAGAACAACATCCAGAGGAGGAAAAAGAGACGCTGGCAATGGTGGATTCAAAGACACAATGAGAGAGACGTTTCAAGGTTGTCAAAACATGAAAGAATGTCAGAAATATGAGGCATGCAATCGGGGTAAGTGTCCTCTCTTGGATTACGTACTGGTCAGGGCCTCCAGAGAAATAGACAATAAGAGATGAGATGGACAAGTGGACAGATATACAGACGTACAAAGAGATGCATTGCAAGGAATTAACTTATATAATCTACAACTTGGGATCTGTTGCCCACCTCTGAGGCTGCCAGACAGGAAAGCACTCTGGCTTGAAGGAGCAGTTTTTGTTTCTGTTCAGACAGACAGGTAAAGGCTGCCCAAAGCATCAAGGGATCCCCCTACTTAAATGTTAATCCATTTCCAAACCATCATCACAGAAACATCCAGAGCAATATCTGAACGACTACTTGGACACACAGTGACCCAGTCGAGATGGCACACAAAATTAGCCATCACGGGTTCCTTGTTAGTGGAATTCCTAAGTGAAAAATGACAAAGGCGAAGGTTTAGAATGACCAAAAGCAAAACAAACAAACAAACAGTAGGCATATAGAGGAATGAAGTCTGGACATAAAATTTTTTTTTTCATAGACCTGAAAACATTTGAATAATACCTTCACATTTCTGAGGTTAAAAAACAGTATTAAAAGAACATTTTGCTTTAATCCACTGCTCGGGAGTAAGAACGAAGTCCAACAGAGAGAGGAAAATCATCCCGAGAGAGTTTCCGAGGCCTCCACGACGGTGGAAGAGCAGCCCTCAGTCACATGGCGACCACGCCTAGATGAGGTTGGTAAAGGTAACACAGCAGAATAGGAACAGGCCTGAAGACCCAGCAAGAAGTACCACCAGCGAGTCACCAAGGGCAGCCTCCAGGACTTGTCCTCTCATGGAGACAGTGACCATCTACCCACACTCAGTAGACAGAAACAGAGGGGTGGGGAGTGTGGCCAAGCACCAGCATCCCTTCTCTCCCCACCCTCCGGGCTGTGGTGGGCTGATCTCTCTGAAACCACACTACATCTTACTCCTAGATCTCAGTGACAAGAAAAACAATGAATGCAGTTAGCTTGACTGGTAATTATATCATGTGGACGTATCAAAACGCCATGCTGTGTGTCTTCTTCCATGTACACATACGTGCCTGGAAAGAACTTCCTGGAAAAATTAATTTTAAAATCATCCAGCTTTGTTATTATCAGAGACGCTGTGTTTATGATTACCACTGGTTGGCTAAAACAAAAAGAGGTGCTATTTTATATTTATTGGGTGGGTAAAATCTGACAAATTCAAATGTTCACAAAGACTCGCAACATGAGAAACGGTTGGTGGAAATTAAGTTAATACAATTATTTTTAAGACTGATTTGGTCTGTAAACCATGTGAATACCCAACAATTCTACTTGACAATTTTCTTAAGATGCCACTTAGAAGCCAGGCGGTGGTGGTGCACGCCTTTAATCCCAGCACTCGGGAGGCAGAGCCAGGCAGATCACTGCGAGTTCAAGGCCAGCCTGGTCTACCAAGTGAGTTCTGGGAAAGGCGCAAAGCTACACAGAGAAACCCTGTCTCGAAAAACCAAAAAAAAAAAAAAAAAAAAAAAAAGATGCCACTTAATGATATTTAAAAGAATGTACAACTGTATCACATATCACACAGGGACATGTACTGTGACCCGCACAGCTTGAGTCTTGGAACCCTGACTACAGGCAGCTAGGGGATGATAAAGGAAGCACAGACACACAGCTGAGTTGGGTGGTGTCTGCTGCCCCATCAACCTAGAACCTCAGGCTGTAATTAGGGACAGCATGGGGGGGGGGTAGCTAGTCTCCACCAGGTCTCTGTAGGGAACAGTCTCGGGCTGTAACCATCCATGAGAGGAGGCTGTAGCTACTAGTCTTTGCACCCATGGGTCACTTATTCATAGACACTGGGACTCCTGGGGAAGGTTTGTCACACCTCCTGAGCCTGGCCTGTATGGGTAATGGCTCTGTCAATTGCTTATCAGCATGGCTGTGCCCATGTCAACAAAGCACATTCACTCAGGGCTTCACTCACTCAGGGCTTCTCCACTCTCCACAGATACGTACAAATATGAGCTGAACGAGGATGACACCAATAGACATGCCAAAGCAAATGGGGAAAAGCCCACGAGGCCTCAACCCTGCGTAAAGAACTGTAGGCAACTGAGGAAAGCTGGGACCAGGAGAGGTGGTCCTCCCCAGGGAAGAGCACTCCAATTGGTTGTCCAGTGCCAATGGTCAGCCCTGGAAATACACATACAAGAAACACTATGTGGACTGAACAGGTTGTGTTCAGGAATATATATGTATTTACATAGATTCCCGCAATAACAAAAAAGAGGCTATGAGTTTGAAGGAGAGTGGAGAGGGTTATATGGGAGGGTTTAGAAGGAGGAAAATGGAAGGAAGAAATATTGTAATTATAATATAATCTTAAAAATTAAAAAAAAGTTTAAAATTATGTGTTGAATGAAAACTGCTAAATTGGGTTAGTGATTTCTTTTAAAGATGCATTTATTCTATTATTTTGTGTGTGAGTATGTTTTTCCTGAATATATGTGTGTGCACCAAGTGCATGCCTGGTGCCTGCAGAGGTCAGAAGAGGGCACTGGATTCATCCCCTGGGACTGGAGTTACAGACAGATGTGAGCTGCCAAGTGGGTGCTGGGAATTAGAACCAAGTCCTCTGCAAGAGCAGCCAGCTCATAACCACAACCAACTCTCCAGCCCCAGCTGGTGATTTCTCACAGAGAGAGAAGGAAGGAAATTGATTAAAGACATACAGGAAGATTTATTCGTAAATGGACACACTGATTTACCTTTTGAAAAAATCAGCAACATGTGGCTGTACATTCACACAATCACAAATGGCAAGAAAAATGATTCTCCCTGGAGACGGCATTTCAGCTTCTCTGATGTGTTTTTTGTATATTTGGACAGAATGTGAAATATGATCAATGTTGGCATCTAGGTATGAAAGAACACGGGATTCCAATGAAGCCATGTTGTCTTGGTTCAAGTCACGTCAGTCATCCTAGATGTGACCATTCTTTGGCCATGTAGGTAGTCTGCACTATCTCGTCCTCACACCTGCCTCACAGGAAGCATTTAGTTGACTCTTAGAGAAGATAAGCCCCTGGCTCAGAAAATTAAGTCACAAAACCTAAGTTACACTAACCTATATGTCTAACCTATATGCTGACTGGGAAGTGTCGGACCAGCATGTAAAGGTAGCCCCCTGAAGTCCTGGTCCCTGCAAGATTAGCATGGCTCATGTGCTCATTCTCACCTTTATAGCAGATGGATAAGTGTGTCTACTCAACCTATCTGGGTGGACAAAGAAGCAAAAGTCGAGCAATGTATTCACAAGTGGTGAGTAAGTTTGAGCCAAGAAAGCATAATTTTTTTTTTTAATTAAAAATTTGAAGTTTAAAAGATGCCTAAAGTCGGAGTTGGTAAAAAAAAAAAAAAAAAAAAAAAAAAACTTGGTTCTAGATGAGGTTGTGATTGAATTTACTAAATATGTACTAGCCTTCCTAATAATTATATAAAATTTCTTGTTTGGCACATGCTTTTAATCTCAGCACTCAGGAGGCAGAGGCAGATGGATGTCTGAGTTCGAGGCCAGCCTGGTCTACAGAGGGAATTCCAGGACAGCCAGAGCTACACAGAGAAACCTTGTCTCCAAAAACAAACAAACGAAGAATATAAAACTCCAAAACCATTTTATCACACTGTTTTTACTTAGTGTGTGTTTGGGGGGGGGGAGTTGTGTGCATGTGTATGTATGTGCCACAGCACATGTGTGAAGAGCTGTGGACAACCTTCAGGTATCATTTCTCTCTTTCCATCGAGTGAGACCTGGGGATCGAACTTGGGAATTCAGGCTCAGTAGCAGGCACCTTTACTCACTGATCCATCTTACCAGTCCCCAAATTTTTATAAGTTGATCAATATTGCTATATCTTAAGGAATGTTAGGTGTTTGGGGGGGTGTTCATAGCTAATTATGCATGATTGGGACACACCTGTGCATATGTGCTTGTGTGGACATGCACCTTCACATCTGCTTTGTTAAGTACATTGAGAATGAATTCATTCTTTGTGACATAGGTATGGGAGAGAATGTAAGTTCTACCCTAACTTTCTTGACTATCAGGTTAGACTGTGGTATCTCTTCTAGTTAAAAGAACCACAGACATGAAAAAGAAACAAAAAAGCACAAAGTTGGCCAATTTGCCCATGCATGAAGGAATCCTGATGTCTTCCAATCTGTCTGCCCTCGAGGGTTGACTTGCAAATGCTAAGGATTTAAACTGACTCCCTTGCAGCCCTGGTGCTAGTCATAGTAGCTACACAGTCCACACTTAATTTGCTCCAAGATCAGCGGAGGGTTTCCCACACTTAGCTAGGCTCTCCCACCAGACCTCTACAGCGGAGGAAGTTTCTCAGACAACGCGAGCGCACCCTTAAAAGTTCTATTTGTCACTGTTTCTTCAAACAAGCTGATGAAAAACTGGAATGAAGTATGTGCCTGCCAGTGAGGGCTCTAACAGACACTTGTCACCAGGAGAGCAGTCGTTCTTAGGTGTGGACTCCGCATTCCTGTCTGCATCCCTGTCGTCTGCATCCCTGTCTACCTCCATTCCTGCTCATCCTTCTCATCCTGGTACCCAATAAAGGCTCCCAGTACTGAAACATAAGCTTGTTTTCTATACATGATAGCATCATGAGACCCAGCTCAGGTCTTCCCACAAAAGCCAAGAATAAAAATGAGATGCTTGACTTGGAGTCCCACACATGTCCAGTTTGGATTTAATTAATGCCTCTTCTGAGGTCCTGTAATCTTTTTGAAGGGGAATCAAGTTTTGGTAGCAAATCATTTCAGAGCCTGGTGGCTGGTTTTCTAGGAAAAGGAGGCCCGTAGCCTCTAGCACACTGCTCCCTATCTTGGCTGGTCCATTCAAGTCTGCCACCTCCAACTCATCATTGAGTACATATGTGTTGTATGCATATTAGGTGTCAGTAATTACCATGGACAGCACAGAGAATGCCTTGTTGCAGTGGAGTTATTTCATTCTGTTCCCTGATGTCACCATTTAAAACCCTTTCATTTTGAAGTAATTTTAGAGCTCCAGAGGAGCAACAAAGCCCGAGTGTAGCATCCTTGTGTGCCCTCACCCTCCTGGCTCTTCTAACCTCTTGCGTAACCAGGGAACACTTACAAAGATCAAGAAATTAACATCCGTTCAGTGTGAATAACTGTGGCGCGTGCTTTATCCAGACATCACTTCTTCGGAAGTTGCACTTGCCGGAAGTATGTCCTGTGCTTGCCCCTGCTGACCTGTCATCCACAGCAGCCCGCGTTCTCAGTCTGCCGGCCCCTGAGCGAAGGCTCCCGGAGCAACCTGAGTTACCACTTGGCTGGCTGTCCGAGCCTCCGTCCCTCCGTCTAGAGGCTGACCCTGAGTGCCTGAGCACACAGCAGGAGCTGAACATGCTGCACACTCTGCTAGCTTTCTCCCCTTCCCCCGAGACTCGGCACAATGAACAATTAACATCGGAACATCTCATTTACTAAATTAGCGTCAATCACAGAGCTAATTAAGTGAAAAGTCAGGATTCAGACGACAGCCCGGCTCATTTAATCTCCACACCGATGTAAGTCACATTCTTCACATTTTATACATTAAAGATGGGTCCCGTGGACTCTCTCTCTCATCAGAATAAGGTTCCTTAAATGACACAGACACACAAAGCAGACTGCGCTGCCTGTGTCTGTCCATGTATGTGTTTACAACAAGGAGCACTTACCTGAATGGTAACAGGACTTCAGATAATACATTAGAATCTCCCCAGCATGTCTTCAGGGTAAAACTAAGGCTCTAGGATAATCTATTTGAAACAGAAGTTTTCTACCATGGTTTCCACGTCTCAGTGGGGAAAATGACTGAAAAACTATACAAAGTAATTGATTTATTACATATTTCAGAAACAACATTGTGACGGAGAACTCCTAGAAAGAAGCTGAGTCTGCAGATGCAGATTGGCTGACAGATCTGTAGTGCTGCGAGGAGGTTGGAATGTTGCAGGCCCAGAGGCCAGTTACCTTATCTTGGGTTAGTACTAGCCCTCGGAACAGCCATTCCTTGCCTACCTCTGTGTCTGAACTAACATCCTGTGACTAATGGATTAAAAACCTTTGAGATCCATCAGTAGACTACTACCTCCCACCCACCCCAAAACTAAGAGGGTCATCAATAGCATCTTGAGACTATAGAGAAGCTCCCCACATCTTGCTATAATCACCTCTCTGATGTCCCCACCAATGTACTTTAAACTTGCCTTGATTTATGACTGTCTGTGTTCTGTAATACTATAAAACTTTGTGAAACTGCTTCCACATGGGAACACGAATTTGAAGTAACATAAATCTGTGTTCCTGGACCATGGTCATTTAAATGGCTCTAGAATAAACTATCTCCTACTCCCTTTAAGGTGAGAGCTGTGGGTTTTGGGAGTTGACAACATCCATTTTTATAAGTAGTAATTCACAAAGGACAATAACCTCTAAGTTTGAAGTTCATGAGGCAGGGGCATTGAGTTTTCATCTCCACAGTAAATCTATTCCAGTCTTTCCACAGCAGATTTTCGTGCTGCAGATTTATTCAGTTGCACTAATTTTTGTGTTAAAGTTGACCCATAAAGATTTGCTTAAATTTTTCATATTTAAAACGTTTTACCACATGTGAATACGTGCACACACACACACACCACAGGCACACTCACAAAAGCACATGCATGCACACACATATATACATGCCTCAACACTCACAAAAAGATAAAAACTAATGACTAAATCAAAGTAAATAAAATGTGTTCATGTTCTGCTTTATTTTTTTTTGTGGTGTGAAGTTCTTAAAGGTGGTTATGAGATTAAAATACACTCAAAACTAATTTTGTTTCTTAAATGTCAAAGCAAAATTTAACCTTTTCCCTTAGTTGGAACTCAGAACTCCCTAGGGAGGTGTCATATTTGATGACACATGCCACAGGCCAGGGTCCGGACTGTGTGAAAGTGAGTGTGGCCTGAGGCCAGGCTGTGCTCACACCTGCCACACACATGCACACAACTTCTCAACTGAAAAGGAACCCCTGAGGTGTGAAACACACCCAGCCCAGGGTTTAAGGGAAAAGCTGAGAACCACTGGGACCTCTTTGTTAGGCTGAGATAACTTTTTACAGTAAGTTTGCCGTGGAAGGCTCCTGGGCAAAAGGGAACAAATGCTTCAATGTAAAAGTACTGTTCTAACGCACAATATTGCAGTCTTCAGGAAACTGGCTTCCAGGCACCTTCTGCACCTCTCAATGGTGTTTTTAAAAACCATGTTTTTACAGGTTTTTTTTAGAGTTTTTTTCTTTTTAATTCTGTGAATGTGTGTGTGAGTGTGTGAGTGTGTGTGAGAGTGTGAGTGTGAGTGTGTGAGTGAGTGTGTGAGTGTGAGTGTGTGAGTGAGTGTGAGTGTGTGAGTGAGTGTGTGTGTGAGTGTGAGTGTGTGAGTGAGTGACTGTGAGTGTGTGAGTGTGTGAGTGTGAGTGTGTGAGTGTGAGTGTGTGTGAGTGTGTGTGAGTGAGTGTGAGTGTGTGAGTGAGTGTGTGTGTGAGTGTGTGTGAGTGTGTGAGTGTGAGTGTGTGAGTGAGTGAGTGTGTGTGTGAGTGTGAGTGTGTGAGTGAGTGACTGTGAGTGTGTGAGTGTGTGTGTATGTGTGAGTGTGTGAGTGTGAGTGTGTGTGAGTGTGAGTGTGTGTGAGTGTGAGTGTGTGTGAGTGTGAGTGTGTGAGTGTGTGAGTATGTATGTGAGTGTGAGTGTGTGAGTGTGTGTGTGTTTGTGAGTGTGTGTGTGAGTGTGAGTGTGTATGTGTGTGAGTGTGAGTGTGTGAGTGTGTGTGTGAGTGAGTGTGAGTGTGTGTGTGAGTGTATGAGTGTGAGTGAGTGTGTGAGTGTGTGTGTGAATGTGTGAGTGAGTGTGTGAGTGTGTGTGAGTGTGTGAGTGAGTGTGTGTGTGAGTGTGTGTGTGAGTGTATGAGTGTGAGTGAGTGTGTGAGTGTGTGTGAGTGTGTGTGAGTGAGTGTGAGTGAGTGTGTGAGTGTGAGTGTGTGTGAGTGTGTGAGTGAGTGTGTGTGTGTGAGTGTGTGTGTGAGTGTGAGAGTGAGTGTGTGCATATGAGTGCAGATCCCAGCAGAGGCCGAAAGAGGGCACCAGGCTCTGGAGCGATCTAGAGTTCCAGGAGCTTGTGGACCATGGGATGTGGCTGCTGGGAACCAAACTCTGGCTTCTGAACAGTAGCAAGCGCTCCTGACCACTGCACCACATCTCCAGTCCCTGTCTTTCAGTTTTAGCAGGATTAAATAGCAGTATATTGGTGTTTTGATTCAGGTACTAGGAAATTTAACCATTTTTACATATCCTGACATGAATGGAGTGGTCTCCTAAGGCCGGCACTCAGAGTCCTGGAGTTTCTGCCACTCAAGACTCTGGATTCACTTTGAACAAATGCTCAAGGCCTCCAGAGATCTTCAGCTACTCATACGAAACAGTTACTACCTTTTGCCCATCACCTCCCCCACAGTGTTCCCCCCCACACACTGAATTGGTCTGTTTGTCTTTCTTTCTTGTTTTCTATCTTTTTATTTCCTTTTGATTAAGTTGGTTTTCGTGGTTCCAAAGCCCACTCTACATTGCTGCTACCGTTAGAAACTCTCAACTCTGAGGATCAACTCCACCTCCTTTCCGGCCTGACTGAAGGGGTCTCTGTACTGTTGCCTTGGCTTAGAAGTGGGTAAACTGACGACCCATGTGTGCACAGAAAGCTCAGATTCTTCCCACTTACAATGAAATGTGCCGAACTCAGAACGCCAGTCAGTCAGATGGTGTCAAAACTCTGTCTTATTGGCTACAGACGACACTTCTCAAGTTACCCTAGTCTGTCTAGCTCAACAGGGTTCTTGTGCTGAGAGGATACTGAATTACGGGGGGAGAGAGCGGCCCCAAGTCAGTCAGAACCACACTGAGGAAAGTGAAATGGTCCATCCCTCACCTTCCCCGATACCAGAACAATGTGAGCTCTGGTGCCGGTGACAATGAGGAAGTGAGAGACCGGAAGAGACTCCAGAGCAAACTCACGCCCATACAGATTAAAATAGGATGCACGGGGTTGGTGTAAAGGACGTTTAGATGTGTAAAAGGAGCTCAGATAGAGAACCCCACTACTCCTGAGCATGAACCTGATAACCAGAACCCAGGGACATCACTCACTCAAGACAACCAGACTCCATGACACCCACTAGATAGTATAAGCAGACACCAAGAGCAATGCTCTGCTCTGTACATCTGGAGAGGCGCCACCTTGATCTGCCCTGTGGCTGGAGAATCTCCCTCAGGATCCTGACTCTCGAATCAGAGACTTCTGTTAGAGACGGGACCTGACCTTCAGCTAAGAGACATCACCTAGTTGATCAGCCTTGGGGAGACGGGCTTAGGACTGTAGTTAGGACCTGAGAGTGTGAAACCAGTGTGATGACCCTCAGCATAATAAAATATAACTTTTGTCATACCAACTGCCTGTATCTATCTACCTTCTTGCTCGCGACTGATCTGTCCCATCCACCCTTGGGATGGTTCTTGTCCTTTATATTCGTTTTTTCTTAATTCCTCTTATTACTCGCTGTATTTTGTCTGTTTGCCAAATAATAGAGGAATCTGACTTCTCTTTTAATGATGTACTAATTTAGTTGCTGGTAGAGTAGGCCTGATTTACTAGTTTTTCAGATTTAAGATCTGCCCTTCTTTCTATTCTCTTGACTATACAGTCCCTCATGTAACCCTGAGCAAACTGCTCCGATATCGGACTTAAGGCAGAAGCCTGTGCCTTCCTGGGAGTTCGTTCCTGCCACAGAGGTTCCTCCTCAGAGTTCTGGTTCCTTCCTTCCTGCGACCATCTCTCCACTACTCAGTCTTAAGGCAGAAGCCTAGTCTTTATGGAGGGAAGTCCGGCAGTCAGGAACTCATCCTCCTCCCTGGGGGAGTCTAGGAACACCTCAGTTTCCCCTTCTCTAAGGATCATCTAAAGTCCTGCCGCCAGCTACCCAACGGTCATGAGAAAGAAAGTAGATACACATAGTTAGTATAACAAAAGTTATATTTTATTATGCCAGGGGTCATCACACAGGGTTCACACATCACTGGGTTCTGGTTAACAGGTGCAGCCTTGGGTGTCGTGGGGTTCCTGACTGAGCTGTTTTTATATGTCTAAAAGGCATTGTTTTTAACTACACTCATTACAGTAGATGAGATGATTCCCTGAGTAAAGGGACTGTCACAGACACATGAGACCTGAGAACTGGGCTCAGATCCCCAGGACCCACATAAAAGTTGGGTCTGGCAGTACCTGCCTGCAATCCCAGTGCCCTGTGGGGGCAAAGACAGGAAGAACTTGGGGTTCGGTACTCAGCTACTCTAGTGAAAACTATGAACTCCAGGCTCAGGGAGAGACCTTGTCTCAAAACATTAGGTGGAGAGCAATAGAAGAGGGAACCCAACATGGACCTCCAGCTTCAACATGCACACACAGGAGAGAGCATACACACACACACACACACACACACACACACACACACACACACACACACGTACATACACACACGTGTGCATACCCACACACGCATGTACGCATATACATGCTGATAGGACACATGTCCAAAGTATTTTAAAACAAACAGTGCTTGGATAATTTGTTTCCATATTGTATTAATTCATTAAATCAGTCCCATATCTTGTATCCCACACACAGTACAAGTGAAGAAAAAAAATCTCTTCACATTAAAAGAAAAAAAAAAATCAGAACTCTGAGAGGAAAATATATAAAAATAGCTCTTGACCCTAAGTATCATAAAAATAATGGTTGATCCAGGGGGGAACTGGCAATTTAAGAACTATGTTAAAAAGCACAAAAAGTGTTAAACTGAGACATTTGTAGCAGTGGGACTGTATGGGGAACAAGCTAGCCACAGACTCTTTTTTTTTGTTTTGTTTTTTGTTTTGGTTTTTTGAGACAGGGTTTCTTTGTGTAGCTTTGTGCCTTTCCTGGAACTCACTCTGTAGCCCAGGCTGGCCTCGAACTCACAGAGATCCACCTGCCTCTGCCTCCGGAGTGCTGGGATTAAAGGCGTGCGACACTACTGCCCGGCTACCACAGACTCTTTATCTACAATGGTGGCCTGCCTACAAGACAGGCTCAGGCAAGGGCAACACAACATTGGTGGGAGGAGTCAACCTCTATCTGATCTGACTTAAGACCCACTCCAAGAGATGGAACCCATGCCCCGCACTGCTTGGGTGACCAAGAACCGGAGACTAGAGAGCCCAGGGAACTAAGGTAAAATCAAATACTGCTGTTCTAAAAAAATAAATGTAGCAGTAAACTGACTCCTACTGACACTCTGCTACACTCATAGGTCCGCGCCTTGCTCAGCCATCGACCGAGAAGCCTCCTCCTGCAGCAGATGGGAGCAAATGCAGAGATCCACAGCCAGACGTGCAGAGAGTGAGAAACCTTGGAATACTCAGCCCTAAATGGAATGTCTCCATCAGTCCCTCCCCTCCAGGGTTTGGGGGAACCCTGTGGAAGAGGAAGTGGGAGAGTGTAAGAGCCAGAGGGGATGGAGGACACCAAGGAAACAAGACCCCCCCCAAAACGCACGTCATCAAAGCTCACACGAGACTGAGGTAGCATGCATGGGGCCTGCACAGGCCTGTACCGGGTCCTCTGTGAAGTGTTTTTATGGGAGTCCTGAGCGTGGGAGTGTGTGGGTCTCTGACTCCTGGGCCTTCTCTTGGCCTCTTCCCTTCTCTTCGCTTGTCTTGTCCAGCTCTGATGTTTTGTTGCTTTATGTTATTGTGTTTTATTTTGTTATACTGTATCAAGATCCCTTAGAAGCCTGTATGTTGTCTAGTGAGATACAGAAAGGGAGCAGACCTGGATGGGAGGGGAGGGGGGGTGGGCGGTAAAGGGAGGGGAAATTGTAATCAGGATATATATATTCTGTGAGAAAAAAAATCTATTTTCAGTAAAAGGGGGTGGTGGACAGTGTATGGTCAGGAGGGGCAGGAGAGGATGAATATCCAGAATATAAAAGAATGTCAAGTTTATAGGAAAAACATCAAAAATAAGATGGCAAGTAGACAAAATAAATAAATAAGTAAATGTGAAAATTTGGTCATGTCCACTAGTAAACAAAAAGGAAAGAATCACTGAGCAGTATTCATGAGGAAGTCTAGGGAGAAAAAAATGCTTGGAAGAATTTGGAGCCATTTCTAATGGTTTAAACACTTGAGAGTAAACCAGTAGCATGCATAGAGATAAATAGGGTGATCTGTAGGGGGTCTAGATGTGTCCTCTGGTGACTGAGTGTCATCAAATACTGGTCTCACAGATAGGCACAAGGGCATGGCACACCACTCACAGAAGCCCTTTTATAAGATAAAAAGCTGAAGAGGGAAGAAGACAGTTCGATAGCCTTTAGATGAACAACACTAGAGCACGTCTGTGTAATGAAGCCTCACATAGCCTCGCTCACACAGCCTTGGGAGGGAAGCAGATCAGTGCCAGACACCAGCATTTGAAAGGACACGCTGCAGAACCAAACACAGTACTGTTTGATGCAGTTTTGATTTTCAAAAGCATCACCAAGTTTGGTTTAGGTGCACTGTCTAAAGTGCACCTGGAGTAAAGGTATACTGTTGGAGATATTAACAGTACTAAAAATCATGTTCATAGCTTAAAACTAATGCAAGAATATACGTGGGGGTCAAGACTGAGAGTGTAGAGTCTGTGTGCCTGCCTAAGGCTTATGTACTCACGTCAGGTATTCACATGGACAAGAGGATAACACCTCACCTGCAGACACCAACAGTGCATGCTGGGGATCTGCAGAGAATGGGAGTGCATGCTGGGGATCTGCAGAGAACAGTGCAGGGTGGGGATCTGCAGGGAACAGTGCATGCCAGGGATCTGCAGGGAACAGTGCATGCCAGGGATCTGCAGAGAACAGTGCAGGCTGGGGATCTGCAGAGAATCGGAGTGCATGCTGGGGATCTTCAGAGAACAGTGCATGCTGGGGATCTGCAGAGAACAGTGCAGGCTGGGCATCTGCAGAGAACAGTGCATGCCAGGCATCTGCAGAGAACAGTGCAGGCTGGGGATCTGCAGGGAACAGTGCATGCCAGGCATCTGCAGAGAACAGTGCATGCCAGGCATCTGCAGAGAACAGTGCAGGCTGGGGATCTGCAGGGAACAGTGCATGCCAGGCATCTGCAGAGAACAGTGCATGCCAGGCATCTGCAGAGAACAGTGCAGGCTGGGGATCTGCAGGGAACAGTGCATGCCAGGCATCTGCAGAGAACAGTGCAGGCTGGGGATCTGCAGGGAACAGTGCATGCCAGGCATCTGCAGAGAACAGTGCAGGCTGGGGATCTGCAGATAACAGTGCATGCCAGGCATCTGCAGAGAACAGTACAAGCAGGGGACTTTCTGGGAAACAGGGATACTCTTCCTTGGCCCAGCTGATGCTCTTTGTGTCTGGGGGCACCAGACACAAGCTGAGTGATGGACAGTGGTCACCCTGGGCCTGGGTGTTGTCTGGGGGCAGAGCTTGGAGGTAGAGCCACATAGATTCTCAGAACCAGCCAGATGGTCCCAGCACTGGGGCACCAGCCTGGCACGCGCACCCACTAAGCCCTCCCATTACTCCCCAGGTGACGTAAGAAAATTTAGGTGCTTGGCAACTTATCTCAATATTTGATTGCCATACTTCAAAATAAGGATATATATATAGAACTAATAAGTTTTAGAAAATTACAACTTTTTGACATCTCATGACACCATGAACTCTGAAAACCCACATGATTCTGGGGCATATTAATATGCTGCTTGCATAATTTTACTTTTAAAAGTGCTTCTTAAAAAAGTTAGTGGTTTTAAAATAAATATCACATGCAAAAGAAAGTTTTTTTCACACCATTAAAAGTCTTGCTTTAGACATTTTATATTCTTTGTGGTGAGAATAGGCTGTATGTTAATTATATAAAATTTGGAAGATTCATAAAATGTTAGAGGAAAAAACCTACAAAGCTACAACCTAGAGAAAACAGTTGATACTGTTGAATATTTCTTTCCCATCCTTTTCTTAAAAATAAATGGTACATTACCTAATTAATTTGATTTTTTAGAATATTAAGACTACTTTAAATGCACATCACATTTAAACTGGAAAGGAAACCTAAGCTTTAGCTACAGACGTCAGAACAAACATTTACATCCTTTGGCTCATGAGATGCATTCTATTTGCATAAATTCAAATGGGGCTCAGGGGTGCGCATTTGACCTCTTCACAAAGACACTGTGAAGGCGGTCAGTTAACTAACCACGTTGTAGATTAAGAATCTGAGGTAAAAGTGCACCACTGGTCAGTGAGCGAAGGAGATGATACCAGAATGTAAGAACACTAGTTCAAATCTGTGCCCCAAAGCAACAAAGTAATCTATTTTAAAGTAAAGGATGGATGAACACACAAAACAGTGCCAAGGGCCATCAGTACACGAGAGAGTTCAGATTTCCTGAAGGCAGAAAAAAAGAAAAGAAAAACGAGCACACAGGTGTACAGAGCCCAGAGGTTGAAGCCAAGAGTGAACACAAATGCCTGTGGGTAGGGCCAGAGCTCCATGGGCAGGTTTGCTTCAGTCCGGAGTCCCTGTGCAGCTCCAGAAGAAGAGGGAAAGGTTGATGCCAAGAGTGCCACTGGCAGCAAAGACAGGTGCCTTTCTCATGACCTCTCACCCCGTACAAATAAGGCTCCGGTGGTCCCACGTTCACTATGGGCAGAAAAGCAAAGCCTAGTCTTTGAAACACTTCAGCCCCCAGCAGAACTCCCTGAACTGGGCACTCTGCCACCCGGACGACCCCTTCGGCACTGGACCCTCCAGCCAGACCCTGCTCCTTCTTTGCTAACCTCTGGGGGGCCCTGCACAGCCCTGAGTCTTCAAGGAGCTCGCCAGCTCAGGGCAGGCAGAGAGATCCTGCAGACATGGTGTGGAGACCCAATACAGTTGCCTAGAAATAAGTACTAAGCATCTTCTTAAGAAAGATGCCACAGACTCCTCTCTTAGGAATGAATTTTGGGAACCTCCAAGAGTCCCCCATTAGGTCACTACCATTCCACCCTTCTTATGTATTCTGATAAGGGAGCTAAAGTGTACACAAGATGCTAAAGATGATCATGGCTATGGAAACAGTTACAGATACAGTTTTCAGAATCATCCATCGCATGCAGATTTTTCACAAGATTCTCACAGGTATCCCCATTCCAGGGCTCACCCAGAAAATCCAGGAGCCTCTGGGTCACCGCGTGTTTGCTGTGGTGAGCTCACACATACCTAAGAAGCTAAGGCAAGAAACACAACAGGACATGGTTCCTGGCGTTAGGTTAGGAAGAACCATGAGTTTGCCTCCTCGGGGGCTCTCTCCCACGGAAGCTAAGTAGCAGAGTAGGCCATACAGTCACGGATAAGTAATAAAGCTGGTCCTGCTCTCTGCCACTAAGAAAATATTACAATGCCTGCACCCCGGGTGTGTTTAAAATTCTCAGATTCATCACTGGGATTGGGCCACTGAAGGGCCCTGGTGCAGGAGGCAGATTTCCTGTTCAATAATTAGCATTCTTGAACGACACAGCGTAAAGGAAGCCTTTGAGCCACAGCTGCTGGCTTCATGGGCTCCGTGGTCCTCCCTGGAGAGAGTCAGTATGTTTTCCTTTCCCGTGGGGAAGCTGTCATTCAAATGGTACCATCACCTCATGCCACATTTGGTATGTATGCACACATATGAATATGTATGCATACATCCATATGTAATCACAAAATACATTTCCCATGAAATTCACCTTACCGAGAAGAAAAACCAACTGTTAACACATGAAAAAAAAAGGGGGGGAGTAATTAGGTTTATCATTCAATGTTCTGTTAATGATATGTAAAACTAAATCATCCACATTGTAGGTGCTCAGCAGATTCTGGTCGCTAGAATCTTAACTATTCTGCACCAAATCTGCAGCCACTTAAAGGGGAGGCACTCAGCAGCCAGGCAGCTTGGGCAGGTGGAACAGGCTCTTCAAGGGCAGGCAAACGGGTGAGTGGAGACCCCCAGGGACTCCGCAATGCAGAAGGTCTCCTGAGACAGTGTCCCTCACATGGCAAGGATCAAATTCTATTTCATATTACAGAAGGCATATGTGACTAGCCTTGCCTTTTTCCTAAGTCAAATGCAGAATTTTAGTTTTATTTTAAAAAGGAATGTTAAGAACTCGTAAGTCTAACCTGAAAAGTAGACATAATTTCAATTGTAGTGCTTGGAGTATCTCCCCCAAACACACACGCTAACTTGCTTAAATTTTAACTAGATGACTTTCAATAATTTATTATGGACTTATTAAAATTTTAGAAAACTTCCTTTTAGTGACTAAACTGCATCCATCCCTGAGAATTCCTGGGAGTCTACCGTACTGCCATCCATGGAGATGTGGATAGTGACATGTTTTTCCCCTCACACTGGAATGAACTTGGCAGCAGAGAGAGACAGGAAAACACAGAGAATGATCCCACAGTCACTTGCTTTGTTCTCTGACATCACTGTATATTTGGTTACTTTTCTAGTGTCTGATAAAAAACACCATGGCCAAGGCAACTTACAGAAGAGTTCATTTGGGCTAATGGTGCCGGGGGTTAGAACCCGTCTCCATCATAATGGACAGACATGGCAGCTGCCAGCAGCAGCTAAGAGCACACATCCTTTTCTGTAGGCACCGTGAATGGCTCAGGGTTTTGAAACCTCAAAGGCCACCCCCAGGGGCACACTTCTTCCTACAAGGCCACAGCTCCTAGACTGCCCCAAACACTGGCACCAACTGGGGACCACGTGTTCAAATACATAATCCTGGGGGGGGCGGACGTTCTCATTCAGTCCACCACAATCAGTAAAGCCCAACATGTCAAAAGCCCAGGTAAACAGTTTCAACAATCAACAGCTCTGTCGTCAGATCCCTCACAGGGCATTCTCCATTCAACCCCTCTCTGCCTAAGAACACTATGGAAAGCCTGGATGCCTCGCAGGTTATGACTGGTGTGCTGATGGGACCCTGTGCTGAGAAAGAAGGAGCCACAAGTGGGCATAATCGTCTAGTGTGTACGAGATCATCAGCTGCTGGCTCACTTTCCAACAATACCTGAAGTTAACTTCTCTTTGAGCATGTATTCACTTGTCCTTCTTCCTGCTGGATACTAGGCTCCTACAGGCCAGAAAGCTTGTTTACATCTGTTACCTTCTGCCTGGTACACAGTATGACCCTAGAGAGAAGCCCCCAATGTTTCTGAGACACAAACTGAAGCATCTTTCCAGAGCTACCACAAGTCATTTCCCAGTATGAAGGAACAAAGACTGATGTGACTGTGTTAATTGTCAGGATCTGGAGTTACCTGGAAGCCTGGCCTCCAGGTACCCCTGTGAGGGATTATTTAGCCTCTGGGTTTACCTATGATGGACTATCTTGATTAAGTTAATTGATGTGGAAAGACCCATCTATACTGTGAGCCGGACAGCTCCCTGAGCAAGGATCCTGAGCTGTGGAAAATGGAGAAAGTGAGCAGAAGGCGAGGTTGTATCCCCCACTCCGTGTTCCTGATTTAGGATGCACAGATAGATGTCATGTGACCATTACCTTGACTGTGCCTTGAACTGTGAACCAAATAAACCCTTTCTCCCCTAAGTTGCTTTGGCCGGAGAATGTTATCACAGCACCAGATGAAGAAACGAAGATGTCCAGCATGAGAACTAAATAGCAGAGCTGTGAGTAAATGCTAATCCTGTTAGGACAGCATTTCACACGAAATCTTCAGGAAACAAGCCAGCCTTGGAAGCGGTGCCGTGATCCATCCTGCCTGTCTGCTTAGCAGGTCCTAGAAATCCATGGGCGACAAATCTCCTGCATCTGCGAGGGGGTTTCTAGATTAGACTGACTGAAGTGGTAGATGCACAGACGTGGGTGGCAGCATTTCATGGGCTGGGCACTCTTGCCAAAAACCTGAGTTCCGTTCCCAGCACTCACTCACATGGCAGCTCACAGCCATCAGTAACTCTGTCTCCAGTGGGTCTGACAACCTCTGCTGGCCTCCACAGACACACATATGCATAAATAAAAGGAGGCGGCAAATGGAACCCAATACTCCATCGCTCTAGGCTTCCTGACTGCGGTCCCCACGTGCCCAGCGGCCTCAGCTCCTGCCACCATGCCTCTCTGTCATGACAGACTCTGTATCCTCATTCCATGAGCCAAGAGAAGAAGCCCTTCCTCCTGTGAGTTGTTTTTATTTTTTGTAGGATACTTGGTTTTACCAGAAAAATAATACAAAGGTTTTTTTTAAAAAAAAAAAGAAAGAACGAAAGAAAGAATGAAAAAAAGAAAGAAAGAGAGAGAGAGGAAGGAAGGAAGGAAGGAAGGAAGGAAGGAAGGAAGGAAGGAAGGAAGGAAGAAAGGAAAAGAAAGAATGTGTTCTCATTTTACTGTATCAGGTTTGGACAACAAAAAGCTATTTCCTACATGTCTTTAGCAGGTCATCAAGGGACAGACTTGGTGTCTGCAGCTATCATTCACTGCATTCCCAGTTTACATGCGCTCGTCCACAGCTCCTGAACTTCAGCCTCTCCATCTGTATAGAAAGGAAATAACACTCTCGCCTTGAGTACGCCGCCGTTCTGAGAATCGGGAAAGCTCAGCGCTGACTGCCCACTTGGATCCAAACCAAACACGCCTCTCCTATCTGAACACCTATCTCACATCATGTAACTAACCCAGAATTAGGATGAAGGCACAGGAAATCCACGGCTCCCAGGAGACCTGGATCTGCAGTTTTATTTAGATGCTGCAGAAATAGACTTTTGTTTCAGTAATAAAAGTTTATATTTAAAATTGATCATCAACTCCAAGAAGTAAAAGAGAAGCTCACTTTGTAACACATCATTTGAAGTTATATAAAGGCTCACCAAGTCCGCAGAGCTGGGACCTAGACCAGTGGCAGAGGACTTGCCTAGCATACACAAAGCCATGGATCCAAACCCTGAAACCAAAAAAAATAAAACAACCACCAATAAAAGATTAACCATATCCTAACAACGGCACTGGGCAGTTGTGACAAGGACAGTCTGAAGCCAAAAGTTCCCAGCTGTCTTTGAAGACTCGTTTCCTTGGCCCCATACCAAGGAACATCTGTGTCCAGAGAGAGAAACACAGCCTTCCAAGCAGTGTGGAACCAGCTGCCCACTCCTTGATCTTTGCCCAGTGGACACCTGATGACCTGAGTGCCCTGCTGGGGATGCTATGACTGTGTTACTCTGATTGATTGATAAATAAAATGCTGATTGGCCAGTAGCCAGGCAGGAAGCACAGTGTAGGCGGGATAAGGAGAGAGGAGAATTCTGGGAAATGGAACGCTGAGTCAGGAGATGCTGCCAGCCACCACCACGAGGAGCAGGATATAAAGTACCGGTAAGCCACGAGCCGCGTGGCAAGGTATAGATTTATAGAAATGGGTTATTTTAAGATATAAGAACTAGATAGCAAGAAGCCCGAGCCATTAGGCTGAACAGTGTAAATAATATAAGTGTCTGTGTGTTTATCTGAGTCTGAGTGGCTGCTGGCCAGGGAAGGACTGGAGATAGCTCCAGCTACAGTGTCCTGTGCATTTATTGGGAACTTGAGGTGTGTGACTGTGCACTGATGATCTTATACGTTCTTGGTCTTTCATGAGCACCTGTGTTTGAACACTCGGTCTCCAGCTTGTGACGCTGTTTGGGAAGGTTCTGGAATCTTTAGGAGGAGGAGCCTTGCTGGAAGACGTGGGTCACGGCGTGGGCTTTAAAGGTTTGCAGCCTGACTCGAGCCTATGAAATGCGACCAGCCACCTTCTTCCTTCTGCTGCCCCGTGGCCCCTGCCTGCTGCCGGTCTATCTCTGGAATCCTAGGCAAAGTCAGCCGCTCTTGTCTCTGTCGTCTCTGTCTTTCTGTTTCCTCACAGCCCCAGAAAGGAAATTGCAAAGGTGCTAACAGGAAATGCTACATCGTTGGACATTAAAGGGGAGTGGTGCCCTGTGAATTCTATGACCAAAAAAGCTGCACACTTACATCTTTGTAAAGGGTAACTAAAGGACGGTTGTTCCTCTGGGAGGGTCTTCTGAGGAATACTCCTCAGGAGTGATCCAGCAGGGAATGTCCAAATATGCTGCCTGCAAGGTTGGAATCACAGTTTTTCAGCTCTAAGGGATGGAGTTAGGAAGCAGACAGTAGCTGAACCTTTGGCAATGAGGGGCAAGAATCTGCAGTACCTATAGACCCCAGCACAGATCTCACATGGTTAGGTTTCTGTATCCATCTTCCTCACCATAGAAACCAGGTGTAAGGCCCTGTGCACCTGACACCATTAGAGAGAACCTTTTTGAATTCAGCTGAATCTGCTTTGTGTGGGTTATTCTCACTGTCTGGCCATCAGTGCCAGGACTCAGATGAAGTGTAAATGATTTATGTTTAGATACCTGGCTGGATTCGTGTAGAACTGAAATGGAAAGCCAGATCTGCAGGTCTGGAGCATGTAGTCTGGTTGCAGTATAGACTGGGTGCATCCTTAGATCTGTGGGTCTGGAGCATGTAGCCAGGACTGCAATGTAGACTGGGCACATCCTTAGATCTGTGGGTCTGGAGCATGTCGCCTGGACTGCAGTGTAGACTGGGCACATCCTTAGTAGCTTCGTGGTTTAAATAGGTTGATGGATCATGTCTTTTAAGACATTGTCTATGATGATGATGATGATGACAGTGGTATTGATGATGGTGATGATAAAGATGATGATGATGTCCGTGTGCATGTACCATAAACAGCACACGGTGGAGATCGGGGGCAACTTGCAGAAGTTGGATCTCTCCTTCCACCATGTGGATTCTGGGAATTGACCTCAGGTCACCAGGCTTGCCCAGTAAGCTGCTTTATGTACTGAGCCACCTCACCAGTAATTTAGCAAAATTAAATTAGCAAAATTGTCTAATGCTTTCAAATTTCATATTCTTAACTGTAAAATTGGGATAAAAATAAATCCATACAAATAATATAGGTAAAGAATACATGGGAGCCAGACATGGTAGTGCACACCTTTAATCCTAGCACTTGGGAGGCAAAAGGCTGGCAGATTTCTGTGAGTTTAAGGCCAGCCTGGTCTACAGAGTGAGACTGTTTCAAAAAATGATGCAAGGGGGTGTGAGCTAGAGAGATGGCTTAGTGGTTAAGAACACTGGCTATGGCGGGTGGTGGTGGCGCACACTTTTAATCCCAGCACTTGGGAGGCAGAGGCAGGCGGATCTCTGTGAGTTCAAGGTCAGCCTGGACTACAGGGTGAGTTCCAGGAAAGGCGCCAAAGCTACACAGAGAAAACCTGTCTCGGGGGAAAAAAAAAAAAGAACATTGGCTACTCTTGCAAAGGACCTGGATTTGGTTTCAGCACCTACATGGCAGCTCACAACCATATGTAACACCAGTTCCAAGGGATCTGATCTCTGCCCTCTTCTGGCCCCCACAGGCATATCATACATGTGGCACACAGATACACATTGAGGTAAAACACTCATATACATAAAAAATAATGTATATATATGTGTCTCAAGTGTCTGTGTGTTCATTTGTGTGTATGCACATGCACATTTGTGTATATGTGTTTAATGTATGTGTATGTGTCCATATCTCTATGTATGTGTGTATGTGTGTGCTCATCTACATGTGTGTATGTTTGTAAGTATGTGTGTGAGTATGTTTGTATATATAAATATGTGTGCATTTATGTATATATGTGTATGTATGTATAGGTGTGTATGTGTGTATAAATGTGTTTGTAGATGTGTGTACATGTATGTCTATGAATATGTATCTATGCATATGTATATATTTGTGTGTGTATATGTGTGTGTGTGTGTGTGTGTGTGTGTGTGTGTGTGTGTTCCACCAATTGAGAGAGGGCAATGGTAACACTGAATTGTCACTAAAGATAATGATGTTTTAGTTAATATTATGGACTCCGGGTCTGGAGAGGCAGAAGCAATGGTATACCTGTGTCTCCAAGTGTTCTTATCAGAGGTGCTGAGCCTCAGAAGCAGAAAGACAGAGGCACCCTCTCCCATGCCTGTGCACCTCCACCCTGGACATGCTCACACTCTCCCCTGCCTGTGTACCCCAACCCTGGACATGCTCACACTCTCCCCTCCCTGTGTACCCCTACCCTGGACATGCTCACACTCTGCCCTGCCTGTGCACCCCAACCCTGGACATGCTCACACTCTCCCCTGCCTGTGCACCCCAACCCTGGATAGGCTCACACTCTCCCCTGCCTGTTCATTCCTACCTTGGATATGCTCACAGGAGGGCAAAGTAGAGGGAGCTCTTTGAAGACACTTTTTCATTCAGCTTCTCTCCACATGCATTTGTGTGCTCCCTTCATGGAGAAGAAGGTGGAGCAGGCATGGCAGCCCACAAGGACTGTGGTGGTGAGAAGGGAACCAGAGTCCCTAGTCTTGGTGCTTTGCTGACAGTGGGCTGAATCCCTACGAAACAGCACTCTCAAGGAATCGTCTGCTACTGGTTACTGTCTCACTGTAATAGGGTCCTGACTCCCACCATGTTGTAAAATAATAATTATAAGTTAGCGGCATGACACTGCTTCATTAACTCACTCAAATGCCCTGTAAAACCAACAGTTGCCCTGGGGAAGTCAGGCAGGGCTCTGTGATGATCTTGTGTACCACACCTGCTCATCAAGCTTCGCTTTGCACGTCACTTGCTGTCATTCAAAAACCCGACCATCATAAACGTTCTTTCCCTTAAACACAAGGCAGAGAGTGGGGGTGTCTAGACTTCCTCACAAAGGCTGGAAGCTGCTGCTCTTCAGCTGCTGACTTGGGATAATGGCCTCTAGAGCAGGGAGAACTGCAGGGAAAGCCGGGCTGTAGGATGTTGCAGAAAGATAAACAGGATGGGAAACCCAACAGCTGCTCGGCAAGGGAGTTAGAACAGACAGTGGCTACATGGTCAGGTCTGGCTCTCCAGAGCGGCATCCCTCAGGACAGGACTGCACAGCCATAGCTTGAGGAAGCACAGAAGCAGCTGGAGATGTGTGTTGGGTACCTGGAGGGCACATGCTTCCCACCAAGTCCTCCTCTGCCCCTGACTTGTGGCACAGAAATGCTTTCCACTGCATTTTTCTGGGTAGTGTTCATGAAAGACACAGGAGCCCTTTCTAGACATGTCAAGTACGCTAGCATCCTCAAGAAATCCCACAGTGGATACACTCTGTCACCCCAGCACCACCAGATAAGCAAGGCACCGGGGAGACCCAATATTGGTGAGGATTATTGACATAAAAGAAGTACTAGGAGCTATAGACAAATTATTTTCCAATATTGATAAGAAAAAGCCTGGGAACTTCTGGGAGAAAAGAGCATCCAGAAATATTATTCTCTCATTAAAGTCCTATTTTTAAAAAATTGTTTAAGCTAGCTGCAGTGGCACACACACCTTCAATCCCAGCACTCAGAAGGAAAAGGCAAGCAGAGCTCTGTGAGCTTGAGGCCAGCCTGGTCTACAGAGTGAGTTCCAGGACAGCCAGAGTTATGTAGTAAGACCTTGTCTTGAACAAACAAGCAAGTAAAAAGTGTTTAGTTAAGGAGTCTGGAGAGGTGGTTCAGCAGTTAAAAGCACCTACTGTTCTTGCAGTGGACCCAAGTTCCTAGGCATCTTTGTTAGGTGGTTTACAACCACCTGTTACTCCAGTTCCCAAGGGATTGGATGCTCTAAATTCACATGCACATACCTACATATACACAAAATTAAAAATAAATTGTTTAGAACATTCTGCTTGGGGAAAATTATTCATCAACATTGTTCAATTCTTTTTTTCTAATTCTGTAAAGCCATCAACAAATGTTTTTCTCCCAATTTTCCCCATTCACCTTTCCTACTTCGCTTTGTGAACTGCTAACCATTGAAGTCTGTTTCCTTCTATATTTCTGTGGGTGTACAAACAGACATGCGTGCACCATCCTGCCTGTCATATCCAACACACACCCATGTACCTCTTGGTAATGTGTCTTTGAGACTCTTTAGAACTGCAGCCATGGGTAGCGGATGACAGGAGCCCGCAGCCTGTGTAACCCCGCTCCAGGTTGATAAGCATCGACACGCTTCTCTTTGTGCTGCCAGAGTGACAGGCAGCAGATGGTGGGAAGGTATTTGAAGACTTTCCAAGTTGGATGGATGTTGTGGAACTGCCCTCCACCAGCAATGCAGGAACGTGCCTGCAAGTTTCTTAGCACCCGCTGACTGCATGCACTTTCGCGGCCTTCCACCTGCCAGGCACATCTGTATGAAAGACAGCATCTGGGGGAGGAAGACAGGCCTCTTGCATAGGCTGAGGGGTCACTTATTTCTCCTGGCACTGAGTGTCCACACCTTTTGTCCTCCACCCCTTTGCCATCCTTATTCTTTTTCCCTCTAATTCTTTTTCTTGATACTTTATGGGAGCGATGTATGATGATCAACAGTGTCACGTTCTAGAATGACCTAGGAGACAAGCCCCTTGGGTATGCCTGTGAGGGGTTGTTTATATTAGGCTAGTTGAGGTAGGAAGATCCACACTAACTGCCGGAGGCACCGTTGCATGGCCTGAGGTAAGCATTCATCTCTCTCTGTTTCCTAACTGCCTCAAGTTCTGCCGCGACTTCCCAAGGGATGGACTGTGTTCCCTGGAACTGTGAGCCACACTAGATCCTTAAGCAGTTCTTGTCAGGGTTACTCCATCACAGCAACAGGAAACCAGGAATACTGCATCCCTGGCCTCAGCTTGTCCTTGGGTTTTTAATTCTACTTATGATATATTTGCTATGAAGAAAAGTATTTCAATTGAATATTCCAGCCTGTTCTCTAGAGCCCGTCTATCCTAAAGAGCAGTTAGAAAGGCCCTTTTGGTGGCCTTTCTGAGGACTCTCACTTGTCTGTGTTTCCTATATTCCTTTCACTTAAATGAACTCATCTGGAATCCATCCTGGGCTACAGAATGAGGTTATCAGTCTGTCTAGATACCACTAATTTCCCCAGCACTGTTCACTGATGCGTATAAACACAGACCCCTGCACTGACTCTGTGTGTGTGTGTGTGTGTGTGTGTGTGTGTGTGTCTGCCGGGGAGGAGACAGGCTTTACAAGATAAATGTGAGTCTTCTGCCTGCATGGTTCTGCTTTAACAACAATAGCTTTATAATTAACATATCTTCATATGTGGTAGGATGATTCTCAATTTATTTTGTCATGTGACTTCTAGAATCACCTTGCCTAGTTATAAACAATTTTCATGTATTTACTATAATGGCATCATAAATTAGTTTGGAGAATTGACTACTTAACAGTCTGAGGTGTTTTTCCCCCCTGAAAAAATATGATATATTCAGTTTGGAGTAAATCCTAGAGTTTATAAGCCTGAGGTTCTCTAGATTTTCAAAAATCCATAAAAATAATAGTCAAAGTACCTGCCCATGACTTCTTGTTTGACTGTATCTTCTTTATCAAAGCTGCTGTGCGTGACAACAAGTGGAGACTTTTGCCAGGGAAAAATCATCAAACTTTATATTCTCCCAGCTTAGCTTTTCAATTAATAAATATCCAAAGCCAGACATGACAGCACATGGTTTTAATCTCAGCACTCAGGAAGCAGAGGCAGGAGGATCTCTGTGAGTTCAAAACTAGCCTGGACTACAGAACTAGCTCCAGGACAGCCAGGGCCACATAGAGGTACCCTGTCTTAAAAAACACCAAAAAAAAAAAATTAAATTAAATAAATAAAATTAAAGCATCTAAATAGGGACTGGGAAGGTGGTTCATCAGTTAAGAGCACCATCTACCCCTTCAGAGGTCACAGTTCTGCAGAAGATGCCAGTTGGATGGCCAGCTCCCACAAAGCTTCTTAGAACTGTCTCTAACTCTAGTCTAGGGGATCTGGTGCCCTCTTCTGGCCTTCTGAGGTACTGCACACATATAGAGCACACGCACACACACAAACACTCATGCACACAAAATAAAAATAGATAAACTTTTTTTTAAGTATCTAGATATTTAAAAAGAACATTCTCTTTCCAGCACCCAGTGTCTTCTAAGCCTCTGCTTGAATCACTTATGTGATGTATTTCTTTGCTTTGTAAGTTCAAATCTTTTCACTATTCTACAAAACTTTGAAAACCATGGAAAAGAACATTGAAGGTTCAGTTACTACAACCGGCTGCTTCCTCAGTCCATGGAAGCTCTGCTTATCTCAGGAGGTGGCTGCTCTGGATCATCTCCTGCCATCTGGACCAGTGACTCAGGTGTGTTTGTCCACTCCTAATGTGGGGAAGGGAAAGCTGACAGTCAGCTCTCCACAATCTACTGAGGAACTTCCAACCTGGGGCTGGCTGTGGCCTATCTAGGGGACAGGGCTTTCCCTGAGGGCTGGTCGCTGCTCAGACAGGCCCCTGGGGCTGTGTTTTGAACTTCATGTTTCCTGCTACATGTTTTCCCTGTGTGATTGTGATTTAAAAACCAAGTTGTGCTTGAAGTAGGAGAAAGATGGAGTCTGAAACTCATTAGTCAGTGTGGCCTTTGCTCTACTTCTAATTCACTTGAGTGACATTATCTTATGCCCAACCAGTCACATGATAGATAAAAATCCATGTATTGGGCCAATGCAGGTATCAGTTTTATAATGGGGCACAGGAAGTAAAACCTACTTCTAGAATAAAATGTGTGGAATTTAAGGTCAGGGGTCTCCAGGAGCATTCTGCTCCCTGTAGTGGTATTGTGTTCCCCAAAATATTGTGCACCCTAATAAACTTATCTGGGGTCAGAGAACAGAACAGCCACTAGATATAGAAGTCAGAAAATGGTGGCACACACACCTTTAATCCTAGCATTCCAGAGACAGAGATCCGCCTAGATCTCTGAGTTCAAGACCACACTAGAAACAGCCACACATGGTGATTCCTGCCTTTAATCCCAGGAAGTGATGTCAGAAAACAGAAGGGTATATAAGGCGTAAAGACCAGAAACTAGAAGCATTTGGCTGGTTAAGCTTTTAGGCTTTGAGCAACAGTTCAGCTGAGATTCATTCTGGATGAGGACTCAGAGGCTTCCAGTCTAAGGAAACAGGATCAGCTGAGGAATTGGCAAGGTGAGGTAGCTGTGGCTTGTTCTGCTTCCCTGATCTTCCAGCATTCAACCCAATACCTGGCTCCAGGTTTGTTTTTATTAATAAGACCATCTAAGATTCCTGCTACACCTCCCCACACTCCTCCTTCTGCCTCCTCCTCTTCATCCTCCTCTTCTTCCCTCCTGAACATCTCTCCTCTCCACTTACCATGTGTCTTAGGGTTCTATTGCTGTGAAGAGACACCATGATCATGGCAACTCTTATGAAGGAAAACATTTAATTGGGGCTGGCTTACAGTTCAGCAGTTTAGTCCATTATCGTCATGGTGGGACATGGCAGCATGCAGGCAGACATGGGGCTGGAGAAGGAGCTGAGAGCCCCACATCTTGGTCTGAAGCAGCAAAGGGAGACTGCCATACTAGGCCTACCTAGCCTGAGCATAGGAGACCTCAAATCCCACCTCCACAGTGACACACTTCCTCCCACAGGGCCACACCTCCTGATACTGCCACTCCCTAGAGGCCAAGATTCAAACACAGGAGTCTATGGGGGCCATACCTATTCATACAGCCACACCATGCTTCCCACTCCCCTCACCACGCTCAGAGGGTGGAGCAAGGACACCCTGCCATGAAGGCTTTTCATCCTGATTACAGAAAAGCTCTGATATGTATTTTTTTTAACTTTCCACATTCTGTCACAGCCTGGAACTGAGCGATCTGAAGCTGGCCACCCTCTTCAGCCCGCATCCTGTACCACTCATCGCAGCCACCAGAAACCAAACCCAGGATCCAACGCACTGTGGGGATCACTTCAAAGTGTTTCCAGGCTAATTGTGCTGATGTTGAAGAACAAATGTGCAATTAAGCATCCTCCTTGCCCATCAAGCCGCCCTGGCTTCTGATTTCCCTGCCACATCTGCTTGTTAATCTGCGCGGTGATTATTCCTTTGTTTTCAGAGACACTTCTCCGCTTTTCTTCCGCACTACTGTCAAGGTCTGAGCTTCTGAGGATCATTATTTTCTAAATTAAACTTTATCTGAAGAGGTTTATTATGGATGAAGGGTCAGTTTGCGATGCAGGGTGTTTTGACATCCTTTTGTGTATTTATTTAACGAGGGAATGGCAGTATTTGGGCATCTGCAGCCACGGTGGTGATACTCCTGGACAGGAAGAGTCCCCCACGGAGACTGGGACTGCTGCGGTGATTAACCTCTGTGACCCTGAGTGCTGCTCTGTACCACAGGCGTGGTCACTACCTAGCAAGTGCCCCTCCCTCCGTGAGTGCCGCCCCCTCCCACACCACCTACTCTGGTCATGGATGCTGTTCTGCTTCCCATAAAGACTTGCACCTCGCTCCCTTCAGAAAAGGGAATTTAGATTTTCTTTCCATCTTGAATCCTGAAATTTCATATAAAAAAGGAAGAGTAACTTCATATGGATGCACTTTGTTTTTGCTTGTGCATATGTGATGCATGTGGATGTGTGTTTGTGTATGAATAGAAGCATAGGCATGTGTGTGGGAGCCAGAGGTCAACACTGGGTGCTTCCCAGACTGCTCTCAGCTTACTAAGGTAAGGTCGGTCAGTCTTGAGTTAAACGCAGAACTGGCACATTCGGCTAATCCGGCTAGCCAGCTTGGCCCCTGGGATCCCATGCCTCATCCTCCTGAGCACTGGGGTTGTAGGTGAGTGACTGTGTGGGGTTGAGGATCCAAACTCTGTCTTCACTCTGGAGTGACAACTCTTACTGAGCCACCTCCACAGCCCTGGGCTTATTGCTTTCCTGTCCCTGACCGTACTCAGAGTTAAATACATCCTGTCTTTGCGAGCTCCATGCTGAAGTTCTCACCTGGCGTTGTTTCCTTCTCTCTTCCTTCTTTCCCAGCATCCCTCTCATGTCTATAAACTGCTCTTCAGTTCAACTCTCACCCTCAAAGCTGAGAAGCCCAGAGCCTGGGCCAGGTAATCTTGTTATCCACCTATCATGGCGGTCCAGTCCTTGGGTAGATTTTATTTTCTTTCCTGAATGTGTTCCAGGATGTCAGGGAAAAGGTTTTCAGTGTTTGCAGGAGTAGATGAGTGGCTCATGTGGTATGTCTTTCTGGATGCACTCAGAATAGCCAGGCGCACAGCTGAGGCTGGCTAGTGAGGAAGGCAGTGAGAGGCCAGCCCTACCCACGCGCCTGCAGGGTTCCAGATGCTCCATGGACATCACCGCCTTCCAGCCTTGCAGTGAGAGGTCAGCCCTACCCACACGCCTGCACGATGCTCCATGGACATCATGATGCTCCATCCTTCAAGGCAGGTAATGTGTTTATTTTTAAAGACTGAGTTCATAGACAGTGCGGGGCTTGTCATGGGCTGCACTGCTTGGAAGTGTCAGAGAGGGATTAGAGTTATGGGCTTGTATCCCCAGCGGCTCCCGCTGGCTTCAAAGGGCTTCCTAGTCTGTCCCAAGAGAGCTGCGCACCAGCCAGTAAAGAAGGAAAAAAACACAAGAACACCATACACTGGTTTTCCTGCTATTGACAAAGAATTAAAATGCTTTAGAAATTCATGCTTAAAATCCATCACTTGGACCTCATGCAGAGAAAGTGTTGATGCATCCGTGCCTGTGGGGTAACAGGTTCCCTTTCAGCTGGTTTTCTTCCTGAACAGTCCATTTATTTATCCATTCATTCCCTTATTTATTTTTGAGACAGAGTCTCCTATGGCCCAAGCCAGCCCCAGACTCACTATATTACTGTGCCTGACCTTAAACTCCCGATAAGGGCTGGAGAGATGGCTTAGTGGTTAAGAGCATTGATTGCTCTTCCAGAGGTCCTGAGTTCAATTCCCAGCAGCCACATGGTGGCTCACAACCATCTGTAATGGGATCAGATTCCTTATTCTGGTGTATATATAAAATATATAAATATTCATATATATGAATATATATGAATAAACTCTCGATAACTCTCGTCCCCACTTCCTGAGCACAGGAGTTACAGGGGAGTGGAATGTTCTGAGGACTGGACCCAGGGCTTTGTGCGAGCCAGGCAGACACTCTACCGACTGAGCTGTGTCCCCAGCCCCTAACCTGCTGCCATCCCGTGTCCTCTGCTGAGCCGGCCATGTTTTTACATCCTTCACTTTAGAATTGAAAGAGAGAGGAAGCCCCAGGCTGCCTTGTCCTCAAATTGATCATGATCCACACAAAGCAAAGGCACCGTGTCATAGATAGATGCTTAGAAAACAGGCGAGAGTCTGAGTCACAGCCTTTGTGATTACAGCTCCAGTTAAACTGCTAAAACACAGAATGCTGAGGAAATAACTAGCAAGTCACAGGTCATCTTAAACACGTATTTATCATACGGGCCACAGCAATCCCATTAAAGGAACAACTGGAGAAGGAGCCAGGCATCCTTCTAATCTGTTTAAAACCATATCAAATTGTTCTATTACAGTGATATTTAATAAGAAAATTACTTTGCTGTACATGAAATAAAGTACCATTTTTAAAATGTTATAGCAAAAATAAACTATAAATGTAAAAAAAATCTAAAATACCAATACTTTCCTTTCATTTGCCAAATTCACGCCTTGGTTAATTTTTTTAAATTCTATTTCATAGAGCAAAAGAAAAATCTCTCTTCTAAGAAGGGGAGGCAGGGACATGGCAGACAAGGTCTCATTCTGCAGCCCTGCTGTAAAATCAGATTTTATACTCAGCTATGCTGTTAGTGGGATACAGCCGGCTGTTGTGAACTACAACCCAAGTGTGCAGAGACTACCAGTCAAGTAAGCACACATTTATAAAAACGTGACTTTACTTATTTATTAAGACTGGGTTTCATGATGCAGTCTTGTCTGTCCTGGAACTCACTCTGTAGACCAGGCTGGTTTCAAATTCACAGAGATCTGCCTGCCTCTGCCTCTCAAGTGCTGGGATTAGAGGTGTGCGCCACCATACACAGCTTCACTCCTTTCTGAAATCATCATGAACTGGGTAGTACTTTGACACACTGACAGCTGCTGTCCACACCAGACACACACACACACACACACACACACACACACACACACACACACACACACACACTCACACACGCTTGGCACTGTTTCTCCTGTAGTATCTATTTGGTTTTCCAGGGTTATCTCTGAGACGACAGTTTCTTCAAAACATATTGTTTGACAGTTTCATACATGAATTTAATGTATGATTTTACATTAATACAGTCATACCCTGCCCTCTTTTATCCTCTTCTAGCCCTCCTGTAGTGGTTAGAATAAGAAATGTCCACCATGGTCTCAGGCATTTGAAACTAGGTCAGCAGTTGGCACTTTGGGGGAGGTTTAGGAGTGGGATCCTTGATGGCGGAAATCATCACTGGGGCCCAGCGTTGAGACTAAAAGCCCCACGCCATTTCCGGTTCACTCCTCTGCTCCCTGCTTGACACTGAAGATGTGAACGCTCAGCTCCCTGCTCCCATCACCATGCCTTAACGCCTCCCCGCCACAGTGGGTTCTTATTCTTCTGACACTGTAAGCCAAAATAAACTCTTCCTTCTACAGGTACCTCGGTCACAGTGTTTTCTCACAGCAATAGAAAGGTAACTAATACACGCCTCCATCCCCACCAAACACACACACACACACACACACACACACACACACACACACACACACACAATCAAGTCCCCATCACAATGCTATGTCCTTCTGTTTTGATTTTGTTCTTGGTTTGTGACCCACTGTGTAGCATGAATCTTAAATGGTCTTATTAATAAAAATAAACCCAGAGCCAGTATTGGGGTGAATGCTGGAAGATCAGAGAAGCAGAACAGGCCACAGCTTCCTCACCTTGCCAATTCCTCAGCTGATCCTGTTTTCTCAGACTGGAAGCTTCTGAGTCCTCATCCAAATGGATCTCAGCTGAACTGTGCTGCTCAAAAGCCTAAAAGCTTAACCACCTCTGGTTCCTTAAATACCTTTCTGCCTCCTGCCATCACTTCCTGGGATTAAAGGCATGAGTCACTATGCCTGGCTGTTTCCAGTGTGGCCTTGAACTCACAGAGATCCAGGCTGATCTCTGCCTCTGGAATGCTAGGATTAAAGGCGTGTGAGCCACCATTTTCCGGCCTCTATATCTAGTGGCTGTTCTGTTCTCTGACCCCAAATAAGTTTATTAGGGTGCACAATATTTTGGGGAACACAATATCACCACATTTCCCCTTTTTTGTCTAAAATTTTAAAGAGCTTATAACTAATACAAGAAAAACTATATCCAATAAGTATATATAATATATACAGTCAAGAATTACATTAACAATGTCTAGTCCATTAACATTTGACAGATTCAGACAAAAAAAACTCCATTATATATATTAACAATGTCCAGTCCAGTAACATTTGATTAACTCAGACAAAAGAAATTTTCATTACTTATCCTATTTAAAACAAGTAGTTCCTTTTTAAAAATAGATTCAATAATCTCCATTTTATCTTATCATATCCATATTCTCTCTTTTTTCTTTCCATAATAGATTCAATAATCTACCTTTTGTCATTTTTTATCTTCCCCTTTTTCTTTTTAGAGTAGATTCAATGATTTACCCATTTATCCTGTTATTTCTTCATCTTTTTTCTCAGAGTAGATTCAACAATCTCCTCACCCCTGGGTTTAGCCACTCATGCAGGCATGGGTGCAGAGACAACCACAGGAGCCTGGGAAATTCATCCATGGATGCATCACTGAAAACGATTTCTAGACCGCAATTAGCTTCCCTGGGCAGGGCTGACATCCCCCATCATTGACTCTTACATTCTTTTCTCCCTCTCTCCCTCGGTGTTCTCTAAGTCATAGGATATAGGTGTCCCATTTAAGGCTGAGCACTCGGCAATCTTTTGTTTTTTTTTTTCAGGACCCCAACCAGCCATAAATCTCTGTATTAACTACCAGCTCTGCATCTGGTGTCTCAAGCACTTAAAATCTACACACACAGACACACACACACACACAGAGACACTCACACAGACATACACAGACACACAGATACACACCAACACACACTCACAGAGACACATACAAGCAGACATAGACACACAGATACACACAGACAGACAGACAGACACATACACACATATACAAACAGAGACACACATACATACATAGACAGACACACAGATACACACACACACACACACACATACACACACACACAGACCCCACACACACACTTGAAATAAACTAAGAAGCAAGGCTTGTAAGAAAGATAAAAGGAAACAAACTCTAATTTGACCACAAACACCTAAGCATAAGGGAAGAAATGAGCTTAGTCTAAAATTGTCATTCTCAAGACAGGTGGAGAGAAGATGACCAGAGAGAAACCGCAATGTCCCCAGAGTCACAGACTGGACATCCCAGGCCCAGATGAACTCCAGGTGCCCTGTGTGCCCATCCAGAACCTGTGACCAGCCCACCGGTGTGCCCCTCAGCCAGTCTCCATTGCTCCTGTAGTGTGAGTCACAGGCACCAAGGGCTTTATTCTAAATGCTAGTTGCCCCTCAGAAAGTGTTGGCTGTGTCCCAAGGTTGTCTTAACCAATGCCCTTACAGCAACTGGGCAGAAATGAGTATCCTGCCTCATCACCTCCCTCTTTGCCCAGGAAGAAACTGAGACTACTGAGGAGTGTGTCTAATTCCTATAAAGTGTTCACTTCACATGACAGATCCTGTTTCTGTATCATCGACGGTGAAAGAAAACTGTGGAATGCCCAGTCCTCTAGTTATATGGAAGCAGCTGAGGTCAGGGACTTCCCCAACACTGGTGGGGTCTGCCTTTCACGCCGGCACCAGCTGTAGCCCTGGGCTAGTTATCTTCCTGAGTTCTACCATCTGGTAGGTGAGGGTGATGCTGGCGCGCTTCCTGCGTGCGCTCAAGTGATGAGAAACGCTGTTGCCGAACTACTGAGAAATTGCACCAGTTCTAATATGTTCTAGTGCTAAAAAATCTGTTTGCAAAAACTCAAACACGGCAGATGGGCAATGCAGCGTTCCCTCGTTACCCCTGCAGGAAGACCGACGAAGTTCAGCTACAGCCTCTCATGTTTTATAGCAATTGAACGGGGAAGTGATTGGTGGAAATTCCAGCTCAGTTCTTAGGGAAGAAAATAAGTGGTTTTTGTTGTTGTTGCTGTTGTTGTTGTTGTTGTTGTTGCTGTTGTTTTAGCACACTCCCTCTAATATCCTGAGGAAATGTGTGGGGAAACTGTGTGGGGGGGGGGGTACAAGTGTGCAAGTGTGTGCCTGTGTCTATGCGCACGTAGAGGCCAGAGGGTGACAATGGGCATTGTCCCTCAGGCTCTGTCTACCCTCTTTGTTGAGACATGATTTTTCAATGATCTAGAAGTTGCCAAGTAAGCCAGGCTGGCGGGCCAGTCTGCCTCAGGGATCTGCCTGCCTCTAGCACAGGAACAGCAAATGTGTGCCAGCATGTCGAGCTTTCCTATATGGGTTCTGGGAGTTAACTTAGGTCTTTCTGCTTGTGTGGCAATTACGTGACCAAATGCTAAATGAACTATCACCCCAGGAAATAAGGAAATACTTTTTTAAATTAAAATTTTTCTTTTGTTTATTTATTCTTCCCTCCCTCCTATCCCTACCTCTCTCCCTCCCTCTTCCTTCTTTGTGTGTGTGTGTGTGTGTGTGTGTGTGTGTGTGTGTGTGCATGCACACACACTGAGACACATGCCTGTGTGAGCAAAGGGGGCAGAAAAAGGGCATCAGATTCCTTGAATCTAGAGTTACAGGAGCTTGTAGGAGGCCTAGCTTGTTACAGGCTTGTTATGTGGGAGCTGAGATCAGAACTCACTCCTGCCCTCATGATTCCAAGTATTTGTGACTGGTGAGCCATTCTCCAGACGCCCTCCCAATGTCTTTGAGAGCAGAACCAGTCAAATATCAGCAAAGGTCAAACAGCCACCACAGCAGCCTCCTTCTCAGTTCCCAACTGCTGCTCCATTCCAGTCTCTCTTGAGCTGATGTCCCCTCAGCTTCTGTCTCCAAAGCGGCATCCCTGCAAAGCCTCAAGAGAGGCCATGCTGTTGAGGACAGGGTGTGAAGATCAGAACACTGACAGCCCCCTGTGCAAAGTGAGCTGAGCCTTGTACTGAGCAGGAATCACGATTGTGGGCTAGCAAGTGTGGCTTGACTCACAAGAGTCATCCTCCTGCAGAACTCCTTTGGAAGGCCTCAGCAAAGTCTGCATCTGGAGATTCAATCTGCCCTGTCCTCGATGACAATTCGGCTCCAAAGCCAAGGTGTAGAACCCACAAAGCACCCTGTGAAGTTCCAAGGAACCCTGTCAGGGCATCTTAACTCCTGCACACTTGAGTCAATTCCCCTCAAGTCCTTGGCTTCAAAACCACATGGGCTCTTTGTGTTTTACAGTTAGTCTGTTTTGTGGAAGACACTTTGAGGCTGGAGGCTGGGATTACCTCTGACCAGGAAGTGAAGTCGGTGGTCATGCACTGCAAACTGTACCTCACCTTCTGCAGCAGAGCATTTTAGAGAGGCTAAAACAGAAATGCAAAGGGGTGGAAGTCAATCGAAGTGACGGTGTTGGGTGTTCTGCAGTGACCCAGTGCTGCTGTGTTGGTCTAAAACTGCAAAGACCTGTGACTATCCCGTGTGATTTGGAGGGGGCTGTTTTCCTCCCCCTTTTCATGTCATTGAAAGATTATGTCATACACCTTTTGACTAGAAGATGCTAACTACTGGAGACTTCCGAACTTGCCACTGTTTTTATAATCAAACGTAGCTTACAGATCATGTGTTCTTCTAATTTACACCTTTAGCTCATGTGAAAAGTGGTGCTGTCCTTTATGTCCTCTCAAAAAGGCAGACTGTTAGATTTTGCTGTTATTTCAGGTAACTTTGGATTTCTGTGTGACTCAACTTCCCTAAAATGATGATAATGAACTGAACCTCTGAAACTGTAAGCCAGCCACCCCAATTAAATTTTTGAGTCTGATGGGACTCAAAAATTACTTATTGTTGAGTAGGTGGTTAAAAAGAGTCAGCCAGAGCTATTCCTACATATGTGTGTATACATGTACTTACACACACACACACACACACACACACACACACACACACACACCACAACTTATCCTTTTAGCTACAGATAAGTGTAGCTCTCAGCCCTCATCAGCTTTTTTTTTTCTCCAGATGGGTTCTTGCAGAGAACCAACTTGTCAAAATACAAAGATTAAGTGGCTGGGGTGTTTACAGTCCTGACTGGAATATTTACAACATAACCCTACATCTAAGGCTCAGAGAACACTGCAAAAGAAATGAAAGATTTTAAGAGCCAAAGGACCAAGACATGTGCCATGAAATAGTGTCTTCCAGACATGGTAGAGAAGCTGCACCACAAAATCTTAATGATATGGCTGCCTATACAAGACCTGCTTACAGATCACACCAGTCAATATGCCAGTGCGGATGCCTATACAAGACCTGCTTACAGATCACACCAGTCAATATGCCCGTGCGGATGCCTATACAAGACCTGCTTACAGATCACACCAGTCAATATGCCCATGCGGATGCCTATACAAGACCTGCTTACAGATCACACCAGTCAATATGCCCGTGCGGATGCCTATACAAGACCTGCTTACAGATCACACCAGTCAATATGCCCGTGCGGATGCCTATACAAGACCTGCTTACAGATCACACCAGTCAATATGCCCGTGCGGATGCCTATACAAGACCTGCTTACAGATCACACCAGTCAATATGCCCGTGCGGATGCCTATACAAGACCTGCCTACAGATCACACCAGTCAATATGCCCGTGTGGCTGCCTATACAAGACCTGCCTACAGATCACACCAGTCAATATGCCCGTGTGGCTGCCTATACAAGACCTGCCTACAGATCACACCAGTCAATAAGCCCGTGTGGCTGCCTATACAAGACCTGCTTACAGATCACACCAGTCAATATGCCAGTGTGGCTGCCTATACAAGACCTGCTTACAGATCACACCAGTCAATATGCCAGTGTGGCTGCCTATACAAGACCTGCCTACAGATCACACCAGTCAATATGCCAGTGTGGCTGCCTATACAAGACCTGCTTACAGATCACACCAGTCAATATGCCAGTGTGGCTGCCTATACAAGACCTGCCTACAGATCACACCAGTCAATATGCCAGTGTGGCTGCCTATACAAGACCTGCTTACAGATCACACCAGTCAATATGCCAGTGTGGCTGCCTATACAAGACCTGCCTACAGATCACACCAGTCAATATGCCCGTGCCGATGTGGGAAATTTCACAAGGTCCCCACCCCCCTAGACGAAGAGCCCCAAGCAATGAGGAAGGGAGAATCAATTTTCTCCAGTGATAAGAACTTTGATATGTTATCTAATTCCAGGTGATCAGATCTAAACACAACAAAAGAGCACTGCTAACTGAACTCAGTAGGGTGTGTGCGTATGCATGTGTGTGTGTGTGTGTGTGTGTGTGTGTGTGTGTGTGTGTGTGTAATAATATAATTATAGAAGTGATCATAAATCTGAGAGAAAGTAGAGGAGTTGGAGTGAGAAGGAGGGTTAGAAATTATATATATTTTTTATGTATGAAATTCTCAAAAAGAAAAAAATAAAACAAAGAATACTGCACTAAGATAATATACACACCAAAGCCCCTTTAAAAGCACACCATTCAGTTTTCAGCATATTTACAAGGCTGTGCAATCATCACCCCTAGAGAGAAACAGTAACCCCAAATAGTTATTACCTGCTGTGATGGTTTGAAACAGAATGACCCCCCCATAGGCTCATATTTTTGAAAGCTTGGTCCCCAGTTGATATAACTATTTGGGAAGGATTAGGAAATACGGCACTGGACGAAGCAGGTTTCAAAGCCCAGGTCATTCCCAGTGAGTCCTTTCTGCCCCATGTTGCAGACTGAGATGTTAGTTCTCAGTCATTGCTCCAGGGCCATGCCTGCCTGCCTGCTACAGCCCTGCTCCTCACCATGATGATCACGAACTCTAATCCTTGAAACTGCAAGCCCCAATACACCCTTCTACAAGTCTTCTTGGTCATGGTGTCCTCAAAGCAATTGACAAATAACCCAGAGACGTGGAGTCAAGTGGCCACTGGCTGAGCCCTCTGAAACTGTGGCCGAAATGAATAATCCCTCCGCTAGGTGGTTTCTGTCAGGTTTTGTTCATGGCAACACAAAACTTGCTGAATTCTTTCCCACTGAGAGTGTTTGGGGCTCCCATGTTATCACACTCTTGTTAACACCTGTTATCCGTGGTTATTTCAATCACTCTTACTGGCTATGAAAGGGTGGTAGTTTGAATGTAATTGAAAATAATCTCATGGCGAGTGGCATGTTAGGAGGTGTGACTTTGTTGGGGGAAGTATGTCGCTGTGGGGGTGAACTCTGAGGTTTCCTATGTTCAAGTTACCACCCAGTGTCTCAGTTGACTTTCTGTTGCCTGAAAGTTATAGAACTCTCAGCTACCCCAACACCACGTCTGCCTGCCCACAGCCATGCTCCCCGTCATGATGATAATGGACTGAACCTCTGAAACTGTAAGCCAGCCACCCCAATTAAATGTTTTCATTCATAAGAGTTGGTCATGGTGTCTCTTCACAGCAATAAAAAAGCCAAACTAAGACAGGTATCATCTCATTTTGCTTTGGGCTTTCCCTGAAGGCTGATGGAATTGAGCACATTTTCATGTATTTATGTATCACTTGATCCTTCCTTAAAAACAAAGATAGTCAGAACCGGGACTCATTTTAAAATTGGTCACATGAGTTCTCAGCCACCTTCTTCCACCCTATGAATTATTATTTTACCCTCAAAACATAAGGGTTGTTAGGTTGTTATGAAGTCATTGTGTTTTGGCTGTTTTCTCCTGTGGGTCTTGCTTTTGCTGTTTTATCTAATAACCATTACTAAATATAAGGTTTTGCAAAGATGAGTGTACCTTTTCTTCTAGGGTCTTTGCAGTTTAAGCTTTTACCTTTAGGAAGTTGATCTGGGCCCATTTTTGTATAGAATATAAGATACTGACTTATATTAAGTGTCTTTCACTCAGTTTTGAAACTTTTGTATTATAAGAAAAGGAGATTACAGGAGACTAGCACTAGCACTTAAGTGCCTCCAGGGAGGGTCCTTTCTTGCCCTGCTCCTAGAGCCTTGAGGCTGATGTACCACACATTTAAGCCATCATGATAATCTAGCCCAGCATTGGGAATCCAAAGAGCACCAATGGAGAAAAAAAGTAGGAAAAAGAAGTTTTCTCCTTAAATCACTTTTCTCTGGACATCAGCTAAAGGCCACATATTAAACTCTCCCAGAACAGCACTGAAAACTGACCTTTGGTCAAATCCTGGAGACAAAGAAGCACCCTGACTATATCATGTTTTGTTATTCTCACATTGTTTTCCCTTTATTAAAACACACATGCACACACACACACATGCAGGCATGCATACACACACACACACACACACACACACACACACACACACACACACTGAGCAGGCTGGAACACAGTTTACCCTGTGGATGTTTCACGGTAAAGTGACTGCGGTCAACAGTGCTCCGCTGTAAAGCACAAAGCTGGTGACTATCCTGTGTCCTGCTGTAAGATGGCACAGGAGGCTGTACCACTGTCCTTCCTTGTGACTGCTGTGGGAACACACTGTTGCAACTCTGTCTAGTCACCGGTCTGCTGGAGACCAATGCTGTCAACAGGACCTGTCACGGGACAAGGATGCTCATTCAGGCTGCTCCCTCCATGCAGAGGTCACAGCCCAATCACGCCTGCTGAGAACCTGAAATGTAGCCAGTGCTGGAGGAACTGATGTTTCATTTCTCTTGAGTTGAATTTAAATAGCCACAGAAACACAGTGACTTCCCTGCTGGACAGGACCGGTTTATAATCACACTGACTCATTTGGTTGCCACCGATGTGTTCAAAGAACAATGGGGCCTGTGACTGGAGAGGCAGCTCAGTCATTACTATGTAAGCACAGAGACCTGAACTCCATTCTCATCACCAACATGAAGACAGGCTAAGCAGTGCATACTGATAATCCTAGTACTGGGGAAGCAGAGGCAGGAGGGTCCCTGGGGCTTTGCTGCCTGCCAATCAAGCCAAATCAGCAACCTCTAGGTTCAGTAAGAGATCCTGTCTTGCCGGGCGGTGGTGGCGCACGCCTTTAATCCCAGCACTCGGGAGGCAGAGGCAGGCAGATCTCTGTGAGTTCGAGGCCAGCCTGGGCTACCAAGTGAGCTCCAGGAAAGGCACAAAGCTACACAGAGAAACCCTGTCTCGGAAAAAAAAAAAAAAGAGATCCTGTCTCAAAAACTAAGGTGGAAAAATGACTAAAGATGGCAGCCAATACCAGCTTTTGTTCTCTGCATACGCATGCTCACACACCCATATACACATATAACACACACACACATACACACACACACACACACACACACACACACACACACACACACACACACACAAACAGTAGGAAGGGATTCAGTAGGGCAATCTGTTGACCCATTTCACAAAAAGGCAAAAAGTTGAGGTAGAGTCTTGGCTGATCTGAGCTGGTTAATTCAAATAGTAGTACAGTTTGCTAGAGACATTTGCCTCCTCTCTCTGCCAAGGTAAAGCATATATGTCGATGTCTGGCAGGATCTGTCCTCTACTCTGCCTGCCAAGCATATAACTAAAATTAAAAGTTTCATTGCTAATAGTTTTTTTATGTACCCTGCAGAAATCTTGGAAAGCACATCATCATGGAAACGACATGCAGATAGACATATAAGATAGCACATTGCCTGCAGCAAAGGCTCCATGTCTGGCGTGTAAAGGAAGTTGGCAGCACAGAGACCACCCTCTGTGCTTGGCCTCAGCAGTTGACTTGCCCACATACTCAGCCTTCCTGAAGCTATGGCCACATGAAGGCAATGGACGGTTTCTACCATGCAACACTGTTTCAGACAGATGTCACCCTCGCTCTCTGTTGTGGTTTGAATGTTGTGGAATGTCCGCTACAGGCCTGTGTGTTGAAAAATCTTCCTCCCCAACTAGAGATGCTGTTTGAGAAGGTTCTGGAACTTTCAGGAAGTAGAGCTTCACTGCAGGAAGCCGGTGACTGGGGGGTGGGCATTGAAGCTCCACTTCCTGTTTACTCTTTGCTTGGTGATGCAGTCACAATGTGACCAGCTCCTGCTGTTCTGATTTTCCATGAAGGACCACGTGCCCTCTAACTGTGAGCCAAGACAGACTTCTGTTTCTTTAAGTTGCTTCATATCAAATATTTGCTCACAGTCACCAGAAAAGTAAGGAAACGTTCTATTTTGTCACTTTGATTCTTCTCCTATAATGTAGTGCCCCACTTAAAAAAAAAAAAAAAAACTGACATTAAAGTTTGAATTTCAAGAACATAGTTTCTCTACACAAAGAAAAGTCTTGGGGAGACCTGGTTCCCATCGCTATGTCTGCGGGAGGACATAAGTACAAACATTGCAATGGAATTATCGCCCAGTGAAAGTCAACTCACACACAAAAATACCAGGAAGAGTTGGGTAGGGTTTTTTTTCCACTCAGGGCTCCAAAGGGCTCTGCAAGGTTCTCTCTCACAAGAAGTCAAAATCCACACATACCAGACACATCCTATTTCTCAGTGCCCGGGGATTTAGGAATTATAAAATGGCATATTTATTTTTAAAAGGAACCAAACACTTGGAAAAGAGTTCAGTGGAAACCCCCAACCTCCACACCTATTGCTTAGATGAAACACTTACTCTTGTATTCTTCCAGAATGTTTTCTGTCCCTACACAGAACTGGTTTATATCTACAGTTACAGGTCATCTTCAGTGGTCAAGGTGGAGAGACTGTGCCCCTGTCCTGTCCTGTAAGGCCTTTGCCTCCCCAATGGCTGTCCTGGCTCAGGCTGGTCACTTCTGCTCTGAGGAAGTCCTAAGCTGTCCTAATCATCTCAAACCCATTTTCCATGGCTCCATTTCTCATGGGTCATCAGAACCACCTAGGGCTCACAGCCACTGGTTTTAGCACAGAACACACCCAACAGCAAATGGAAAGTTCCTTAAAGTCTGTGTTCTTCGTCACTCCTGTAAGCAAACCAAACAATCAATCCACAAAAATGGACAAAATTTCCCTGGAGATGTAACAGAGGGCAGAGGAGGGACTGGACCGTGAAGACTGGGACCTGCTGGGTTAAGGGACACAAAGCCCGCCCTGAAACTGACCTTTGAAGCCATAGCTGCCTATCAAAGGCGACATGAATACTTCCAGCTGACTGTGTGGAAACTTTTTTTTTCCCTACCCCAGTAGTTACCAGGTCCCAGTCAGTGTAACAAACAAATGCAAATGATTCTCAAGTGTTTCTCAGGCAATCGGTTGCTGCAAGAATACTTAGACCAGGACCTGCATGTGTAGAGAGGTCAGGTGGAGTTTCTAGGTACTTGGGGTAATTGACTTCTGTCTAACGTGTGCAGCATCATAGCAACCACTTGGCTTCACAACAGCATCCGCCGTAACACTTCCTTAGCAACCCGCTCGACACCCTGACTTTGAGATCATCATTATTTTGGCAACGTGATGAATGTTTGCTGTTCTTGAACTTTCCGAAGGTCATCAGCTGCAAACAGGCGTTGCTCAGCTTCCTCTTTCCTCGCTCCTCAAGTCCTGCATTGTGCAAATGGAATCGTAGAACAAAGCTGATTTGCTCAGGGAAACATGATGTGTTTTCTTCTAATTCTTCTAATGGGAAAATCCAAATTTATTTGTAGGCTTTTAGGGGGAAAAATTCCTACAAAATCTTGACATTGCTTGCCTGTGTTTTATTACTTTGCCACTAATGGAAAGAATAAAACTAAAAACAAACCACTTGTTTAATCCAATTTGAAATATTTAGATTTATCTCTTTTTTTAAAAAGATTTATTTATTCATTATGTATACAGTGATCTGCCTGCATGTATTTCTGCGGGCCAGAAGAAGGCATCAGATCTCATTGCAGATGGTTGTGAGCCATCATGTGGTTACTGGGAATTGAACTCAGGACCTCTGGAAGAAAAGCCAGTGCTCTTAACCTCTGAGCCATCTCTCCAGCCCAAGATTTATCTCTTAATACCATTTAAATATATCTGTGACATCCTAGTTAAGCAAGGATGCAGAATTACTCGATAGTCAATGTGTAACTAGTGTTAGAAATCAAAACTGGGTAGACAGGCCCGGCGGCAGAGACAAGCAGACGCAGGTAGGCCTGCGGCGGGGGCCCGTGGAGGTAGACGGGCCCAGCGGTGGCAGCCGACAGGGATACTCAGACCCGGTGGCAGCCGGCAGAGACATTCAGGCCCAGCGGCAGCCCACAGAGGTAGACGGGCCCGGCGGCAGAGACAAGCAGACGCAGGTAGGCCTGCGGCGGCCCGTGGAGGTAGTCGGGCCCAGCAGCAGCCCGCTGAGGTAAACGGGCCCGGCGGCAGCGGCCGACAGAGACATTCAGGCCCAGCGGCAGCCGGCAGAGACATTCAGGCCCAGCGGCGGCCCACAGAGGTAGACAGGCCCGGCGGCAGAGACAAGCAGACGCAGGTAGGCCTGCGGCGGGGGCCGTGGAGGTAGACGGGCCCAGCGGTGGCAGCCGACAGGGATACTCAGACCCGGTGGCAGCCGGCAGAGACATTCAGGCCCAGCGGCAGCCCACAGAGGTAGACGGGCCCAGCGGCGGCCTGCTGAGGTAAACGGACCCGGCGGCAGCGGCCGACAGGGACATTCAGTCCCGGCTGCAGCCTGCAGAGACATTCAGGCCCGGTGGCGGCCTCCAGAGGCAGACAGGCCCAGCGGCAGCTGACAGGGACATACAGGCCCGGTGGCGGACTTCAGAGGTAAACACGCCCAGGGACGGAGACAAGCAGACGCAGCTTGGAACAGGGACGCCCCTAACCCCAACATCTGGGGAAGAAGCTATCTCGGTGGGTCAGAACCAGAACGAATCTGAACACTCCGTCTGAGAACAACCCAGGGCCCAGCTGCTGATCCTGTGAAACCCAACAATTTGGAGGTGTTGGTGAGACTACCCTGCTCAGCTGAAACCCATCTGGGAGAGGATTCAGATGCCTACAGTTTAAAGTCTGAGGAATCAAGATCAGCTGAGGAGTTGACAAATGAACAAAACGTGACCTGGGAACACAGAAGAAGGCGCTACCCAGACACCAAACCAGATCACCAGAATCATAAGTATATAATTCACCGATCGAAATCAGCTGCCCCTGAAGAAATAGCCCAATAGCACCAATTTAACCAAGAACCACTACTAAACCAAGACTAAAAATTAGAACAAGAGAGGCACTCTCAGACACAGACACCACCTGCACCTCACAGAGGAAGAGATGAGTAGACGCCAGTGCAAAAATACAGGCAACAACATAAAGACCTATATGGCAACATCAGAACCTAGTGATTCTACACCTGCAAGACCTAAACATACCATGACAGAAGAAACAGAAGAAATCAACCCTAAAAATGACATTAAGAAGATGATAGAGGCCCTTAAAGAAGAAATAAAACATTCCCTCAATGAGGAAATAAAAACTTTCCTTAAAGAGGAATTGAAAAACTACCTTAAAGAGGAAATAAAAACTTTCCTTAAAGAAGAAATAAAAAACTCCCTTAAAGAGGAAATAAAAACTTCCCTTAAAGAGGAAATGAAAAACTCCATTAAAGAGGAAATAAAAAACTCCCTTAAAGAAATGGAAGAAAAAACGAACAAAAAATGGGAAGAAATCAAATCAAGCCAAGAAAAAGCAATTAAACAGATGAAAGAAACATTCCAAGATCTGAAAAATGAATTTGAGACAATAAAGAAAACACATGCTGAGGGAATGCTGGAAATAGAAACCCTGACAAAACGAACAGGAACTACAGAAACAAGCATAACCAACCGATTGCAAGAAATGGAACAGAGAATCTCTGACGCTGAAGACATGATAGAGAAAATAGATTCGTCAGTCAAAGAAAACAATAAAGACAAAAAAGTCCTAACACAAAACATCCAGGAAATTTGGGACACCATGAAAAGACCAAACCTAAGAATAATAGGGATAGAAGAAGGAGAAGAATACCAACTCAAAGGCACAGAAAATATATTCAACAAAATCATAGAAGAAAACTTCCCTAACCTAAAGAAAGAAATACCTATGAAGATACAAGAAGCTTACAGAACACCGAATAGACTGGATCCAAAAAAAAAGTCCCCTCGCCACATAATAATCAAAACACTAAGCACACAGAATAAAGAAAAAATATTAAGAGCTGCAAAGGAAAAGGACCAAGTAACATATAAAGGCAAACCCATCAGAATAACACCAGACTACTCAATAGAGACTATGAAAGCTAGAAGATCATGGACAAACCTCATGCAGACACTAAGAGACCACGGATGCCAACCCAGACTATTATACCCAGCAAAACTCTCAATCACCATAGGCGGAGTAAACAAAATATTCCAGGATAAAACCAGATTTAATCAATACCTGTCCACAAACCCAGCCCTACAGAAAGCACTAGAAGGGAAAATTCAACCCAAAGAAGCTAAACACATCCATGAAAAATCAAGCAATAGATAATCCTACACCAACATACACCACAGAAGGACAACACAACACAACCAAAAAAATAACAGGAATTAACAATCACTGGTCATTAATATCCATCAATATCAATGGTCTCAACTCACCTATAAAAAGACACAGGCTAACAGAATGGATAAGAAAACAGGACCCATCCATATGCTGCATACAAGAAACACACCTTAACTCCAAAGACAGACACTACATCCGAGTAAAGGGCTGGGAAAAGGTTTTCCAAGCAAATGGACCTAAGAAACAAGCTGGTGTAGCTATCCTAATATCTAATAAAATAGACTTCAAACTAAAATCAATCAAAAGAGACCAGGATGGACATTACATATTCATCACGGGAAAAATCCACCAAGATGAAGTCTCGATTCTAAACATTTATGCTCCAAATACAAAAGCACCCACATTCATAAAAGAAACACTACTAAAGTTTAAAACGCACATCAAACCCCACACATTAGTAGTGGGAGATTTTAACACACCACTCTCACCAAAAGATAGATCTACCAGACTGAAACTTAACAAAGAAATAAAGGACCTAACAGATGTTATGACTCAAATGGACCTAATAGATATCTACAGAATATTCCATCCTAACACAAAAGAATATACCTTCTTCTCAGCACCCCATGGAACCTTCTCAAAAATTGACCACATGCTTGGACACAAAACAAATCTCAACAGATACAAAAAAATTGGAATAACCTCCTGTATCTTATCAGACCACCATGCCTTAAAATTAGAACTCAATAACAACAAAAATTATAGAAAACCCACAAACTCATGGAAACTGAATAATGCCCACCTGAAACATCAATGGGTCAAGGAAGAAATAAAGACAGAAATTAAAGAGTTCCTAGAATTCAATGAAAATGAAAGTACAACATACCCAAACTTATGGGACACTATGAAAGCAGTGCTAAGAGGAAAATTCATAGCTCTAAATGCACACATAAAGAAGATGGAGCAATCCCATACCAAGGAATTAACAGCACAACTGAAAGCTCTAGAACAAAAAGAAACAAACTCACCCAGGAGAAATAGACGCCAGGAAATAATCAAATTGAGGGCTGAAATCAACGAAATAGAAAACAAGAGAACAATACAAAAAATCAATGAAACAAAGAGTTGGTTCTTTGAAAAAATCAACAAGATAGACAAACCACTAGCCAAATTAACCAAAAGGCAAAGAGAGAGCACCCAAATTCACAAAATCAGAAATGAAAAGGGAGACATAACAACAGACAATGAGGAAATCCAGAGAATCATCAGATCATACTTCAAAAACCTGTACTCCACAAAAATGGAAAACCAGGAAGAAATGGACAATTTTCTGGATAAATACCAAATACCAAAATTAAATCAAGACCAGATAAACCATTTAAATAGACCAATAACCCCTAAAGAAATAGAAACAGTCATCAAAAGTCTCCCAACTAAAAAAAGCCCAGGACCAGATGGTTTCAGTGCAGAATTCTACCAGACTTTCAAAGAAGAACTAATACCAATCCTCTTCAAAGTGTTCCACACAATAGAAACAGAAGGAACACTACCAAACTCTTTTTATGAGGCTACAATTACCCTGATACCCAAACCACACAAAGATGCAACAAAGAAAGAGAACTACAGACCAATCTCCCTCATGAACATTGATGCAAAAATACTCAACAAAATATTGGCAAACCGAATCCAAGAATACATCAAAACAATCATCCATCATGACCAAGTAGGATTCATCCCAGGGATGCAAGGATGGTTCAACATACGGAAATCAGTCAATGTAATACACCATATAAACAAACTGAAAGAAAAAAACCACATGATCATCTCCCTAGATGCTGAAAAAGCCTTTGACAAAATCCAACACCCCTTCATGATAAAGGTCTTAGAAAGAATAGGAATACAAGGAACATTTCTAAACATAATAAAAGCAATTTATAGCAAGCCAACAGCAAACATCAAATTAAATGGAGAGAAACTCAAAGCGATACCACTAAATTCAGGAACAAGACAAGGCTGTCCACTCTCCCCATATTTATTCAATATAGTACTAGAAGTTCTAGCTAGAGCAATAAGACAAGAAAAGGAGATCAAAGGGATACAAATTGGCAAGGAAGAAGTCAAACTTTCACTATTTGCAGATGATATGATAGTATACATAAGTGACCCCAAAAACTCTACCAGGGAACTTCTACAGCTGATAAACTCCTTCAGTAAAGTGGCAGGATACAAGATCAACTCAAAAAAATCAGTAGCCCTCCTATACACAAATGATAAAAGGGCTGAGAAAGAAGTCAGAGAAACATCACCCTTTACAATAGCCACAAATAATATAAAATACCTTGGGATAACACTAACTAAACAAGTGAAAGACCTTTTTGATAAGAACTTTAAATCTCTAAAGAAAGAAATTGAAGAAGATATTAGAAAATGGAAGGATCTCCCATGCTCATGGGTAGGTAGGATTAACATAGTAAAAATGGCAATCTTACCAAAAGCAATCTACAGATTCAATGCAATCCCCATCAAAATCCCAACACAATTCTTCACAGACTTGGAAAGAAAAATACTCAACTTTATATGGAAAAACAAAAGACCCAGGATAGCTAAAAGAATCCTATATGATAAAGCAACCCTTGGAGGCATCACCATCCCTGACCTCAAACTCTACTATAGAGCCATAGTAATAAAAACAGCTTGGTACTGGTATAAAAACAGACATACGGACCAATGGAATCGAATTGAAGACCCTGACATTAATCCATGCACATATGAACACCTGGTTTTTGACAAAGGAGCCAAAACTATACAATGGAACAAAGAAAGTATCTTCAACAAATGGTGCTGGCATAACTGGATGTCAATATGTAAAAGATTACAAATAGATCCATATCTGTCACCATGCACAAAACTCAAGTCCAAGTGGATCAAAGACCTAAACATAAATCCAGTTACACTAAACTTAATAGAAAAGAAAATAGGAAGCACTCTTGAACGCATTGGCACTGGAGACCATTTCCTAAATAAAACACCGACAGCACAGACCCTGAGCACAACCATTAATAAATGGGACCTCTCAAAACTGAGAAGCTTTTGCAGGGCAAAAGACACAGTCAATAAGACAAAAAGACAGCCAACAGATTGGGAAAAGATCTTCACCAATCCCACATCTGACAGAGGATTGATCTCCACAATATATAAAGAACTCAAGAAACTAGACATCAAAGCACTGAACAGTCCAATTAAAAAATGGGCTAAAGAGCTAAACAGAGAATTCACAAAACAAGAACTACAAATGGCTGAAAGACATTTAAAGAAATGCTCAACATCCTTAATCATCAGAGAAATGCAAATCAAAACGACTCTGAGATACCACCTTACACCTGTTAGAATGGCTAAGATCAAAAACACCAATGACAACCAATGTTGGAGAGGATGTGGAGCAAAGGGAACACTCCTCCACTGTTGGTGGGAATGTAAACTTGTACAACCACTGTGGAAATCAGTATGGCGGTTTCTCAGAAAATTAGGAATCGAACTACCTCAAGACCCAGCCATACCACTCTTGGGCATATACCCAAAGAATGCTGATACATACCATAAAGATACATGCTCATCTATGTTCATAGCAGCACTATTTGTAATAGCCAGAACCTGGAAACAGCCTAGATGCCCATCAACGGAAGAATGGATGAAAAAAATGTGGTACATATACACAATGGAGTACTACTCAGCAGAGAAAAACAACGAAAGCATGAAATTTGCAGGCAAATGGATGGAACTAGAAAAAATCATCCTGAGTGAGGTAACCCAAACCCAGAAAGACAGTTATGGTATGTACTCACTCATTGGTGGATTCTAGATATAAAATGAACAATCAGACCACAACCCATAGAACCATAAAGGCTATATATATATATAGCATGGAGGTCCCTAGGACGACTGTGGCTTATAATAAATTTCAGTTTTACTCAATTATTGAAAAAAAATAGCCAAATGAATAGAAACACATGAACTATGAACCAAAGGCTGAGGGGCTCCCAGCTGGATCAGGCCCTCTGAATAGGTGAGACAGTTGATTGGCTTGATCAGTTTGGGAGGCATCTAGGCAGTGGGACCAAGTCCTGTGCTCAATGCATGAATTGGCTGTTTGAAACCAGGAACTTATGCAGGGACACTTGGCTTAGTCTGGGAGGAAGGGACTGGACCTCCCTGGACTGAGTCTACCAAGTTGATCACAGTCCTCGGGGGAGGACTTGTCCTGGAGGAGGTGGGAATGGAGGGTGGGCTGGGGGTAAGGGGAGGGCGTGGGAGGGGGGAGAATAGGGGAACCCATGGCTGATATGTAGAATTGAATGGTATTGTAAAATAAAAAATATATATCACAAAAAAAAAAAAAAAAAAAAAGAAATCAAAACTGGAGCTTATTTTTAAGTGAAGACAAATCGTTATGTAACTTTCTCGGGTCACTAAATTCCAGAAGAACTAGGAGAAATAGCAGTCACATTGAGCTGCTTTCTGCATTAACTATTTTCAAACTTCCCAGTTGGTGAGAAGAAATAATAGCCAAACCGTTTCTCTACAAAGACTTTGAGATGTGAAATTCACACTAATTAAAAGAAACGTATTTTTAGATGGATCCCTGTTAGTTCTGTACGTCCAGGAGCTTTTGCTCACTAATTGTGCACCTGTCTAGTACTGGTTTAAATGTCCGTATGCTACGAAACATAGGATGATTCAGGCCGTTTTTCTGCTCTTTTTCTCCTAGGATCCAGGGGTTCAGAAGTCAATGCAGACATTAACCAGTTTCTGTGAAGTCGAGAGGCTGCGGGGAAACGCATGTTTTGCAAACAGAATTTCACTGTCCTGTCTCACAGGGCAGGGAGCTGTTTTGAGAAGCATGTGGGAGCTGCAGCAGTAATGCCGCTCAGCGGCGCACAAATCATTTTAACTATGTCAGGCTACCCTTCCGGGCACCGTGTCCTTCAGCACAGGGCTTCAGTTGCTCTGACTGGCTCCCCTGCTCCCTCTCTCAACACCCCCCTTCCTCTGCTCCTTCCCGTCTCGCCCTGGCCTAGCTTGGCCTAAAGAGCCAAGCAGATTTGCAGTCAGGTCTACAGAGCAGGCCAGGCAAAGCAAACACCGTTCCATTTGAAACCTGGTAAACCGAGGCTCCAAGAAGACACAATGGCCAGCATGGGGACCTCAGTCTGCTGGCTGTGTGCCTAGTGGGGACAAAACCGCCCATTTCTGTTTGCTTCTGTGGCTGTCCATCACTCTCTTCCCTTTAGAAACTGGAAGTGAACATGAACTGCAGCAGCCTCTAAGGGAAGATCTATTCCCACTCTTAGTGGTCGGTGAACTCTAACTCCCAGCCCCTGTCATGACGAGAGCCCTGTCCCAGCTGGACCCCAGCCCCTCCACAGCATCTTGGGGAAAGAGAGGGTGTAGCCTGAAGAAGAGACAAAGTGGGGTGACCACCTTGCTGAAGCAGGCTTGGCCAGAAAGGTTTTTAAAAGGAGACTGGACTGAGAATGTGGGCGTTCTGGGCTGCAGGGCCTGAGAGCTGGGAAAACAGCATCTCTGGGCTGTAGAATCGGCCAGGTCTTCACGTTCATGTTATGAAGAATGGCCCTGGAGAACTGAAGTTCGTATTTGCAGTCAAGGAAAGGCAGCCTGTTTGGGGAGGAGGCTGATCCTGAGCTACTGCACAAGAGGGGAACCGGAGCTGACCTCCCGTCAAGTACCTGCAGGCTCTCCTGTGGTCACCATCCAAGCCTCTAGGCACACAAAGCCACACCAGAGCCACACAGATAGGCAAAGTGGGTGCCTAACTTCCCCCAGTGCACCCACACCCTAGCTGTTGGAGGTTTGATGTCTGAACACACAAAAGAACTTGCCTAACACATGAGTACCTAACACACGAGCAGTGTTATCATGCAGCCACCCAGGAAACAGTCATCAGCCCCGGGATGACAGAGGCCCTTCATCAATGTCTGAGCCAGTCCGCTCCTCCCTGACCCCAACGGGGCCGAGACACGAAAATGCTGTGTCAACCTGTCAGCGGTGACTGTCTCCCGAGTGAAGTATTGCCAGCCTCGCCGGCCTGGGCTTGGTTCAGGCTGCCATGTTGAATCTGCTGCACAGGTTGGCATTTACTCAGTGTTCTAAGGCACCCCTGATGGAAACTTTGGGGGTGGCGTTCTGCATACCATTCCATGTTGTCCTGGGGAAACATTGACCCATGTGTTTTCCTGTGGCTGGACTCTTCTGAGCGATCATGTCCCTGAGCTGTGTTGGAGTCTGTCCAAGAAGCATGCCCAGAATGGCATTGCCATCCCTGACCAAGAGGGCCCTCTCATTTTCTGGAGCTGTTGAGACAATTCTATTTCCAACCAACAATGTGTCAGGATTCTCACTGGCCCACATTCTTGTGAACTCAATTCTGACTAATGGGTGTCAATGGTATATTACTAACTTAGATTTTTATTTGTCTAGTAACTTATGGGTGAGGCACCTTTTGAGCTTCTGATTGTATGATATTCTTGTTTGTCTCTCATCCACATTTTTCAATCATTTGTGCCTCCTAGGACTGATTGTGCGTAAATCTGCCCTCTTCATCGCCCCTATGAGTTGCAGGCTTTCCACCCACCCACAGGACACCACAACGCCTGCATGGCAGTATTCCGGTTTCTCCCACCTGCTGACTCCTTCCTGTCCCTCATTTTCATTTTGTGTCCCACTGATACATCAGCAAGTGTTCTGACTGCGAGTGTATGATATTCTAAGAACACCTCTGACCTTAATGTTGACCCTCGACTGACACATCCCTGGAAGACTTGGACAACTCCCTAGGACTACCTCACCTGCTGCTTCCTGTCGCCTCACACCCACCACATCTGGGTCTGTGTTCGGCTAACAGATAAGGATGAGCCTAGTGCCAGTACCACATAGCCAAAGAGGACGTGGTTCTCACATGCTGAGCTCACAGGCCGTTGAAGACTGACAGCAGTCAGCTGTCAGCAGTCAGAGAAAAGCAGATGGACACCTTACCAAAGGTCACCCCTGGAAGTGGCAGCCAGCCTCCTAAAGGAAGATAGTGTGGAGTGGTCCTGGGACAGCTAAGAGCGTCCTGGAGGGATGAGCAAACTCGAGCCCTACATGATAGTGTGCAGCTTGGGAAAGACACGGTGCTATGGTTTGGATCTGCAGTTTTCTCTGAGCCTGATCTCCAGGGCAGCCCTATAGGGAAGTGACAGGACCTCAAGACAAGGGCCTGACTGGTGGCCGTTGGGTCATCCCAATGACTCATTTATCCCCCAAGTTCTGTCGTCTCTCACCACCTTCTACTCAGCATTCCCACCTGGAAACCATGATAGTATCTCAAACTAAGAATGTTTAAATTTGCAGGCATTCTTTTACCCTGCCAATCACTTTCCTACCTGCCTTTTCTTCTCTCTAAGAAAAGCTATTTTCTTCTAAGATGCTTTTAACCTAAAGTCTTCCTCACACTAAGACTTTAATCCATCACTAAGCTGTTCTCACCCTACAGCGTCCGCGCTGTTTCCTCGGGGTCTCTTAGAGACATCTCTCCAGGACAGGAGCAGCATGGAAAGCCTTGTCCCACATGAAGATGCAGGTTCTGTGGCCTCAGCAGACAGCCCACCTCACCAGCTTTGGTCGTCTGTCATCCATCAGAGTCACCCTGATGCTCACCCCGCTGGCTGCCAGACAGACGTCTGCTCTCTCCTCTTCTGTGGCCCATTGTTCAGAACCTTCTCACCTGTGGGATGTCCTTCATATCACCACATACTTTCCAGAAACATCTTAGAGCTAGAAACCTAAATGACTCTATTAGAATTCAAACGCAGAGCCAGGGAGATGGCTGGGTGGGGGTCTAAACATCACACAAGCATAAGGGTCTAAGAGTGAATGCCAAGAACCCAGCATGGCACCAGCTCAAACTGATTTGTAAAGGGACTTAAGTTCTTTTAAGGAAGATAAAATTAGCAAATGAGAATAATTTCTATTTATTTATTTATTTGCCTCAGATTTGGGCACAAGCCCACGACGAAGCACAAGAGTCTGAGCACTCAGAAAGATCCATTTTTTTTTCCTACTAATTGGGACATTCCATATTTAATGGATTCTAATATGCAATACAATGAACAGAGAGCTGGTGCCCTGATGACCTCACAGCACAAGTTTGCAAGAACGGCTAATGCAATGATGGGGATGTGACTTACTGGAAATGACATGCACGGGCCTGTGTTAGATACGGAAGGTGAGGAAGAACAACGCAAATGCTGTGCAGGCCTCTGGCCAATGCACTTTCAGACCCAGGGACCTGGAGACAGCTGAGGAAAAACTACACAAGTATGAAGAGGTGCCTCCCCCCCACAGCTGCTGTGGGATGTTCTGTATGTCCTGTGGGAGCCCATTCTTGGGTGTTTTGTGGCTTTAGCCAGCAGGTCCGCATAGAGGATGATTAGGACCACGGGCCTGAGTGCAGGTGTCTGAGATGGTCTGCACTTGGCTGTGCTGGGGGATGGTCCGTATGTCAAATTGCTCTGATTGGTCAATAAATAAAACCTGATTGGCTGTGGCTAGTCAGGAAGTATAGGCGGTACTAACAGAGAGGAGAAATAAAAGAACAGAAAGGCAGAGGGAGACACTGCCAGCTGCCGCCAGGACAAGCAGCATATGAAGATGCCAGTAAGCCACGAGCCACATGGCAAGGCATAGATTTATGGAAATGGATTAATTTAAGCTATAAGAACAGTTAGCAAGAAGCCTGCCACGGCCATACAGTTTGTAAGCAATGTAAGTCTCTGTGTTTACTTGGTTGGGTCTGAGCGGCTGTGGGAATGGCGGGTGACAGATTTGTCCTGACTGTGGGCCAGGCAGGGAAACTCTAGCTACACACAGCCTCTGCCTGTGTTCCACAATGACTGCCCTGCCGGAGAGCACCCTGTGCATGGACGTGCAGCACATCTTCTAGCTCTTATTACCACACATTACGCAACGTATGACTCCTGGGATGACTTTTACACAAGGTTTCCATTTCCTGTGCTCACTTGTGCCCGTTTTTCATTGGCCTGAGGCCCGACTGGCCCAACTCTGTTGTCCTATCCAGCGTTTAACCTTGATGTGTCCTTCAACTCAGCGACTGCCTGGGTCCCAGAGCTCTGTTTAGGCTTGCGATCCCTTTTGGTTTCTTCATCCTCAAAATGGCTGCATCATAGTAAACAGACCAAAGTAAATGCACAGAAATAAAGAAGAAAAAAAAATATTGACACCACCACTCAGGATAGCGTGGCAGAGAGATGGCCTCTCACACTGAGAGTCCTCTGAGGGGCTGGCAGCTGTCAGGACATCACCCCCACCTCTGATGTCCCATCTTAACCTGCTAACAATGACCATGGTACCTTGTGTGGCCAAGGGGACTTTTCAGATGTGATGACCTTGAGAGGTAAGATCAACCCAGATTGACTGGGCCATTAAATGTGATCGAAGGGGTCCTTGGAAACAGAAGATGGAGAGTGGAGAGCAGATGGGGTGGGGCCGGGGCTGGTCGAAAGCATAGCTGTAGGAGGATGGCCCCGTAAAGCATTTCTGTGAGAACTCAGCTATCATGGCTTTCAAGGTAGAAGCAGGAGACACGTGCCTTTAGCTGAGGCAGAGGCCCCCTGAGAACCAGGGCAAGGACAGCCTGCCGATCTTGCAGGCTGCAAGAATATATTACAGAGATTCAGCTGTGTATTAAAGCTATACTCTGACTGGCCGAGGGTCTGTCAAATGGGAATCCATTTATCATGGAATATTTGGTGTTATCCAGTTTTTAATATTTCAGCTGTCTTCTGCTATGAAGTTCTTGTGTACCCAAATACTTCCAAACCATTTTGGCAAAGGCAAAGCTTCTCGGACACTGTTCCACTAGGTACCAACTCCCCTGCTGAGCCTAGGAGGCAAGCAGGCTGCAAATGAAGCTCAGATCATCCCCTTCTTTCTTGCCTGGGGGCATGGCAGAGAGACTGATTGAGGACAATAGGGTTGTTTGCATAACCAGGTACAGTAAGGACTGGAGCGGAATTCAGAGGAGACACAGAAACCGCATGGGCAGAGAGAGGAGAGGAAGACAGAGGTTCCGTAGAGGGTAAAGCAGATCTCAGGTAGAGTTTATCAGGGCCAGGGGTAAGGAGCCAGGAAGGATAGATGGAGAACATAGGAACAGAGGACGAAGATCAGATCAAAAGCATAGGAGTGTACTAAAACTATGAGAACACGAAAAGTGGGCACAGAGAGGAGCTAAGTGTGAGGACAGAGCCGGAACTGTGTGGATAGAATTGAATTAGGGGAAAAAAGTGACTGGACTAAAGAACTCAGTGTTAGGATTCTGCCCCCACTCCAGCTGCGTGGCCACACATGGGCAGTTCAGCAGCTAAGCAAGGGGTCTTGCGTCTTATGTCATCAGTGTGTGCTGGTGATTACTAAATGCGTACCACATGGACACACAATCTGTGCATGCGTAGTGTAGCTCCATGAGCCCACCTGCGCGGGTTCACGGGAACCCTTAAAAAGCCGGACAGACTCCTCCCCCTCTCTCTGTTCTCCCCTGCCCCCACCATCCATCTCTCTCTCTCTCCCCCTTCCCCCCCCCCCCCCCCGCATGTGCTTCTTCCCCAGGCCTGGTTCTTTTGTCTCCCCACTCTCCTCCTAATAAAGCTCTGATACTGGGTTTTGTCACGGCTCGTGCCTCACGACCTTTCCCCACGGTAAGCAGCGCCCCTCATCCTTTTTAAAAAACAGCACCCAGTGTGCTTAGATTCGTTTGCTGTCCCCTCAGATTGGTATCCTTAGCCGCTTGTAGCATCTGATCTGGACCCTGATAGAAACCCCCTCAAGGCAGGCACTTGTGGGGAATTCGTTATGCTGACATCTTGGTTTCCGCCCATGGAGTCCTGTGTGCGTGCGCGCGGACTGAGAAACGACCCATGACCTGCTTCCGACCACAGTGTCTATGGTCAACTGTTAGACCAGCCGTGGATGAACAAAAACAAGGCTCCAGACCCCGAGAGCAAAAGTCTCCAAGCCAAAGAAAATGGAAAGCCGGGCAGGGGTATCACGTGCCTTTAATCTCAGCACTCAGGAGGCAGAGGCAGGCAGATCTCTGTGAGTTCGAGGCCAGCCTGGTCTACAGAGCAAGTTCCCGGACAGGTTCTAAAGCTACACAGAAAATTTCTGTCTCAAAAAAACAAAAACAAAACAAAAAAGTCCCCAAGCTAGGGAAACCCATGAGCACCCTAGTGGCCCGACTTCCTGCCGAAGGTGCGCGGGTCTGAGCATTCTTGGTAAAGCAGGCTCGCCTCAGAGCCTGTAAATCAAAAGTTTCTTAATAATTCCACATTGAACCACAAGTTAGCGTGCAGCTTGGTGTGAGGATGATGGCATGTGAGTCACTGACAAGTTAATTGTCCTCTGGGGTCCCCCTGTCATTCTCCCAACGATTCGGCTTACCGTTTTCTAGAAACCGTGTTGCTAATGCAAGTCTGCCTCCCAGGCTCTGCCACAGACACCCCACCTTGCTTCAGCTGATAGAAACGTATCTGGCCAACCTAACTGAAGTCACCTGGTAATGCAGTCAGAGTCTACAGTGGACCCAGGGTGTGTGGGACAAGATTACAGGGATCCTCGGCTATCTTTTTAAAAAGTAGCTTGGGTCCCCAAGGCTGCCATGATGAGAGCAGGTTCTCTACCCAGGGTGGTGGCCTGTATAGCTTCACTGGCTCATGTGCCCTTCAGGGGTGAGCAGGACCTCAATGGTCTGACCCTCCCACAATGCTTCTGGAACCTGACTGGCTCCATTCATATTTCACCAAGGTTCATGTGTGGCGGAGAGTACTCCACACGAGTCCTTAGCCTCAAGTGCCTATAAAGAGCAAGGATGCATCCTATGGGGGGCCTCTGACACACTCTCTGGGAACGTCCACTTGGTCCATACGCTGTGACTCAGTTGGTATAAGACGGTGGTAGGGAAGCCAGATGAATGTACAGTGCCAAGTCAATTCTTATGTGGGAAGAATGCAATGTGGGAAGAATGCATGGTTTTTAAATTGTCACTGACAGGGGTTGGGGGATTTAGCTCAGTAGTGGGGTGCTTGCCTAGCAAGCGCAAGGCCCTGGGTTTGGTCCTCAGCTCTGAAAAAATAAGAATAAAAATAAACAAAACAACAACCACAAAAAATGTCACTGACAGCGCTGGAGAGGTGGCTTAGTGGTTAGGAGCACTTGTTTCTCTTTCAGAGGACCCAGGTTCAATTCTTATCACATGCACATGCACTCGCACGTGCGCGCGCGTGCGCGCGCACACACGCACACACACACACACACACACACACACACACACACACACACACACACGGTAGCTTACAACCATCCACAACTCTAGTTCCAAGGTATCTGACACCTTCTTCTGATCTCTGTGGACATGGGGCAAGAGAAATGCACATGGTGCATGTACATACATGTAGGCAAAATGCTCATACACATAAAAATAAATAAGTCTAAAGAAATATTGCTGAGTACAAGAGAAAGAAGAAAAGTGAGTAAAGGCAAAAACAAAAAAGCTGTTTTGTTTTCCCATGATGACTCTGTGTGTGTGCGCGTGTGTGTGTGTGTGTGTGTGTGTGTGTGTGTGTGTGTGTTCATTCATGTGTGTGTGTGCACACACACTTGTTTGCTATGGCACGCATAAGGACGTCACAGGACAACCTCGGGTGTTGGAGCTCAACTCCCACCTTGCTTGAGGCAGGGTGTCTCTGTTGCTCACCTGTGTGTACACCAGGCTGGCTGGCCCATGAGCCTCTAGGGAATCTTATCTCTCCCTCCCTCCTGACTGTAGGAGAATGCAGGTCACAGATGAGTGTGTTCTGGGGATTTGAACTCTGGTCTTCACCCTTGTGCAGCAAGCCCTTTCCCTCCCTGAGACACATCACCAGCAAGTGATAGTAATCCTTTAAAACCTTCTAGAACTCTGATACATTTCCCCGCCTTATAAATCCACAAATGTGTAATCCACACCCCTGTAAAGCCGGGTTGTCCTTAAAAGCTGCGAATGTGGCCTGGCTGTCCAGCAAACCTGTTGTAAATATGCCAATCAAAATTACTTGTATTTCTCAAGTAGCTGCCAAGCCTGGCACTCCTCTCTGGTTACCAAAGCTGTGGAGGAGGGCACCTTGCCACTGGGTTTGAAGGCTGCTCATCTGTGATGAGAGAGAGGCATCTGTCCAGCTGTCCACAGCAGCCGCCTCCTTCTCTGTGGGTGTCCCTCAGCCACACCTGCGTGTGATGGATCTGTGTCTCTCAGCTGTCCCCTGTCTACACTGGCTCCCTGCTTGTCTGCTTGTTGTACAACCATCCTTCCCAGTTGCAAGGAAATCCTGACTTCTTTTTAAATTTCAGTCCCTTCTTCTAAGAGGAGGAATTTAAGTCTCAGACTTCAAACTGTGAGCTCACTGAAACCATCGGATTGCTGAGAAACCACGTCGTGGGCCGAAAAGGTCAAGGCATAGTCTCAGGGAGGGACTTGCCTGCAGCAGCCTCACATACTAACGATTCATAATTAATTCTAAATTGGGGGTGCACTCAGGGAGCACCCTGGGGAGGCTGAGAGGAGTCCCAGCATGAGCGTGTCTGATGTCCTCAAGCCCACTAAGCCCTGGCCTGAAAGAGGATTCCTGAGGGCCAGAGTCCATCCCTGGGCCAGGCAGTGCTACTTTTCTAAAACACTTACAAATCCATCCTGCAGACAGAATAAATGTTAGGCCCAGGGAACATCAAAACAATGTAAACTTATATGTGAGGAATAGAGACGCTTGTCTTTCACAAGGATTTGTTTCCGCACGGTTGCTCATGGGAAAGCCAGAAGGGCCGGTGCCTTCTGGAAGCTTTGTGGGATAGAGACGTCAGGAGGCCAAGAGACCGGACTGTGCAGCATCTGGCATTTCATTCCTCGATTTCTGTGACATTCTAAGGAACTCTTAATTTCTTTCAACCAGAATAAAACAGACAGAGGCACTTTTCTAGTCCCCAAATTAGAAGATTAAAAGCATCTTGTAGCAAATATGCCCATGAGCATTTAAAGCTCGGTGATAAAGCTGGGAATATACATATATATGTGTGTGTACATATATAATCTGTATGTATATATGTATATATATTTCCATCTTCAATATTTTAAATTTTTATTGATATAATTTCCTTATTAAACCAACCACTCATTTCAAGTCTTTATATATAATAACAACATCAGCCTGTTACTAACTCTCCTATAAATTAAATTAGTACTTATTGACACCCTATGGCTTCATTCCTGAGTAATTAAAATATTGCCCATCTACTACAAACAAGTCCAAATGGTTATTTTAAAACCCTATCTAGTGGTGAAGGCCAGTGGTCGATGGAAGAAGTGGCATAAACATGAATAAAACATAAGCACTCTCCCAAGGAAAGAAGATAATATGAATTCCCTGAGTAGAGCCATAAGCTTAGTGCCATAACCATTAACTGACTGGCCTAGCCATGGACTTAACTTAGCCAAGAGGATTTCTAGAGGCAAAAGATCCACTTGAAGTTTCTTGTTTGTTTGTTTTTGTTTTGTTTTGTTTGTTTATTTGTTTGTTGGTGCCTGTCCTGGATCTCCCTCTGTAGACTGGGCTGAACTTGAACTCACAGAGATCCGCCTGCCTCTGCCTCCCAAATGCTGGGATTAAAGGTGTGTACCACCACCGCCCGGCTCCACTTGAAGTTTTTTGTTTTGGGGGGTTTTTTGTTGTTGTTTTGTTTTGTTTTGTTTTTTGTTTTTGTTTTTTCAAGACAGGGTTTCTCTGTGTAGCTTTGTTCCTTTCCTGGAACTCACTCTGTAGACCAGGCTGGCCTCAAACTCACAGAGATCTGCCTGCCATTGCCTCCCAAGTGCTGGGATTAAAGGCGTGTGCCACCATTGCCCGGCCCACTTGAAGTTTTAAATGCAAATATTTAGCTTTTTTAAAACTAAGGAATAAAATAAAAGGCTCTTTCCTGCCATCCAGCCTGAACAGTGAACTGGATCGTATGAGCTGCCTGCCACCTTTCAACCACTGTGCAAGCCTGTCGCAGGCCCCAGCCTGACTTCCTGCATCTCTGCTCCCCTGGGTTTAATATGCTGCACGTGTAGGAAAATAACCTCAGATTGTCGGGTGCGTGAATCGTGACGTAATGGAGGGAGAAGCACTGGGCAGAGGTGAGGGGTCACTATCAATTCTTCGTAGTGCGAGTTTCAAATAAAACCTTGAAACCTGTGGGTGCCTGGAGCGGGATCAGGCTGTTTGGAGCGGGAGCCACAAAGACAGAGTTGTCCATGAGTCACACTGTCCAGCCAACCGACCTCTCCCAACACCTTCCTCATCACTTCCTTCTGATCTGGTCACTCGTCGTCGTCTCTTCAACCTTCTGAATTTGTTCTATGACCTCACAGCTGGCAACATCCTACCTGGGGAGGAATCTACGCTCTGAGTCACTGTGTCCACAGCTGACACCAAGGAGATACGAGCTCAGAGCAGAGGAAGAGGCATGGAGAAGGCTTCTTATTTTCCCTGTGTCGAAGCTCAGGGTTGGGCAGCCAGTCAGAGACTGCTCTCCTGTGCCTGACGAGGGGCAGATTTGGGGACGGCAGTGGTCACTGACTACAGAGCTCTGCATGCCTCCTGCCACACAGTCTGTCTTCACCAAGGTGGACACTCTGCTGTGGCTGAGACGGGGCAGGCTGCTGCTACATGGGGGCCTTCCAAATTCTTAAACTGAGTAAAATGTAGCCCTGTGTGGTGACACTAAGGGACGTCAGTATTTGTTGAAGTCCCTTTGGGACACTTTCAGAATGACTGGGCCATCTTTCTTTTTTCTTGTTTTTGTTTTGTTTTGTTTTTTAGATAAGGTCTCACACCCATGGCCCAGACCAGCCTGGAACTTTCTATGTAGCCAAAGAGGATGAATTTCTAATACTCCCAGCTCCACCAGATGCCTGCTGGGATAGCAGGTGTTGACCACCATGTCTGGTTTATGCGGTGCTGGGGACCAAAGCGAGGCTTCCTGGTTGCTAGGTAACCATTCTCCCAGCTGAGCTACTGTCCAGTCACTTCTGCAGCTGTGAGAAGAACCATTTGACTTCTGAATGACAATGACTCAGTATCACTGTAATATGGATAATTTGACACAAGTCATTTAAACTCATAATCAAACCGCATGCATTTGTGAATGAGGTGGGCTGCCTTTGAGGACTGTGGCATCCTGTTATGTGATCCCTGGGAAGGACAGAAGCTTGCTCACTAATTCTTACCCCACTCCATCCCCACTTTGGCCACCACGGAATTAAAACAGGATTCTTGGGTGTGTTCTGTCAATATCCAAGGAGATCTTCTAAGTTCCAGAATAATCTTAGGGTAGTGCATTCTTACTGTCAATTTGACAAGATCTTGAATCACCATGGAAACAAAATTTTGGTCATGTCTATGAGGGAGTTTCTAGATTAGGTTAAATGAGGTGGGAGCACCCACCTTGATTGTGGGTGACACCATTTAGTGGACCCAGGTCCCAGATCAAATACAAAGGAGGAAAGGAGCTGGGGGCCAGCAGTAATCTCTCTGCGTGTTCCAACTGAGCATGGATGGTACCCTCACACCCCAGACTTCCCCTTCCTTAAACTTCATCTGTCAGACATTGTATCAGAGAATCAGGAAAAGTAACTAATACAGATCTTTGGTGGTTTGGCCCCTACTCTAATTGCTTGGGATGGTAAGGGTGGGGTGGTCCCTGCTGTCCTAACTCACCGAGCTTTCCCCGTTAGTCAGAAGCCTCTGGGAGGGGACACTCTGAACACTTTCCCCAGATGCTGCGGGAATTAAAGGCCCCAAACAAAAACGCTCCCTTGATACTTCCTGGGAAGGAAACCTCTCTGTAGCCGCGTCCTTTCTAACCTAAGGAAGTTTCCTTGGATGTAAAGTCAGCAGGCCAGGAGGTGCCCACAGCAGGGCTGGTATTATAAGTTCATCACCTCTGTGCCTGGTGGTGCCCAGTGAGCTGGGCATGATCTCCTTCCTCTCTCTCTCTCTCTCTCTCTCTCTCTCTCTCTCTCTCTCTCTCTCTCTCTCTCTCTGTGTGTGTGTGTGTGTGTGTGTGTGTGTGTGTGTGTGTGAAATACACAGTGCTTTTAAGCTGTGAAAAGAATTAGAGGTTTAAAGATAGGCAGGTGTTAAAGAAGGAAAAAAGTTTGTTAGCAAGCGTTTCAAGCCTCACCATTTTAATTTAGACTTTATTAGATTAGTGGGAATTATTCTGTCCACCATGGGCTTCCACTGCCACAGCTCCAAACCTGCCTCTGTGAAGCCGCCTGGGGAAGAGGCAGAGCAAAATCTCATACAATCGGTGTCTGTGCCAAGACTCTAACCAGAGGCAGGGAAGGGCAGGCCAAGAATCATGCACTAAACCAACCTAGTCATACCACACACTGGCAGGAGTGAGCAGCCCCTGAAATCATGCATGAATCTGTGTCTCTGTACAGCTCAGGCCCTGTGAAGGACTAGGGGTGCCATCAGGTGATGCCAAAGACTTGGGCTCAGAAAGACAATCCACAGAGGGTCTCCCATGCTCAGGACCAGGGATATGTGTGAAGGAGAGGGAGGAGATGCAGGAAGGACGGGTGGATGGAGGGAGCGAGGAAGGGAGGGAGGGAGAAAGGGACAGGTGGACAGACGGAAGATAGGAAGGAAGATGAGAAAAGAGGGGAAGAAGAAGGACAGGTGGAGGGGGGAAGGGAAGGGAGAACAAGGGTCAGTGGACAGAAGGAGGGAAGGAGGGAAGAAAAGAGGGAGGGAGGGATGGAGGGAAGGAGAGAGAAAGGGAGGGAGAGAGAGAGGGAGGGAAAGAGGGATGGGGAAGGAGAGAGGGAGGGAGAGAGGAAAAGAGAGGGAGGGAGGGAAAGAGGGATGGGGAAAGAGAGAGGAAGGGAAGAAGGAAGAAGAAGGAAGGAGGGAGGGAGAGAAGACATTTGGTACCCTCTGGACTCCATACTCCCCTGTGACCATACATAGGCTCTTCTGCAGACCCAGGAGGAGGTGCGGTATCTCAGCAGTGTGATCCATGTCCATTAGCATGGCGTGTGCAACCAGGCAGTGAGAGCATGCTACCTCTGCTGCTGCCTTCTCCTCCTCATCCCCCATCTCTTCTTCCTTCTACTCCCTCACACAGAGGCCAGTACCTACAAGGGATCCACCCAGTGCAGAAGGGGCCAGACCTGAGGTCTTCAAGGGCGCCTCCCATCTCTTGCCATGGGTGGAGATAGATAGATAGATAGATAGATAGATAGATAGATAGATAGATAGATAGATATAGACAGACAGACAGACGGATAGATAGATAGATAGATAGATAGATAGATAGATAGATAGATAGATAGATAGATAGATAGATAGATATAGATAGAGACGGACGGACAGATAGACAGACAGATAATTGATAGACAGACAAATAGCCCTGACTACGGGTCACCTGCACCCCCATGAAGGGTTCCACTACGTGGCAGGATTGCATTTAGAAGCCGGAATCCAGGTGAGGCAAACAGAGTGGGCATAGGCCTCAGGTATGGCTTAAGGTGATGTTGACTGTCTCTTCAAAGGGCACTGGATGCAGCAGACTTGGGTTCTGGGTGCTGGTTCCCTTCTGCCCTCAGATAGCACTTACATTTCTGTGCCACCAAAGCCCCCTCATTCCTTTGTCTACAGCCAATACATGCTGCACCTCAGGTCTGGAATGTTCTCCCCTGCCCTATTGAACTGTACCTAAAGCCTGGAACATTCTTCCCTGCCACCACTGATCCTAGTACATCAGAGGCAACTAGGCAAATGTCTTCCAACTGGTGCAGCTTTGACACCAAGATAAATGGCCTTGTCAAGCAAAAAGAATCCTCACTATAGATGTTCTTGGTGAGGAGCCAAGGAGAAAGAGCATTTCCTCAAAGCAAGTGGGAAAGGGTGCAGTAGCCAGTGCGAACACTCCACCCTCCACACGATAGGGCTCTGTGGAGGTCAGGGGACCCTCTTCAGTCACGTCGGTGGCTCCTCCACACAGGAGGCTCCGGGGCTCGCTCACTCCTTGAACTGCTGTGGTGGTCATTGTTCAACACTACTACATTCTTCAAAGAAGCAGGCCCTTTGGTTCCAGGCTCTTCCACCTTGGGTCAGACCTCTTGTTACTGCAGTCCCCAAAGGATTCAGTTTAGGGCATTACTGTGTCCACAGCCCTTCCAGTTCTGCACCTGACCTTCATGTCTCCAACCCCTTCCTCCATCTGAACCAGCAGCCTGCAGAATCCAGCTGGCCACTCCACTCCCATCCAGTGTACGATGACTGCCCACTTTAACTCAGATCAAAGCTGACCTGAAAATGCTCCACAGACCACCTTCTTCTCTACCTATGTCCGCCAAAGGTGCATAAGGCCACTCCTCTAGGGGCCCAGACAGGGACTTCCCAGCATCCTCTACCCTTGCTCTCTTCTCACCTAGCAACAGATCCAGTGGATTGGAAAGATGTTATCTCTTACCTGTATTTTACCAGCAACTGAGATGGCTTTGCTTCCTCTCTGAACTCCATGCAGAGGATTGTGTAACCAATCAGAAACTCGGACTTTTCATCGCAGGTTATTGCACATGACCCTCTGCCTCAGCCCTGCAGTGGAGAGCTGCACATGACCCTCTACCCCAGCCCTGCAGTGGAGAACTGCACATGACCCTCTAGCCCGGCCCTGCAGTGGAGAGCTGCACATGACCCTCTACCCCAGCCCTGCAGTGGAGAACTGCACATGACCCTCTAGCCCGGCCCTGCAGTGGAGAGCTGCGCATGACCCTCTAGCCCGGCCCTGCAGTGGAGAGCTGCACATGACCCTCTACCCCAGCCCTGCAGTGGAGAGCTGCACATGACCCTCTAGCCCGGCCCTGCAGTGGAGAGCTGTACATGACCCTCTGCCTCAGCCCTGCAGTGGAGAGCTGCACATGACCCTCTGCCTCAGCCCTGCAGTGGAGAACTGCACATGACCCTCTGCCTCAGCCCTGCAGTGGAGAGCTGCACATGACCCTCTGCCTCAGCCCTGCAGTGGAGAGCTGCACATGACCCTCTCTCTACCTCAGCCCTGAAGTGGAGAGCTGCACATGACCCTCTGCCTCAGCCCTGCAGTGGAGAACTGCACATGGCCCTCTCTCTACCTCAGCCCTGCAGTGGAGAGCTGCACATGACCCTCTAGCCCAGCCCTGCAGTGGAGAGCTGTACATGACCCTCTCTCTGCCTCAGCCCTGCAGTGGAGAGCTGCACATGACCCTCTAGCCCGGCCCTGCAGTGGAGAGCTGCACATGACCCTCTAGCCCGGTCATGCAGTGGAGAGCTGGGTCCTCCACCACTCAGAGTGAAAACCTAAGTCTTCACACTGGTGACCTGGTGACACACAGCTCTCTGCTTTCTTGCTCCTTCCTCTTGCTTCCTCCACTCCCAACAAAGCGCACTTCTTGCTCACCTGGCCCAGACACCTCCAGCAAGGCCGATCCTGGGTGCCCTGGCTCACGACCCCTTCTATCTGCAGCATTAGCCGCAGATCTTGAAGAGCCCACCTCCAGGTGTGGGGCTTCCCTTCCCATGTCAGCCTGTGGAGGCCACTTCCCTGACTACTCCTTGTGGATCGCACACCCCTTCCTTGGCAATTTCCCAACTGCCGGATCACTGTTAGTGTGTTCACTGACCCACCCCATCAACTCCATAACAGCAAGGACCCTGACTTAGTTTCCCCACAGAGGCAGAGGAGTAGACTCCACTCAAGTGCATTCCACACCCCAGCAAGGGACTCTCCAAAACCACAGACCAAAACAGACCTTTTCTCCCACACAGGTATTTTGCCAGAGCATAGATAGATAGAGATACCAACACATGTCATCACAGAGCTGCAAGATTGAAACTCCAATGAGATGTCACCAAACCCCTGTTAGAGCAGGCAGGGTTCTGAACACAGACCACACCAACGGCTAGCTGAAGTAGGAGTGGCCGGGAATTTTCTTCATCCATGTTGGGGATACCAGGACAGCCACCCTGGAACACACTGAGCAGTCTCTTACAGAACTAAGTACATTCTTACTCTATAGCCCAGCAAATGTGCACCGTGGTATCTGCACAACAGAGTTGAAGACGTATCCACATGAAAATCCACATCAGTACATGTTTAGAACCATTTTCATTACTACAAATTCAGAGCCAGCCAAGATGCCCTATCTCCAGTGAATGGGTAAACTCACCATGGGACATCTAGAGAATGGAAAATTATTCAGTGATAAAAAGAAGTAAATTGCCAGACCCCCAAAATGGCATCAGGGGACTTTAGACACACATTGCTACCTGGAATGAGCCAGTCTGAGGAAGCCATATGCTATGTAAGGACAAAGGTATGACCCGCTGGACAAGCAAGACCATGCAGACTGAAGTGGCCGGTGGGAGGGAGGATGAGTGGGTGGGTAAACCTCAGGGGATTTTCAGCCAAGGCTGTCGGCTATGCTGAATGACGCCACAATGCTGCAACCCGGCGTCACACATTTGACAAAAACCAGAAATGCACAGCACAAAGACGGTACAATTGCAGGTCGCTGTGGATGGGAGGCATGCTGAAGAGAAGGGCTGGACACGGGGAGAAGGTTTACAAGAGCGCTTCCTTTTCTGCTTCCTCTCTCTGTAAAGCTACAACTTGTCTAAAAATACAAAGTCCATAGCCTGCAAGATGGATCAGTGTGTAAAAGCGCTTGACACAAATGCCTGTTGACCTGATCTCAATCCCCAGAAGCCATGTAAACCATCAGACGCGGTGGCCAGCATCTGAAACCCCAGCATACTTAGATGAGATAGGAGGCAGAAACAGGAGAATCCCCTGGATGCTTGCAGGCCAGATTAGAGTCTGCAGCATGGCAGAAACAAGACCCCGCCTCAACCAGGTGGAAGACAAGGACCGATTCCCAAAAGTTATTTTATGGTCACCCCACAAGCATACCATGGCACACGTGCATCTGTACTCACAAATACACACACATCACACCACACTTCCATGCACACACAGTGATAAAAATCAAACGTGAGATAAATTCCATAAAAACAGGTACTCAGTCTAGGTAGGCATAATGGTGCACACCTTTAATCCTAGCACTTGGGAGGTAGAGGCAGTCTCTTCTGTGAGTTCAAAACCAGCCTGGACTACCCAGTGAGTTCCAGGGTAGCCAGGGATACATAGTGACACCCTGTCACAAAACAAAATAGGACACCCAGGAACAGGCATACACTGTTGAGAGGTCAGAATGAATGTCATCCTTCATAAGCATTTAGTTACTAAGAACTATGTCCAGGTTGGTGCATTCATTATACATGCCAAGAAACATGTCCAACCAGGATGGGGGTAATAACATTTCTGGGGCATTCCCCTGGCATCAAGCATTGACCCAGTGAGTATATTTTATTGGCAAACATATATTTGAATGACTTAGAGTTTCTTTCTGACCAATAGATGTCCCATTAAATAAAATGTCCCCAACCTCATCTTTGGTGGGATAGACCCAAGCAGGCACTGGGAGATAGATGGCTGGCCCCACCACCTCTTCGTAAGAATTAGATACTCATGTTGTAACTCAAGCTCGAATACTTAAAATCAACACGATGTATCCTGGAGTGATGTCTCAGGCGTCTAATCCCAGCTACGCAGAGGCGAAGGCCTGAGGGCCCCGTGAGGGTCACAGGCTCTGACCAACCAGGGTTATGAGTAGTTTCAAGGTCAGTCTGGCAGCTTCTGAAGACTTTACCTCAAAATAAAAACATATAGAAAGGGCTGGAACTGCAACTCAGGGACACAGCAATGTCAGAGAAGCGTCAGGTCTTGGGTTCAATCCCCAGAACCTCCAAAATAATAACTCAGTGTCTAGAAGGCAAACCTCTGTGCTGTCTCGTCCACACGGTGGAGAGGAGTGTGTGCCTGTGGGGGTAAGCACAGGAGGTTTGAGTCTGAGGAGACCAGGTGAGTGTTCCTGAGGGGGTGGGGCAAGCTGTCAGCTCTCCCCTCTCCCCACCTCCAGGCTTTTTTTCTTCTCCACCTCTTCACTGTAAGAAGTGACAGACAGATCTGATGTGAAAAGTCTCAAATCAGCATGAAGATCCGATCCACCGAACAGATCAAACAAGGTCTCGACAGAGAACACGATGTAACGCCAGGTCTCAGCAGAAGTTGTTTTTACCAAGCCTTCTCCTCACCAGTGACAAGGCCACCCTCCTGCCTGGAGCAGGTATCAGGCTGCCAGCAGGCAGGGGACACCCAGTGGGGATCCATATTAGCAGGGCAGGTCCCCACTCTCCTTCCTGGGGAGTGTCTGCATGCTCCTCCAAGCCTCTGCTCTCCTAGGACATCCCAGCGTCCTTGGCCACAGCAGCACCCTACTCTAGGAACGTCACGGGGCACAGGCAGCCCCTCTGCACAGCCAGCCATTGCCACCTGCTGCCACGGCCAAGGGTGGGCACTTAGATCAATGTGCCCAAGGTTGGTGCTTTCTATTTTTACTCTTGCCTGTGGCTGTCTAGAACTGAGGAAGAGCGGAGAAGGCTTTGAAGACGCTTGTCCGTCAAAGAGCATCTGAGGGAAAAAGAGATGAGAAAAGCTGCCCTAATTAGAGAATTCTCAAAGGCCGGGTTCCTGGATCAGCATTGATCACAGCACCTCGTGTGATATTTACAGGAATCCTGTCAAACCGTTGTTAATTTTATTTTCATAATAAAAAAGAGTCAAAAGATGAAACTGTGCGTGACGCTTCAAAGCTAGCCAGAAGCAGGGTCAGGGTGTGTAGTTTGGTCCCACAGCCCAGTGTCTGGCTCACAATTATATAGTAGTGTTCCAGACTCACACTTACTCATGCACTCACATGCACACTCATACACACATTTGTGTGCTTGCACACTCAACAGGCACACACTCATTCACTCACAGACACACTCACCCACGAACTCACAGGCGTGTTCAGTCACACATTCACACATATGCACACACACATACACTCGCTCCATCACACGTGACTTTTTTCTCATTTGATAAGTGTGACTTCACCCTGCACAATAAGCCTATGGTCGCTGCCGCCAGCTGGGTGCCATCCTGCTCCACAGGGTGGGCCTTAGGAGAAGGGTGACTGATCACCAAGTCGCAAAAATAATTGGGAATAAGAGAAACTTTCTTGGAAGGGGAACTTCCAGTACTGGGGGTGCTGATGAATAAACACGAATGTACCTATTGTTTCTGCACGGCACGCAATCCTGTAATAGACAAAAATTAAGATCATATAGATACTCTCTCATAAAAGAAAACCTTAGGTGACATGGCTTATTTTAGCTCTCTGCCATCACGGGCCTGTCATGTTCCTGTCAGAAGGGGTTCATTTTTTTTCTACACTAACGCTCTCCTCCCAGCTATTGTTCTCATCCTCACCAAGAACCCAGAGTGACTTTCTGGGGGTGGTTCCAAGAAGACAGAAGTGAGCACCCCTCTGGAGGAGCCCCCTGGCACCCCCGTCTTTCCTTTCAAACTGTTTTCTCTCTTCCCAGGGACTCTGCATGGCCTCTCCTGTCCTTCCTGTGCCCACACCACCATCGGCTGTGAGCACCGATTCACCTTGGCTCTTGGAGACCCTCCCCAGCTGTCCCAGTGTCCCCCTGGGTGACACAGGCAGCCAAAGCCCTGTGGCACATGACGTGAGACCAGTGTCTTGGAATAAAAGTGAGCCAAGTTCCTTGTCTTAGTTCAGCGGCTGCAGCCACCGCCCGGAGCTCTTGACTGCTGATGGGACTCACCACCCACGCTGACCCGAGGACAGAGGCGCAGTGACAAACAGACGTCATTCTACAGCCCTCGCCACCCTACACCCGCTTGCTCTCTCTGTGGGGTAGACCAGCAGCATGCACTTGAGGTTTGAGTTTTCTCTTCTTGTTTGTGGGGTTTAAAAACAGGCTCTTTTTTCTTTTCAGACAGGGTTCCACTATGCAGTTCAGGCTGGCCTTGAGTCCATCCTCCTGCCTCGGCCTCCCAGACACTGGGACCACGGGTGTGTGCCAGCACACTCAGGTACTTTGGTTTCTCCCACTTTTGATGGGAACGTTAACACATTCTCAGTGTTCACTATAGTCTCATGCTTGCTTTGCAGAGGTCTCTGGATTCTTCCCAGGAGGCTTTGCAGCTTGAACGCACCTACACTCCCATCCCCAGTGGTTATGGAGAAGAGATCCCTCACAGCTTCTTGGCCTTTGACCGGCCTCTCTGGCTGTGGCGGCATCCCTGATGATGGCAGACCCAAAACCAGGCAGCAACACCTGGTGGTATGTGGCAAGCACTCTGGTGGTGCATGGTCACTGACTGCGGAACCATCACAGGGCCCCCAGTGCCGTCCCCCTCCCAAGCAGACTTCACAAAACAAGAGTAAATCTCCATTCATCCAGACACAACTGTTCTCCATTAACCCCAAACCTGGACCCAGTCAAGGCTGCCGCAGGCCATGCCGGAGTTCTGTCACGAAGGGCCTGTTTGGTCCCGAAGGCCTCATCCCATCCTTTACCACGCCCTCTCCACATCTGTGGCATCCAGCTATGAAGAAGCCACGGACTCTCTCGCCCGGATCTCTTCACTCTCTGGGTTTCCCTGTTTCCTGTGGTGTCGCTTTACGGTGCTTGAAATTCCTGCTTCCTGTATGGGGAGGGAGTTGGGTTTTTATGGTATAACCCTGTCTGTTATCCACATTGAAACACTCTAAACACTCAAAGTAACAGGCCAGAGACAAGGCTGCCCTAGCAAACGGGAGTCTCTGTCTGGAAGCTCAGTTAGTTTCTGGTGAACTGTGTCGGAACAGCCACCTCACAGGAGGGTCCACACGGGCCACCAGCACCTGTTAAGGAAGGCTGTCCTGATGCTATTTGAGTCCCAAACTCACAGTGACCCCCTGGTCTCTTTATTTAATGTGGGTTACCATTCAAAGTAAGCTGGTCCCATGGGGTGGTTCTGTGGGAGGCGCCTGAAGAATATCTTTCTCTCTAGTGGTTTTATAACCCAGTAGGCATCTATCTCTCTTGTTTGGGTTTCTATTGCTGTGATAAACTCCATGACCAAAAGCAACTTGTGGAGGGAAGAGTTTATTTCAGCTTATACATCCAGGGAACAATCCATCCCTGAGGGAAGTCAGGGCAGGAACTGGAGGCAGGAGCCGAGGCTCATGGAGGGCCACTGCTTGTACTGCGTAGTTTTATGTCAACTTGACACAAGCTGGAGTCACCCAAGAGGAGGGAACCTCCATTAGGAAATGCCTCCATAAGCTCAGGCTGTAGGCAAGCCTGAAGGGCATTTTCTTAATTAGTGATTCATGAGGAGGGCCCAGCCCATTGTGTGTGGGGCCATCCCTGGGCTGGTGTTCCTGGGTTCTGTAAGAACAGGTTGAGGAAGCCACAGGGAGCAATCAGTAAGCAGCACCCCTCCATGGCCTCTGCATCAGCTCCTGCCTCCAGGTTCCTGCCCTGTTTGAGTTCCTGTCCTGACTTTCTTCAGTGTTGAATAGATGTGGAAATGTAGGCCAAATAAACCCTTTCCTCCCCAGTTTTCCTTTTGGTCATGGTGTTTATCCACAGCAATAGAAACTGTAACTAAGACACTGCTTAGCGGCTTGATCCTCACGGCTCTGCTCAGCTTGCTTTCCTGTGCCACCCAGGACCGGCCTGTGGTGCCACTCAGGGTGAGCCGGGCCCTCCCACCTCATGCATGCCTCACTGACTGGCCTGCAAGCCAATCGGATGGAGGCATTTCCTCAGCTGAGGTTCCTCATCTCAGGTAACTTCAGCTTGTGCCAAGTCGACTACAAACCGAGGCGGACCACATCCTTGTCTCATCTGTCATTTCTCTGAGGATCGGAGGAGGCATGTTTCCTAATCTGTCATTTATTCCGTGTAAATTTGTGCATGTGTTTAGTAATGAAGAGCTTGCCCCTGATTTCCACAATAAACACCACCCCCTCCCTGCCCCAAAAAAGGTGAGCCAAAGGCTTTCCCTTTAATTCACCATTGTGCGAGCGGGGACTTGGAACAGCATTCTCCTCAGACAGTATTGGTAGCTCCTTGTCTTCTCTGTGTGCTCAGCCTAAGATTACTTACTCAAAATTTCAAAATCATCTGTAACAACCACTCACTTGGATGGCAAGCAGATTTTTAGCATGACTGAGTTTAGGATTATTATGTCTTGAGTATTGATCAAATGACCAAAGCAGTTTATAGTTAGTTTTAAAATGAAAGTAAGCCATCTTGAAATAAATTAAAAAAAAAAAAAGGACATTTACCCACTGTGTACATCTTATTCCTGAGCAGTGAGCAGAATTGTATGTGTGAAGGACCATGGATGTGCTTGTTCAGTGTGTGTGTGTGTGTGTGTGTGTGTGTGTGTGTCTTTTGGTGTCTGTATGTGTCTGTATGTGTGTCTGTGAGTGTGTGTGTCTCTGTGTATATGTCTCTTTGGGTGTCTGTGTGTGTATCTGTGTCTGCGTGTGTGTCCGTGTGTGTGCTATTTTCACTGTCAGAACAGTTAATTATTCTGAGAGTGTTGCAGACAAGGTGGGGTGATGGGGTTGGTAAACTCAGGTCATGTTCCACTAATGGGCGAAGCTTGAACTAAGAGCTGATACAGTCGGTCATCTTGTCCCTTTCCATCCTGTAAGAATGCCTACTGGAGCTGTGCAGGGAGCCAGACACAGGTTCCCTCCAGGGCACGGAGAAGAGGAGACAGAGTGTGACATTTCTCAAGAGGATGGGAGAGCAACAGTAAACACGGGAAGTTTCTAGTTGTACCAGCCTATTTGGGTTCATGAGAAATTAATGGGAATGAATTCTGTGAAATTCCGTCTTCATTCATGCAAGCTGGAGCAGAGACTCGGGGAAAGTGTGCAAACAGAAGTCTGGTGTAGCAGGCTTTCTTGGACCACCAGCCCCCAAATCATGACACAGAGACTTATTATTAATTACCAATGCTCAGCCTTAGCTTAGGCTTGTTTCTAGCTAGCTTTTTTTTTTAACTTAAATTAACCCATTTCTATTCATCTATGTGCAGCCCTGAGGCTCGTTTACCTTATCTACGTACTGTCCATCCTGCTTTTCTGCTTCCTCCCTGGCTGACTGGCTGACTGGCTGGCTCCCCTTTTCTGTCTGCCCACAAACACCTATCCCTCCTCTGCCTTACTATTGGCCATTCGGCTTTTTATTAGCCCAATCAGGTGCCTTAGGCAGGCAAGGTGAAACAACCACACATCTCTACATAAACAAATGTTAAACAAATGCAGCACATCTTTACCTAGTTAAACAGAAGTTCTGCAGCACAAACAAACGCAACACATCTTTCCATAGTTAAGTGAACATTGCATCCCATGACCGAGGCCCTCAGAAGAGGTCTCAGAGATTCTGACCCAGCCCTGTGATGTCTGTGTGTGCTGAGATATGGCTAATGGGGCTGCTCCCAGACCCACGAGAAGACAGAATCCAGATGTTCCTGAACCCGCAACTACAGAACAGAAATGTTCAAAGAAGACTTCACCTCTACTGGGTCATGGAAGAGTGGCCAGAAGCAAAGATCACAAAACTTCCACAAACTTTGAACTGCCTCATTTACAAAAAAAGAAGAAGAAGAAGAAGAAGAAGAAGAAGAAGAAGAAGAAGAAGAAGAAGAAGAAGAAGAAGAAGAAGAAGAAAAAGAAGAAGAAAAAGAAGAAAAAAAAAGAAACTTTCACAGGAAACACAGTAGTAACAATTCTAGCCCTCAGAGTTCAATTTAAAGCAACCACATAGTAAGAGTAGCTAATCCAAAGAGGATGTAAGGACTCTGACAAAAATTAAAAACAGTAGCATACAGTGGGGCCCCCCTTTAGTCCCTGCACTCCAGAGACAGAGGCAGGCAAATCTCTGTGTATTGGATACCAGCCTGGTCTACAAAGGCAGTTCTAGGCTACCCTGGGCCACACAATGAGATCCTGTCTCAAAAATAAATAGATAGATGGATGGATGGATGGATGGATGGATGGATGGATGGATGGATAGATAGATAGATAGATAGATAGATAGATAGATAGATAGATAGATAGATATACAGATAGATGATAGATAATAAAGTAAAAACAGAAGACAACAGACTTATCAGAAACATTAGCTATTCCAATTAAAATTTTGGCCCAACAATAACAAAATTGCCCACCCACTGCAGCTCCCTGGACAGTCACTCTGAGATTCGAGGCAGGGCCAGTAAAGACAATGAAAAGACTGAGCACAGAGCCCAGCAAGCCTGGGATGCTGTGATCCTGCCCGTCCCCTCTGCCTCCCTGCAATGTCCTGGCCTCCCACATCTGATTTAAAGTCTTACAGGCAGCTCACTCTTTCTGTGAAGTTTCTAAGCCCACTGGAAAACAGAGATCAGAGACAATTTTCCTCCCTAATCTTTTCAGGTGAGTATGCCAATGTTTTGTTTTGCCTCTCGGGAGCACACTTTTCCTCCTCACCTCCTCAAGCAAATGCCACTGACGTCCCGGAGACTTCATCAGAGAGCCAGGGGAGAGCAAGCCCTTTCGGCTTTGATTGACCCACTACCCGGGATTCCCTGTGTTCTAATCCACCAGGCATTGCTCCTTCAACTGTTAGCTGGTCCAATCCCTCAGTGAGGCTGTGTCACAGAGTTCCCCAATTTCAGTTTTCCTTACCAAGTATATCCTTACTCAATCTTAAACCACCTAGAAAAGTTGAGGCTCATTTTATCTTTAGACTGAGACAATGAAACCAACAAATTCAGCATACCAGAACCCTGCTTTCTCTGCTCCAGAGTCTGCGACACACACGAACTCCATTCTAACCCCAGGGAGGAGGAACGAACAACCACACAGAGGAAAACATACTGGAAGCAGGCCTGAGTAGCTGCCATGCTGGGCACCTGCTTTTCTGTGGTGAGCCAGGAGACCACCCCCCACCCCACCCCCACCCCCCAGAGATATCTCTCAGGCGCTTCCTGCTTCCATTCTTGTGAGCACACATTAAAGATAAATCTTGCCCTGGAATGTTAAATTTCCCCCAGGAGGATATTTCGGCCTCTACTTGCATAACAGCAAGACCTCTGGCACCTTCTTGCTCAGTAAACGTGCTCAGAATAAGGATGAGGAGCTTCACAAAACTGAGCTAAGGACCATTTTAAAAGCAAGGGCGCTCCTGCCATGCCCAAGCTGGGACGTGTCATTCTGTGGAGCCCCAGACAGATGTAAGAGAAAGAGGATTCAGATTTCCTTGTTGGTGTTTGTCAGGGTCTAAAAGATGTGTAAGCCAGGCCCCCTCTCCTTACAATGACGTACATTACGACACATCGCCCCAGGGACCCTCATCTTGCTCCTACCTTACCTGTAAAACCACTTACTATCAAAGTGTGGGGAATTCAGGAGGCTGTACACAGTCAAGAGAGGTGGGTGTGGTCAGGCCAGTGTCTGGAAGGAACCAGAAGGCAAGCTGGAACTGTCAGCAGCCATGGAGAGGTACAAGTGCCCTCTGCCCTCAAAAGAACAGCTCACACAGAAAGGAAAGGCCACGGAGCACGGTTGGGGACCCCGAGCTTCTTCCTGAACCCGCGGGTGATAGGGACAGGCCTACAGGACAATGAAGCTTGGGAATCTGAAGGCCCGCCCCACTGATTTCAGGCTGAAATGTGGGGGCCCCCAAAGTCAAGGAAGTAACCGGCTCATGGTGAGATTCCACTGGAAGGCACAGCCTGTGGCCTGTGCGATGCCTCGGGGCACAGGCTAGGAAGCAGTCAGAAATGACGTCCCAACTCTGTAGCTGTGTTGCCACTTAAAATCCATTTATAAAGCAATGTCTGGCCTGAGAAGACACTGGGAAGATCCCAGGCCCTCATGGCTACCAGAGCTTGGACCAGAAACTGGCCCAGAATCTCCATGCATGTAACTGGCCATGGGTTCCAGGTTCTGACTGTAAGGCACTCATTTCTGCATTCAGCTCTTCCACCTAGATTTCACAGGTAAAGACCTTAGTACTTCTTGGATTTTTCTGTGAAATTCTTCATATTATTATTGTCGTTGTACTTGATTTTAGCTAATACAGAAAGAGAACATTGCACATGTTTGTGAGAGTGCACTTGCTGTTTTGATATGTGTATGTATTCTGCAATGGGTTAGATTAAATTAAACACAGGAGGCTCCCCGAGTGTGCATACTCTCTTTACAGAAGAAATAGTCAAAACAGAGAAGGGGGCCACTTCCCTTTGTCTAGCCTTTCAAAACATACGGTACACACGACACCGTCACGTGACTGTGCTAGAACACCAGAGAACCCCTTGTTCCTGCCTGGCTGTAACTTAGTACCCCTGAGCAGCCTCTCTCAACCCCTCCCTCCCTCCCTCCCTCCCTCCCTCCTCTCCACCGTCCCCATTCTGGCCACAGCCATTTCACTCTCAACTTCTGTGGGATCAACACTCGAAGGGTGTGATTAGGAGATGCTCTCTTCCTGTCCTGACTCCTCGATGCTCAGCACACAGCATAGTGGTCTCGGCTTCCACACATGCTGTAGCAAGGGAGAGGATCTTCTTCTCTCCACAGCAGAACGGTATGCCTTAGTGCATGTACTTAATCCATCCGTCAGTCGATGGAAACGCAAGTTTCTATCTCTTGTCTGTCCCACTATCATTTGTATTGCTAGGATAAAAATATCCGGACAGAAAAGAAAGAAAAAAAAAGCAGCTTCAAGGAGGAAAGGGCTGAAAGGCCGACGGAATCAGGTGACAGTCCCTCACTGTGGGGAGAGGCTGGAGCTCCAAGGGGCTAGTCCATCTAAGTCAGGAGCAAAGAGAGAGTAGACGAATGCATGGTTACTACCTATATCTCTTTCTCCATTCTTACGAGTTCAGAACCCCAACTTGCGAAATCACAGGAGTGCAGGTGGTCCCTTTTTAAACGTTTGAGGACCTTCCACTGGGTTTCCCGGGACAGCTGAACTAATTTACATCTTCATACCCAGATCCAGATCACCAGTCTCCTGCCCCTACATCTCGTCAATGTCTGTTTTACTCTGTTTCTGTCATTCGGGATGGGGAGGTGTTCCGCAATACTGCGACTTTGATTTGCAGTTCCCGGACCAGGTAAATGCCCAGCACACAGCCTCGTCTTCAGCAAGGTGCTGTGAGACGACTCCTACACAGAAGTCACAATGAAAACATGCACCCAGCATCCTTCCCACGGGGCCTCATTGTGTTCCTGCTCTACCATGGCTTCCGATAAGGGGCTGATGTAGTCGACCTGCCCCTTCCCCGGGAGCAAACACAGCGAAGTTCTCAGAATCCTTCCTCTTCCTGCTCAGGAGTCCTTCCTGAGGAGGCCTTAGCTCCCACAAGCCGATGCCTAACAGGAACTATTCTTTAACTTCACTCTAGAGTGAAAACACTGTTTTAAAAAGTTAAATGCCAAGAGAACATAAAAATAGGTGTGTTGTGGGGAGGGGGGGCTGATGGGACAGATGGATAGGAAAGATTTAAGGGGAAATATTTGATTAAAGCAATGACTCACGCTTGTATTACAGCGTCCTCATATTTTCTTCCAACCCCATGTTAAAAAAAAAAAAAAATGTTGACAGCTGCTGCAAGAATGCGCTTCAAATTCCCCCCGCGCCCCGATATTGTAATTTCCCCGACTTTCGATAATTCCTCTGCTTTCGTTGGCAAGTTCTGCTTTCTCGATTCCAGTGCTAACCGAACAAGACAGTTCACCACCGTGTTGGGGGGGGGGGGGTGGGGCTCAGCCCTCAGGAGAGGGCCAAGATCAGCAGAGAGGGTTTTGGGTGAAGTGGCAGCTAAATCCCTCACTGGACCTGGAAAGCCTGGCGCGGTATGGTGAGGGGGGAGGCTGAATGGGAAAGGAGACAGGTGGGGGTTGTCCCGGTGAGAGGTGAGCCTCGGGTCAGGAGAGGTACACGGGGCGGTGGGCGGACACAGCGCAGGCGGAGATTGACAGGGGAGTGGGCGGAGACTGTGCAGCAGGACCGGCCTTCCCCTTTAAGAACCAGTCACACAGTGAGGCTGGTGCGTGGAGGAGGCAGCCAGGGGAGCTTGAGGTGAGCCCGGGTCACAGAGCATCATTCGTAGGTTGAAGGACTCAGAACTGTCCCGGACAGCGGGAGCGCAGCCAAGAGGAGAGCGAAGTCCAGGGGCTGGGACGCCCGCCTATGCCTCTTGGGACACACTTGAGAGCTTCCGAGTGTATCTTAGGGCCACTTGGCATTCCAAGGGCCCTGAGGAGTTGGGACAGAGTTCAAACCACCACCATCAGTCCCCAGGGAGAGAGGTTTGAAGGTGAGAATAACAGACCCCTGGGAATGGCCAGCGGGGAGCTGGCTGTTTAAAGCTTAGACTGCCATTTCCACCACCAGGCTCATGCTGATCTCTACTTGCAATGTATTTAACAACGTGTGTGTGTGTGTGTGTGTGTGTGTGTGAGAGAGAGAGAGAGAGAGAGACAGAGACAGAGACAGAGACAGACAGACAGAGAGAGAGAGACAGAGAGACGGAGACAGAGAGAGAGACAGAGAGACAAAGACAGACAGAGAGACGGAGACAGAGACAGACAGATCATGAAAGGAACCAAGCACAAGGTCCTTAAGTACCTTGCTTAGTTCTCTCCCTTTCCCCAGCAGACCGCCTCCAAGTGAATAATCCTGGCTTTATGTGGTCCCTTTGGAGCTGGGCACTGGTGGGATGGAAGGGCTTACTTAAACACTCACTTCTTTTTTTTTTAAATTTATTTTGGTTTTTCAAGACATGGCTTCACTGTCTTGTGGCCCTAGCTGTCCTGAAACTCACAGTGCAGATCAGGGTGGCTTTGAACTCATAGATGCACCTGCCTCTGCCTCCCAAATGCTGGGATTAAATGCCTCCCATATGCTACCAGGCCAGGTTCCCACTAATTTCTTTAAACAGAGGCCTATGAAGCAAGGGCCCAGAACTACCAGGAGAAGGACTGGGGAAGGGCATGTCCCCATACTGGTAGCAAAGCTGGCTCCTGTCTAAACCGTGCACAGGGCAGATCCGGGGTCTAATCTCTGGGAGGTTAAAGTCTTCATCTGAAGAATGTGGGTAATCCCACGTCCCCGAGACTCCTTCCCATAGGCCTCGCAAGGAAGCACACATCTCCAGCCTGTGCTGGCATCAGCGAGTGTCACGCATGGCTGTGTCAGCCCTCTGCTACCTCCGGCCCTGATCTGTTTCTTAAGGTCAGGGTTGAAAGCCAGACAGAGATGGATCACAGGCCTGCCTCCCAAGCTTCCCGGAACAGCGGGGGCTCTGGCCACACACTGCCCTGAACTCTCCCTGAGTTCACCTTCCTAGATGAGTGGAGCCCTCCCTCTTAACCACTTTCAGCTGGCCTCGGGACTCCACGATTTGATGAAAAGGAAATTTCGTGATCTGCTGACTGCAGCCAGGGTCATTGTGAAATGCTGGCATTCCATCTGCCTGTCCTTTTTCCAAGGCAACACACCCTTTTGGGGTCCGATGGAGCCCCCAAGTCTCACCCTCTCTCTGACCATCTCAGTCTTGTGCATCTGCTAGAAACATTACAAGAATTCATCCAAAGATCCACCAGGGAGGAAGGCAGACATGCCCCCTTTGCTGGCATTTTCTTGACCTTGTCAGGGTCAGTGGAGAGACAGGAGACTGACTTCTAGGGTCACCAGTGCTCATCTCTCCAGTGCCCTGCTCAGAGAGGCATATTCATGTGTCCCTCTGTCTGACCAGAGGACTTCTCCCTCCTCCGTCACTCACCCCGCACAGAAGACCACGGCCCTGTGGGTATGTGTGCTGTCAGGAGCCTGTGCTTTTCTTGTCCTCGGGAGCTACTACATGTGGAAGTGGCACTGGGCTTGGAGATGTGACCAACAGTCATGTGGACTCTCTGGATCCAAAAATGAGCTTTAGGGTTTCAGCAGCTATTTGGGGCTTGTTTGTTTGGGTTTTAAATTATCCTCATTGGGGCTGCAGAGATGGTTCAACGGTTAAGAACATGTACTGCTCCTCCAGAGGATTCAAGTTCTGTTCCCAGCTTATATCCGGAGGCTCACAACCACCTGTACCTGTAACTCCAGTTCTGGGGGGCAGGGGCCAGATCCTATTACTCTAGACCCTGTCCCCTGTGTGCACCTGCACTCATGTGTACATATCTACACACATACACATAATTAAAAATAATAGAAATGGGCAGAGCCCGATAGAGCACACCTTCAATCACAGCACTTAGGAGGCAGGGGCAGGCGGGTCTCTGTGAGTTCTTGGCCAGCCTGGTCTACAGAGTGAGTTCCAGGACAGCCAGAGCTACACAGAGAAACCCTGTCTCAAAAAAAGGAAAGGAAAGAAGAGAAGAGAAGAGAAAAGGAGAGAGAGAGAGAGAGAGAGAGAGAGAGAGAGAGAGAGAGAAAGGAAGAAAGAAAGAAAGAAAGAAAGAAAGAAAGAAAGAAAGAAAGAAAGAAAGAAAGAAAGAAGGAAAGATGTTAAATTTTTTCCTCATCAGTAGGCACTCATTACTGAGATGAGGATCCGTGTAAACACAAATCTGAGCTCATTTTGCCAGATCACAGCTTCCACTAGCCATCCACACAGGGCCAGTCACTCCCAGGAGTTTTGCTCCTGGAGCATTTTGTGTCTGGCAAAACCAAGGCCACTGAGCACAGAGGCTCATAAATCAAGTGTCAGAGAAAACAAACACAATAGCATGGAGCCTGTTGTGTAAAAGTAGCCATGTTCCAGGAGGAGCCTATTTCTGAAATACAACAGATACTTTGGAATCTTTCTCCTGCCCTGTGGTTCTGATTGGTCCAGGGGCAGTTCCCTGGTCCAAAGAATGAGAAGCGGTGGTGCTGGACTTGGCCACTTCCTTCTCCCCTGCAAACCACCTCACAGCCGTTCAACCTCTTAGAGAAGGACCGAACAGCGCGAGGCTTCTGCCGTGTTCGGGGTTTCTGTGATGAGAAAGATTGTTTTCTTGACTATTCTGGGATGAGAAGCTTGTTTTCTTGACTGCCTCCTGGATGGAGGTACCTGAGTCTGCCTCCTAGTCCTATGGAAGCGTTCTCTTGTACGAGGCAGTTTTAATCTGGATCCCACAAAATGAGCAAGCCGCAAGTTGGGCCGCAGCATAGGATCCATGGGAGCAGGGCTTAAGGGTTCTGTCAGACTGAAGGTCTGGAAAGAGGACAGATGGGTGGACCGTCAACTTGAACTTATGCTGCTACTCATCATAACACGGCACCTTTACCCGAGGGACCTTGTCCTTGGCCAGCCTTCTCGTGTGGCTGACCCCAGCCTGTTGGCTCAAATGGTTAGGGATACTCTATCATATTGTAATTTCCCAGTCTTTGCTCATAGACAGCTCTTCAGAGACTGTATACAAGCTTGCACCTTACGTCATAATCTTGTCCGAGTAAGACAGGAAAAGCTAGGAGAATATTCTTTAAATTTCTACAAATGATTTGAACTCATGCCTTTGTTATCCAACCCTTCTCTGAAAATAACTCCCCAACATTCCTGTGTCAGGCCTACAGACACGGGCATGTACACCGAAGATTCTTATTGGTTCTTGTAGGAAGCCTGTTGACAGTACTGAGGGCCATCTCTTGGGATCCTCTCTAATGTCACACAATGCAGCGCCTTCCATCACAGAGACTGTAACTTCCAAGTACAGGCTTGGGTTCCAGGCAGCCCTCCAGGGGCCAGCCTTTCTGCCTCCCTTGCCCAGAACTGAGAATTGGCTGGACTGTCACCTGTCTTTGCTGCAGGAGGACAGCAGGGATAGTCGGTATAACATAGCAGAAATGGATGTCTAGAATTTATGCCTTACCCTGGGAGGGACGATGTACCAGGAGGGTAGCAGGTTAAGTGAGAGCCTCGGCTGATGGAGCTGTTGACCATGTATCAGAAAGAGAAAAAGGTTACTCAGAGCTCTGATAACATCTGGAGACAGCATGCTTTAACTCCCTGAGGTTCTTTTAGAAACTGTGATTCAAGCTGAAGAAACCAAGCAACTGCCTGGTTGAAGTGCTGGTTCAAGCCAAGGTCGCCAGTAGGGTGTCAGGTCCGTGGCAACTCTTCTGGGCTTGGCTTGGTCTGACCCTTTCTGGAGTTAGGCATGCCATGCCATGAGCCTGCTTCCATGTATATCCAAGCTACGTCCCCCATCTCTGCTGCCGCATCCAGTGTGCTCAGATGCCACAGCTGACCTTTTCCCCTGGAAGGTCTGTTTCAGGTGGCCATAAAGGCATTCAGAGAAGACCCAGGCCTACACAGTTACCCAGTTTCCTTTGCCTCCTCTGCCTTGCCTTTGGTTCTGCTCCTCTTTCTAGTGGCGGTGGCTTGATTATGTAGGCAGCCTCTCCAGCTGAGGCTTCCTGGACGAACATAAGGGAACCTTCCTGTCAGATCCCCCCGGGAAGCTTTGAGGGTGCTACTGAGAGTGACCACTGAGTATGTGCCTTTCCATGCCATGAACTATGTCTGTCAACAGCAGCCAGTGGCAACAGCCTTCTCAGAAGTTGCGCTGTTTGCTGAGATGGCTTCCCTTCTCCTGGTCCAAGTTCCTGAGTAAAACTGCAAAAGAGCAGCTTGGCTCCCGGAAGTGACCCGACAGGTGACCAGGAGGATCGATAGCCTGGGCTCAGCGGAGGTCTGTCCTGCCTCTGTTCTAGCCTTCCTCTGCTGCACTTCCTCTGCCCCGGGACCAGGTTCTCGAGTAGGGAGGAACTGTGAGTTCGCACAGCTCATTGTCTGGGAGGTTGTCTCTGCACATGCCCTGAAACACAAGTGCTCACACTTCACACCACTGCAGTCAGCCTCTCAGTTACCTGCCCCAGGTGATGAAGAAGTCACCACTTCAGTGGAAAGATTTACTCCGTGGCGATTGTGTGAACCAAAACGCAAACATCCTCTCCTTGAAACGCCCTCTTCATCTGAGATGATGAGGGTGCGGGTTAGAACAGCAGGCTCAAATGCCTGCTCCACACGAAGTGGAGACATTATCACTGCTAACATCCTGACAGATCACTGGAAATGGGGACGCGGAGCGTGATGAGAGGCTTCTTTCCAGCATGTGCCCGATGCCAGGCACAAATCACGCCTGTGAGCAAGTTGTCCCAAGGTCTAGGACATAAACACTTGAAGCAAATGCTCTCAGTGTGTGTAGTATTCACTCCAGGGCGGCAGGGCATGAGTTCACAGCTCATGGGCCATGTCCTTGAGAACATTCAGCTTCACTGTTACTGTGGGAACTAGCAGAGGTTACCACCTCCCCTTAACCCTGTGTCTCTGCCACACTGCATGCAGCCCTGGTAGCTCAATGGCCCTGCTGCAGCTCTACTGTGTCCCCCACGCCATCCAGACAGTCTCCTACCTTGACAGCCAGCTAAACAAGTCGCTATATGGCTGAGTGTCTTTCCAGAGCCTCCCCACCTCCCACCCCCAGCTTTCAGAAGTTTTTTTTTTTTTTTTTTTAAAGCTGTGCTTTACCATATCTGCACTTGAAATCATTGCAACTGCTTGTCTCTGCCACCACGCTCCTCACACAGCCCTTTGCAAGAACTCCAGCTAGGGATCTCACACAACTCGCGGCTTCCTATGTTTCTGGGCATCCCTTACGGCTACACTGCCCAGTCAACACAACTACTCATTCTCTCCAGTTCGCAGGCTCCCAGAGGATGCTGGGGGGGTTTTCTTGTGGACATATGCAGGGCTTCACAATAGAGTTGGCTCCCAAGGCCTGGGGAAGCTTCACGAACAAATCCCACAAATAGATCACGATGGCGCAAGACCACAAACTTTTAACATTTGTCGGCAGAGAAGGCCAAATTGTCAGGCTCCTACAGAGCTCTACCAGCTGGTGAGACTCACAGTTGGGTGTATATTGGTATCAACCCTGGGACAGGAGGAATACCAGGGCCCTCTACAGGCTGCAGCATATGAAATGATTCTCCAGTGAAGCCGAAAGTCCAAAATACTAAGTCCCAAACACAACAAAACCCGGCTTGAGGTTTCCTTCAGATAATAAACGCACTGTGAGCAGCGTCAGGAAGCTTGATGGCAGAACACAGAGGCTGCTTGGTGGACAGCCTTTCTCTTGGGTTTGCCAGAGGCTCCTTGCTAGGACCAGGAAGTACCTGTCAGCAGCACCCTAGAAATGGAGTTCTCCACACCAGCACTCTCCGGCCCAGGACTTGGCAAGAGAGGTGGTGCAAGGGAGGTGAACTGGACTGTCCCTTAAAATCTCTGCTTTAAAAATGAGAAATCCTGACAGATGAGGAGATCAGTCTGAGATCCCTGTCTGAGTCTCCCAAGCACTGTTCCGATAACAATCCTGCTTCATCTTCGTTCAGACAGAACACCCAACATCCGTTCTGACTGGACCAGGCAGTTTCACCTGGCCTTACTAGTTGAACAGGTCATGAGTGTTAACCTCTCATGTATCTGCAGAAGGTATGGCTCCCCTTCCTCCCAAGGTGTTTTTTTCTCCGTGTATCACATGTGCCCCCAAAGTCTGGCATTTTTCAAGACACTCAACTCTCACTGGCCAACTACAGTTTCCATGTCAACAGTTTCTAAGATGTGCTCATTATCAGAAATGGCCCCAATCATTTATGCCGTCTCTGGGAACTAACTGGAAGCTTGACCCCAATTCTATCATCTCCAACAGGAAAGTCCTTTTCTGTCCCACTGGTCAGGTTATCTCTTTGTGAGGTTTCCTCTCTCCTTCATGCTCCCAGCCTCCCAGTTCCTCTGCTCTGAGGATCTTGGACTCCTGCCGGCTCTGTGCAGGGTCCTTCCCTGATCTAACCATTCCTAGCTGGCAGCTGGCCTCCTGCCTCCAGCCAGCCCTTCCTCACACCGTCTTGGCATCCCTACCCTAATCTAGAAGTCCAAATCCAAACTGCTTGGAATGGAAGATCCTAACAATTGCACAAACCACCGCTGCCCCCTCTTCCCTTCCCTTCCTGTCTTCACTGGGGAAGCCAGCCAAGCCATGCTGGCCTGGTGAGTGTTGGGGAGCATTCTCTCTTCCCCATAACCTTGCCGTGCTCCCCAAGCCCCACTTGGCCAACCCACCGCTTGAGAAAGTCCACTGGCTCCTGCGACCTTCTGAGTTCTTTCCAGCCCTTCTGTTTCCTGCTCTTCAAAAGGGAGTTCCATATCCTGGTTACTTAGTCATGGGGCTAGCCAACCTTCTATGGTCCTCCATCCCCCTGCTAGGAGGGCCAGGTAACCCCTTATCAAAACCCTTGATAGAGAGCTTCCTTGGCCACTTCTGTTTACTCATTTCTTTTTCATTTTGCCCCGTATCAGTGGGTTTTAGACTTAATGAGCCAATATCATTATTTTAGACAATGTCAAGCTCTTTTGGGAAAATTGGTTATGTGTAAATATGTCATACATTGCTCATTGTATGTGGTAGGCAGTATCAAATGGATATTTTTCAGAGGATAATATTGACCATGAAAAAAAACGTATTATTTCTAATCGCTGCATTGTTTAAAGGCAAGTAGTTTGAATAACTTCTATAAAGTGGCTAGGCAAGGAATATTGAAGATTCTAAGGGAAAAAACAAGGTAAAATAAGAAGCCCCATCACTAACTAAATATCCTGCGACTCTAGGCAAAATACAGACACTGAGAGCTGTGTGCTAACAACTGCTGACTATGGACCACCAGGCTGAAGTCAGTCGATTAACAGAGGAGCTACTTTTAAAGTAGAGAGTGGATTTTCGGATGTTTGGGGTTGTTTCGGTAAAGTTTAAGATACCTGTCACAGTTAATGAGCACGTGGTAAAATGCATCAGGAACCTAAATTTAAAAAGGTATTTGACAGTGTGTATTTTCTACAAATGTCACTCTTACTAAAGGAAAGCTTGTTGGTCTTGCTTTCGTGTGTACTTTCCATGTAGCTCCGTACAAAGAAAGCTCTCTGATCTCTTTATCAGGAGGAAGAAACGGAGGCGGGGGAAGGGAGCAGCCTTCCTCCCGTAACCACCAGCGTGTCTGGAGGGAGAAGGAACGGGACATTAGATCAAGGTTATGGAGCAGAAGTCCTTGGCTCTTCCAGTGTTCTCTAAGCCACACCATTTCTAAGCCCGGTGATTGCCGGGTCTGCTTACAATGTAAATGAATTCCAGCCTTGCCCAAAGGAACCATAAAGCAATTAGTTCACTGAGCAGGAAGAAGGCAATGTCGGGAGGGTGGGCGCTCCACACTTACCTTCTGGTCTTTGTTCAGCCTGAAGGAAGACCTGCCCAAAGAGTCAAGCATTCATACTCCTGTCTCTGGTTAGATGGACCTACAAGGGAGGTGTCCTTGGTTCTTACCACATGGTGATAAATTTAAACGGGTGATATGTGATGGTTAATGTGAATTGGTAGCTTAATAAGACCTAGGATTACTTAGGAGACAGGCTTCTGGGCACACCTATGCAGGATTTTTGTAGGCTGATGAGGCTGGAAGGTCCACCCACTGTGGGTGGGACCATTCCCCGAGCTAGGATCCTGGAGTGCATAAATGGGAGAAAGTGAGCTGAATTTGTACAAGCATAACCATGATGGTTACTTTTAATTGTCACCCTTAGACATGATGCAGAAGCACTGGGAAGAGACTCTCAGTGACAGATGGTCTAGATCAGGTTGGGGTGCGTATGTCTGTGGCAGATTGTCTTAATTATGCTAATGGATGGCAGAAGAACCAGACTAGCAGGCAGCACCATTTTTTGGGTTTGGGCTCTGAACTGTGTAAGAGTAGAGAAAGCAAGTTGAGCAACGAGTGAGCATGCAAAATCCTCTCTCTCCCCTCTTGACTTTGGACATGATGAGACCCTTCAGGCTTCTGCCTTGACTTCCCCACAGTGATGGACTGTGACCTGGGATTGCAGCCAGAATGAACTCTTCCTCTCCCAACAGTGGCTTTTTGCCAGGGTATTTGATCACAGCAGAAAGCAAACTATGAGAGCTGTTCTCTGCTTCGAGACTGCCGATGCCATGTGACCAGCTGCCTCCGTTCCTGCTGCAGCCGGCCCTCCATCATGACCACTGCCCCTGGAGCTGTGAGCCAAAACAAACTGCTGCTCCTCTAAATTGCTTTTGTCCAATATTTTAATCACAATGACAGGAAAGTAACCAAGCCCAAGCCCCGTTTCTTTGGGGTTTTTGTTTGTTTGTTTGTATGTTTTTTAAACATCTCATAGTTGTTCACTGTCTGTGTATTTTTGAAGGCAAGCTGGAGGCTGTATTAGTTCTGTGGACTGTAGAGGAGGATGGTATACAGACGCCAAGAGGATTATTTCATTAGTCTACCAGACCTAATGTACCCACGAGAGAGACAGTTTATCTTGGAGCCTTCAGTCCAAAATGAGGAGGACCTGTTGCTCTGGGCTCCTGCCGAGGGTGCTGGGTGGCGATGTGGGAAGCAGAGTAAGCTGCATCTCTACTGAGCTAGGAAGCAAACAGAGGAGGAGGAAGAGGAGGGGCTCCCAAGGTCCCCATCAAGGATGTGATGTGACCTTAAATACCTAAGGACCCCTACTAGCCCATCCTCTTAAAGTCCCCCACCACATTTTTCAAACAGCTGCACCCTGAGGCACCAACCTTCAGTACGTGGGCCTATGGGAGATTTTCCAGATCCATTCAGATCATGGCAGGGCTTCCTCTAGACCCAGTGTGGCTACCGAAACATGACTCTCTGCTCCTCTCACCTGTGTGCAGCGTAAGGAGTCTTCCAAATCAAGAGAAAGGGAAAGGGAAAGGGTATGGCTGTCACCTTCCATGTGAGCCCCCTCTCACTCTGTGCCCGGGTTAGGCTGTTCAGAGCATGCTGTGCAGCGTGTGGTGTTGCCTTCTCTCCAGTCAGGGTGGGAGTGCAGACAACCGTGAAGCAAATACATGAACCTCCTGTCTTTCTGTGTGCTGTGAATGTGTTGCTCTGGTTGATTGATAAATAAAATGCTGATTGGCCAGCAGCCAGGCAGGAAGTATAGTATAGATGGGATAAGCAGAGAGGAGAATGCTGGAAAGTGGAAGACTGAGTCAGGAGACGCTGCCAGTCGCCATGAGAAGTAAGATGTAAAGATACTGGTAAGCCACGAGCCACATGGCAAGGTATAGATTTATAGGAATGGATTAATTTAAGATATAAGACCTAGATAGCAAGAAGCCTGCCATGGCCATACAGTTTATAAGTAATATAAGTCTCTGTGTGTTTACTTGGGTCTGAGTGGCTGCAGGAGCCGGGTAGACACAGGAAAACTCCAGCTACATGAACCCAAGACAACAAATAAAATACAAGAGTCTCCGATAAATGTAACTTCAGTGTACTTAACAGGTAACAGCAATGTTGATTTGTAAGTCCTAAAGATGGAAGAGAATGTGAATGGAGTCAAGTTGAAACTATAAAGTCCTAGAGCAGCAGGACTCCCTGTCAAAGTCATGAGGGGTTCATTCGTGTTGCTTGGGTTTGCACTTTTTGTTTAAAAGATAAGGTCTTGCTATACAGCCCAAGCTGCCCTCAGACTCTCAATTCTCCTGCCTGACTTTAATTTGTATTTTTAAAGTTTATTTCATTGGTATTGGTGATGAAACAGTTTTTGGGACAAACATTTTGGTAACATTGAGTTGGTGAAGGATGCTAAGAGTCACGACTGCGGAGTTCTTGGTGTTGTGGTGAACGTCGTCAATGGCTGTAGCCTTAGTGTGGGAGACAGCCAGGCGGTTGGAACTGAGAAGAGTGTGGAGAAGAGTGTGGAGAAGAGTGTGGAGGGTGCTAGGACACATATGTGTACCAACCACCTTCCAAAATACAATGATTTGGAGCTTGAAAATGCATGGGATAGAGAACTGCAGACATGAGGATGTGTGACTGGGACCCAGGGAAGGACAGATCCAGGTAGGCAGCACCTCCAAAGCTCAGGGAGCAATCCACATATTGCACAAAATGTAAGATGTGATGAAATGCTGACTTCAACCCTGGGTTCTACCTGAGCCTCTGCCCCACCCAGCCCTAGGCTCCTCCCAGCCTGCTGCTCTACCTCTACTCTATATCTCTCTTACAAATGTAATAAAAAAATAAAAGCCCATGATTCACAAATGTTTGAAAAGCTTCATCTCAGAGGTAAATTATTGGTCCTACGGAGAATATGAAGACTTGTTTGTTTTTAATAAATTATTTCATAATGGTTTTTGCCATGCTTCACCATTCTTAGGATACTAATTGTTTTAACTATCAGCTTAAAATTCCTAACTTTTGCACATAGAAATACAATAAAGTAAAAACCAGATTCTAGAAGCTCTCTTGGTATGGACAGATTCCTGGATTTGGTGTTAACTCTGGCCAGACCCATCAGGACAATGACTACAGCCAGACAAGCCACAACCCAATGTTTGATAGACAAAGACCAATAAGGAAGGTAGACCAATCGCTGCCATTTCCTGGACCAGCAAGCCGTCACTGTGTCGCCTGGCTGCAGCATCAGCTCTTCTCAGTCTGTGTCCCCAGAAGCCTGGCAGTGCACAGCCATGGACAAATCAAATATTGAGCCTCATTGTGCTTATTGGCAAATGCTCCTGGCACCAGAAAACTGAATGAATCACACTATACATATTCTCCAATTTGAAAAGGATCCTGAGAGTTTAGAGTGCATGTGATGTTGCTTCTCTTTGTCTGTCCTAACAAAGGAATCGGCTACAGGAAGAAGCGGATACAACAGGCAAGCAAAAAGACTCCATTCTTTCCTGCCAGGCCAGAGCCCTGTGCCCAGCTTTCCTAACGACAGTCTGTCTGTCAATAAGTATCTGTTTGCAGAGTGAGAGGAGCTGCTCCCAGCAGCGAAACTGACATCACCACCAGGCTTGCCTGCGGCTTCACCTCAGTGTATGGTGGGCATGATGCTTTTCCTTTCTGAGGCAGGCATCTTAAGGGAGTTTTGAAATCCCCATCTCAAACAGAATGGTTTAATTGGATATCATTGTACAGGAGAAGAGATCTAGAGGGTTGATCATAAATTCAGCCATGACATCTGGGTCAGAACATGTTGGGGGATCCATCCCAGAAAATGCCCAAAGGTCTTTGCTTTCCTAGACTCTTATATTCAGCTGGTCCCTCTCTGTCCCCTTGTCCGCTAAAGTCCACAAGTAGGAGGCACAGTCCAGTGGGAGAGTCTGACCCTAGTCATCACTTGGGACCATTTGAGGAAGCACCTACATGCCATACCATTCCATCTGCTTCCCACATCAGGCTCACAGCCACCCCGAGCTGCCATTCCCACAGAAGAACCAATTCTAGATGAGGAAACTTGGGTGGAAGAAGGGGAGTCAGGAACCCAGAGCCACTGGGAGACCCATCCCCATCTCTTTCTTTGCTTCTCTGCTCCAGGGCAGCATCCTCTCCACAGAGAACTGCAGTCCCTCCATGTGGACGGGGCCAGGTTTAGGTGTGACACCTTCAGCCCATGCCAGGAAGACATCTACTAGCCCAGGACAGTGAAGTGCCCACTCCTGAATGGAGCGCCATGATGGAAGGGCAGAGGTTCCCCTGTTGGGCCCACAGACATGTGACAGGGAGAGCATCAGCCTGGTAACAATGGATCTCAGAAGAGGCAAGTGGGGCATCCAGTCGGGGACAGGCCACACAGACCCACAACATCCATTTGACAAGCTGACAGAGAATGCTAGATCCCAAGGCTAGGTCAGATGGTTGGTTACCAGACAGGCAACGTGGCATACTGGAGACTGTGGGTGTGTGGCATCTTTCTCACATAGTTATGATGAAACAAAAGCATGAGTCAATGCACCAACTGCTCATCTTTGCAGAGTGCTCCAGGATGACTCGCGGGGCATGCTCATCTGACCCAACGTAGCTCCCAGCAGCTTAGGAATCTTCTCACCTGGTGCTGATTTACAAGGCACTGATGTAAACACACTGCCAGGCACACTGGTACTAGTGCATAGAGAGAGGCTGTCCCGGCTCCTGTAGGGCTGGGTCCCCTGCCTCCACCTCCATATCCCCTCTTTCTTGCCTCTCTCCCTCTCACCTCCTGGCTCAAGCACCACATCTACTCCACCCCATCCTTTTCAGCCACGCCCACCCTTGCCCTCTAAACAACACACAAAGGGAAAGATAACTACCAAGAGAAGGAGAGAAACAGTAGCAAGGCACAGAATGAGCGAGATAATCTGCACTTGGGGAGGGCATTGTGTGAGTCCCATCCATGCTGACCAGTTACCGGGGTGAAATGAGATGCTTCTTACTGGGGAACTGGGAAGAAAAAATCAAAATTAAGGTCTCTAAATTTAAACATCTGTCAACCCCAGGGAAATGCTGTCCAAGGGCACATACAGAAGTGAACATTTACGTAGAAAAAGGAGCAAAAAAATCTATGGGTTTAGGGTTTGGTTTTAGATTAAAAGTGAAGAGCCACTGCTAAGAAACAGATCAAGCCTGCATGTCCACCAGCAGGTGAGTGAGTAAAGGAAACAGGATGTGTATACAATGGAATCTTATTCCACCACAAAGAAAAAGGAAATGCTCATTTTTGTAGGAAGATACTTGGAACTAGATATTATTATTATGTTAAGATAAATAAGCCAGACTCAGAGATGCTATTTTTTTCTCACATGCAGCTCTAGATTTAAGTGTGTGTGTGTGTGTGTGTGTGTGTGTGTGAGAGAGAGAGAGAGAGAGAGAGAGAGAGAGAGAGAGAGAGAGAGAGAGAGAGAGAGAGATTGTCTGAGTGTATATGAAAGACCTGGGGAAGACAAGAAGTAGGGGTAGGTGGGAATATGAAGGATCATGAAACATGAAAGGAGATCGATTCCGGGGACAGAGGACCAGCAAGAAGGACTGCTGGAGAGGGTAAGTGACGCCCCTACAGTAGAAGCAGGGGACACATCTTCCTAAGTGACAGGGAAAAGTCCAACCTTGCTCACTTTAGCCTTCGTGAATTCACGTTTGGTTGATGCGTGTTTCAGATAAGACCCTTGAGACAAGAGTAATCTCACCATGTCTTGTTTCCAGGTTTAAAACACCCCTGGATAAACATAAAATGAGAGGGGCTGAATGAAGAGCTTGACATATGTCTGAAAGCCACACGCATCCTTCTTTCTTGTCCTTTATAGCCCCATCATCTGAAATGGAGCCCCAAGTCCATGAGCTATGAAGTGACCGGCAGATGTCTCAGAGCTCCCAAAGGTCATCTGGGGTGATATGTTGTGTCCCCCAATATATCATGTACCCTAATAAAGCTTACTATTATCTGAGGATCAAAGGAAAAAGCCAGCCACTATAGTAAACCCCAGAAGCCAGGCAATGGTAGCACACACCATTAATCCTACCAGGGAGGCAGAGATTCATCCAGATCTCTGTGAGTTCAAGGCCACACTAGGAACAGATCCAGGCATGGTGGCACATGCCTTAAATCCCAACACTAGTTAACCATAAAGATCTGGAGGTCTGTATAGACAGACAGGAAGTGACAGAGCTGGGCAGGAAGAGGAAGTAATGCAGCTGGGCAGAGAGAAGAAATGAGATGGCAGGGACAGAAAGGTATATAGGCACGGGTATACAGGAAGTAGATCTCTTTGGAGGCTGAGGAGTCGGTGAGGTGAGGTTGGCTGTGGCTTGTCCTATTCCTCTGATCTCTCAGGTTTTCACCCCAATATCTGGCTCCGGGTTTTTTATTAATAGGACTGTTTCACAATTTGTCTTACAGTCATCCATCTCCAACTGTGTCCTCAACTGTCTCACCAGACTCTTCTGCCACATTTCACGGCTGCCATGTCTCCTACTTACGTCCCAAGTTCATCTCCATCCTTTGAGAATGTGAGATGTAGGTGTCCAATATCAGTCCCATCAGCTCTCATGGCACTGCACCCCCAGGCCTCATGCTCACGTGTCTCACAGCCCCATCCCATGCGACCTACCCTCCCACTGGGAGACTCCCACACCCTGTCCTCAATCTCGGGCTCCAGGATGCCACAGTCTCCTCAAGCCACTCACGCATCTACTGCAGGCCTCATTCATTATTGGCTGTTGGACCAACCACCCCCCTTGCCCTGCCCTCACTCAAGGCAGGGCAGGCTACGCCCCAGCATCCTCTCCAGTGGGACTCGGACTGTTCTCCACAACCCACTCCCAGACTGAAACCTCAAGTGGTGCTGGGACCTTTGGGTGGTGTGACCACGGCAGCACCCGCCACACTTGGGGTGTCAGGAGGGCTGAAACAACAGAGGACTGAGAGGCAGAGGTCCGCATATTCCAGGGAGCTGGACATGCTGTAGCTGTGGGCACATTTTCCACCCTGTGGTCAACATTCTGCCAAGTGACACAGAGAGCCTCCTTCCTGTCCTTTATTTTTATGCCTTCACTTCCTCATGCACAAATTAGTGTCATAAAACTTGGGAAGGGATTTATTTTGTTTTTATTTTATGTATTTGAGTCTTTTGCCTGCATGTATATCTATCAATGCATGTGACTTTTGCATATGACTTTTGCAGCAGCATTTAACAACCTTACAATATTGAAGATGTGAGCAACCAGCAAGTGGTGGAAATCAATTTAATAGAGACCATTCATTGTTTATTTATCAAAGGCTTTATTTTGGGAGGTGTCTTTTATAGCTATATAACTCCCTTTAAATTTTTTTGGAAACAGATTTTTGTTTATATACAACTCCTCCCAGATCCTCCCCAGCTCTCCACCCACTCAGATCTGCACCTCTTCTTTCTCTTATTAGAATACAGACATCTAAAAACAATAATAAAATAAAGTCAACCTGAAAGAGGATGAAACAAACAGAAGAAAAAGAGCCAAAGAAAACCTGACATACATATAAACAGAGATACACGTTTGCCCAAACAGAAATCTCCTAAAAACATAACGCCAGAACCATAGTATCTGTGAAAAGATCTGTAAATTAAAGAAGAAGAAGAAATAAAAATACTGCCCAGACAGTGTTATGAGACAAGGAATCTCCAAAACTGCCACTGAGTTAGTTTTGTGTTGGTCCATCTACAGTTGGGCATGGGCTCGCTCTTAAGTGTGGCTTGTCTATCTAGTGAGACTCCGTTAGAGAAAACTAATTTCTCTTTTGCAGTCAGTTATCAATTGGAGATAACTTCTGGGCTAGGGATGGGGGCTCATGTCCACGTCCCCTCTCAGTGCTGGGGCCCCATCTGGCTAAGACCTGTGCAGATCCCGTGTATCAGACCCTGTGCAGGCTGCCAGTCTCTGTGAGATCACATGGGCATCAGTCCTGTCGGGTCTAGAGGGCCTTGTTTCTCTGGTGTCATCCTTGTCCTCTGGCTCTTACCGTCTTCTTCCTCTTCTGCAGAGTCCTGTGAGCCCTGAGGGGAGGGATTTGATGGGCATCCCATTAAGGACTGAGGGTTCCAAGGTCTCTCACTCTCTGCACACCGCCCTGATGTGGGTCTCTGTATTCGTTCCCATCTACTCTAAGAGGGGGTTTCTTTGACATGAGCAAGACACTGATCTATGACTACAGCAAGAGGTCATTTGGAGCCACTTTATGGCCATGTTCCCTTAGCAGACAGTAGTGTTTGGATTTCCCCCTGGTTCCCTGGCCTATCTAGTGCCAGGTTCGTGGCCATCTGCGCAGTGCCAGGGCTGGGTTCTGTCTCATGGGGCAGGCCTTCAGTCCAATCAGATGTTGGTTGGTTACTCCCACAAGCTCTGTCTGCGCCACTATTACACCTCATATCTCACAGGTAGGCAGGCGACTACCATAGAACAACAGGTTTGTAGCTGGGTCGGTTTCTACCTTCTCCTCTGGTAGCATACAGAGTACCTTCAGTACCGTGAACACTAGTCAGTCGGGGAGAAAGCTCTAGACAGGCACCAACTCAACTTCTCCATGTTTGATGAGTCGTATCGGTGTTGTCTTCAGCAACAGGGCCTGGCCCTCGGTTTGCGGAGAGCAACCAAGCTATTCATAATTTAGAATCAATACATTATAATATTCCATTCGACTCAAATCAAAGTAATTGGTGCTGTCAATATTTTCGCCTCAGAGACCATTCAAAGAGGCCGAAAGCTATTTATTAAGTGCTAAGCAACTTAAACCAAGTATCGATCGTATGTAGCATTGTGTGTCTACTCCGGTTCTTAACCGTTGGAAGGCAGCTAAGGCCCTGTGACTCTCCCTCACAGCAGAGCCGCTGGAAGCCTGCAGCTTCAGACAATATCGATAGAGGGGTTTTTCACAGAGCACAATCTTGCAACCGGCTTTGACTGGGGGGGGGTTACTTTAGTGTTAGAGGGAGAATATATAATTCGAAACTATGCATGCTAGAAACTGTCACCCAGGAAACAAATCTCAGGCCAGCCCTGATTCCTACAGCTTTCGCCCAACTCCAGGAAGTTTACTAAATTACGGCTTTTTGCAGTAAAGTCAGGTGTCCCCAATGATTTTAAACACACAGATGAAAGGAGAATATTTGGCCACACCAGGCAAGGCTGCTGTAGAGGATCAGAAGAGCTCTGCATCCCTCTGATTCTGCTGAACTGGGTTAATTGGGAACCCACCATCTCCAGGGAGACCGCGAGTGACATTCTTTTGATTAGTTCTTGTTCCGTTCAGAGTCTGCGACCCTCCTCCACCCTGAGCCCCAGAGGAAGAGTCTGGGTCATTATGGGCAAGGTTCAGAGCAGATGCTTCAAAACATGAATCGATACTTGGGAGTCTTAGAAATTATTTTAAAGAGAATCTAGTGTCTTGCTCATGAACCTATGTCCCGTTCAGTTCTGGGCCTTTCTTTCCCTCCGTGGAACTCCCACACAGGAGGAGCGTCCTCACTGTGACGGAAGGAAGGCCTGTGTGCCCTCAGCCAGTGAAGCTCTGGAGAGGGAAGAACAGGGGCTTTCCTTGCCCCCTCTGTCCACAACAATGAAAGAAAGAACACTGACCAGTTAACTAATTGCGCCTCACAGGCTTCGAGTCTCACTAGGGAGCCTGACCCGGATTCTTGGACTAATGATGCTGAAATCGCATTGAATCAGTCTCAAACAGCGATGCCTTCACCATGGATTTCTCTTGCATACCTCGTCAGCTTGGTCCTTCCTTCCCTCTACCCCCTTTCAGAACAAAACTGAAAGTCATTATCTTGACAACATAGAAAAAAAAAAAAGAAGAGGAGGAGGAGGAAGAGAAGAAGAGGAAGAACAAGTCATCACCTCAATGGTGAAACATTTGATATTTTAATTACTGCTAATTGTGATACCAGAGAAGAAAGGAGAAGGTGGCATTCTTGAAATGTGGGAGACAAAGTTTAAATGGTGCCAATGTGCTTAACACATCAATTCTGTTCTGACAGCTTGAAGATTCCATCAGCCGGCTGAAGCAGCCTGGAAACTGAGTTTTCTCACTGCCGTGTCATGGGAAGCGGTGACCTTGCTGTGCTGAGGTGGGGCCGCGGAACCCGCAGCGACGACGGATGGACTCCACGAGGCCAACTGGAAGTCTGATGGCTCTGAGTCATACTTCTGAAGCTGGTAAAATCTCCGCTTGAACTCATGGCTCCTAATTTAAGTGGGTGCGATTTAGAGGCCTGTGTCGTACACGGCAATACTTCTTACCGCCGCGTAAGAACTGGTCGTTGGTTTTTAAATTCCTGAGGGGTTTGGGAGTCTGAATGCTTGGGCTATGCCCATGGTTCTGCCAGGTCAATGCTCACAATCTTTAGAAAGTTACTTCATTTCCTAGCCATCAGATGCCTCCTTCAGAGAGGGATGGGGAAAATGCATGAAGTGTCCTGTGGAGAGTGCCTGGCGCCCATTAGGTGTTTTTAAAACAAACCGCAGATTCCTTCACTTAAAATAGATTTTTTTTTTCATTAAAAATGTGATTTGTGGTAGTCATTCAGTTTTCAGAAAGTCTCCTTTGCAGAGAATTACACCATTTAAATTTGGGAAAGAGAAAACAAAACCAATTATTTGGGGAAAAAAAAATAGGAAAAAAACACAAGATTCCATCACAAAACTCCAGGGAGCAGGATGAGTTCAATGAGCCGTCGAATGGGACAGCATGGGTTCTACAGGTTTTTATTTGGGGCAACAACTACTACAAACCTAATTTATGCCAATTATAAATGTGAAGATTAACAGCACGTTTTCCTCACACAGGTCCACATTTAGCTCACCACAGCCTCCCTCATTTCCAGCATCCTTATTCCACCTTGTCCCCAGGCCCAAGACACGTACTTCTACCTTCTCCTAACAGTATGTGCTTGTGGGAGGCAACCTGGCCCAGACACCTTGGCGAACACGTCAGCGCATGCAGGCAGTTGATACCCTCCCCTATTTCTTGGAAGTTTGGTAGCAGCTTGTCTTTTTCAGGACAGCTCAGTGACAATTTCTTACAGGCTTTTTTAAAAAGCAACATCAAGGACCGGAGCGGTGGCTCAGCAGTCAAGAGCACCAGCTGCTCTTCCAGGGGACCCAGGGTTAGAGCCCTGCACTCACGTGGGCGGCTCACAACCATCTGTAACTCCAATCCCAGGGGATCCGATGCCCTCTTCTGGTCTCCAAGTGGTGCATAGACATGCATTCAAGCAATAAACCAAACACACAAAATAATAATTTTGTAAATGACTTCATTGTCACACACACACACACACACCCAACTTTTTGAACACTGCTGCATTGTAGAGACAAGATAGCTGCTCCGTAATGCCATCTATCCCCCTTATTTGGGTCCCCTCCTGCCACAGGGCGCGGCCTTGCTTACCCTAAAGCACTGACAGTCATGGCACACTGTTCTGGTGAGAAAACCTGGTCTGCCATGCCAAGTGAGGCCTCTTTGTGGCTCCAGGGAAAGTGGCTTCTAATTGCACAGGAAGGAACAGGGGGCTGGAGGATAGCCATGAGCCATCGCTCAGGCGAGTGGATCTCAAGCTGTGTGGTCCCCACACCCCAGTTTAGATCAACTGAACCAGGCCAGCTGCACCGTGGTTCTTTGACATTTGAAGCAGAAAAAAAAAAAAAAAAAAAAAAAAAAAAAAGCCAGTGTTGGGTATTTCAGAGCTTGCCCCTTACGTTTAGTCTCCAGGAGCTTCCAGCTGGACTCCTACGGCCATCTGAGTGGCCATGAAAAACAGAGAAGCCTACTGCCCAGAGTGTTGACCGAAGCCCTCTGAGATCGAAGGGTAAGAGGGCCACCTCCCAGGAGGCCTCCTGGGACCATGGGAACCTGTGGCTCCTGGTCCTGGCACTCCTAAGAGGGTTTGTCTTTAGGAGTGGGGGCAGATACAAGCTGTCTCTTGGCCCTGTAGCCGCCATCTCTGGAGTGGAGGCCCATGTTGCTTCCACCCCAAGGCTGCACGTAGGAGCCACCAGCTTGTTGTCCTCTTATCTCTTTACAGTGTGATCTCTCCCTCTCTCTGTCTCTCTCTCCATGTCTCTGTGTATGTGTGTGCACGTGTGTGTATGTATTCAAGCAAACCCTACCCATAAAACACTCACCAGTGCAGACATAGGTGGAGGCCAGAAGTTGACGTCAGGACCTCTTCCTCAGTTTCCACTTTGTGCTTTGAGACAGGGTCTCTCACTCAACCTTGAGTCACCGTTTTGGCTGGACTGCCTGGCCACCAAGCCCCACCCCACTTTAAATGGGTGCTACAGATGTCATGTTTGTGCAGCAAGTACCTAACCTGTCTCCCTGGACCCTTTACAACGTTCTAACAAGCACCTTCCCTTAAAAATTAACGATTAAAGCGCCGGGCGGTGGTGGCGCACGCCTTTAATCCCAGCACTCGGGAGGCAGAGCCAGGCGGATCTCTGTGAGTTCGAGGCCAGCCTGGGCTACAGAGTGAGATACAGGAAAGGCGCAAAGCTACACAGAGAAACCCTGTCTCGAAAAAAAAAAAAAAATTAACGATTATAAGGAATGCTTGTTTTTCTCAAGTCCCCAAATCGTATAGCCATAATTGATTAAACGAAAAGGAGTCAGTGTTTGCCAGGTCCTAAGAGACAAGTCACAGGCAGCTTCCCATCTCCTGCCAACTCAGGACTTCAGGACAATGTTGGCTCTCACCAAATGGGTGTTTGAAAACTCAACTTCTCCTAATTCTCTTTACAGGTTGTGTTTCTGTATACTAATACAGGTAGTATTGATAAAACACCTTTAAACTCTACTGTTATTCATCAGCCTAAATTTTCAGGTGTTGGGTACCTAACTGCACAGTGAAAGGATGGCCATGCGCACACCATCTCACCTTCCTACCACAGATGCCCTCCAGGTGTACACTGACCACCTGACCTCACAGCTCTGTATCACCGGGTCACAGTGACCAGAGATGACGACACAGTGGCTCTCTGAGCAGGTCTCCGCTGGCCACACACACGATGAGGACTCTATGCTTTTGTCTAATGTGTGACGTGGAGCCACCGTTATGGGGGAAGAGGCACGAAGAGGCCAGAGGTAGAGATGGGGCCGGGAGCAGGCATGGAACAGGAGAGGGCACTAGGGAGCCAAGGAAGGTGGGTGCGGAGGAAATGCAAGGAGAGGCATGGACAGGGAGAGAGGGCAAAGGGTCCCAGATGGACTGCATACGGAGGGACAAAAAAGAGAGAGGCAGGAAACTGGGTAAAGAGAGACCGGGGTCAGGGGAGAGGTGGAGGATGGCAGAGAGGGTGGGGGGCATGGCCAGGAGCTATGCAGAGGACAAGACAGAGGCAGCTGTCTGTAGCCTCCAGCCTCCCCATTGCCTAGCAACAAACCAGTGAGGCAGGTGAGCGAAGGGCATTGGGGTTCGGGGAGACAGTCTGACCAAACGGGCCCTGACCTTTACCCTCATTTCTCATCAGTGTGCGCCAGAGAGCACAAGGCTCCAGCCAGATTCTGACTCAGGATCCCCTTGTCCCCACAAACACAGAGATGGGCAACGACGCTAGCTGATCCCACCACGTTTCCAAGAGAGGCAGTATCCCCGGGCCCACCTACAGAGCGGTGGTCCATAACCAGAGGCGGGGCAGACTGGCGCCATGGCAGGCTCGTCTCAAACACTTGACACACAGCAAAAGCTGGTCACTAGACCTTTACCTACAAAGACCAGGAAAGGAGCTTGAGACATACCTGTCCCCACCCCAGATCATTTAGGAGACGCTCAATGAGTTCTCCCTAGGGAGCTCTTCAGTGAGTCCTCCCCAGAGAGCTCTTCAGTCCGTGAAAATGCCTCTCCCTGTGCCAACAGGAAGCCATGAGACATCAGTGAACCAGAAGCATGGGAACTCAAGCAAGCCACTGTGTGAGCATCATGGCGTGAGCATCCGAGGCTTCTGAGGAGTCTCTGAGACCGGCTTTACCGTGTGAACAACTGTCATTGTCAAAGTGGAATGGAAAGCGTTCAGCAGAGTCTGTACGGTCGGATCCTCCCAGGGCTCCAGACTGGGCAGCTGGATACCGGTCACCACAGACACAACTCCTCCCTTGGCCCTAACCTGCTAACCCTGCCGCACACCACACCAAGTGAGCCCAGTCGCCGATTTCCAATCATGAATCACACTCCCCCTCTTGAGCCACAGAGCCTCCAGTTGAGGTTCTGTGGCTATTACCACACAGTCTGGGGTTTCTCTCCCCAGGATGTTAAGCAACAAAATCCAAGTTATCTTTGAAGAAAGAAACCTGAGATGGTATTTTCTGCTTGTTGTGTGGAGCTCAGTGTCCGTGCTGAGTGGTGAGCCCAGACAGTGATTCACCAGGCTAGGAGGCTACAATGTCCAAATGGACATTTATCTTTCCTAAGTCCCCTGTGGTCTCCATGTAGGGAGTGGGAGGGGTGTGCTCCCACCTGGACAAAGGAATCAGAGGAATGGGAGGCTTTGGGGGTGCTGCCATAACTCAAGGAAACATCCCTCTGGGTCCAGACAGCATGTCCACACATGGCTCAAGACACCAGCCAGGCTTCCTGTTTGGTATCCCTGAACACCCTAGGGCCGGTGTCACTCTCTTTAGAACTCCGTTTGGCCAGCAAGTCTGGGCACGTGGAGGGGCTGTGTGCCTGGCAACTGGGCTGGCCAACCAGAGCCAGCTAATTCACCAGAGGCCCTGCACTCTGTCTGCCTATTGTAGACAGAGGGCTTTATCCCAGGAACATGCATGAGGTAAGGTGGCCCCCATGTGGGACAAGAACAAGCCGTGTGTGCATTAGACCAAAGTCTACACAGGACCCAAGGTTCTGATGCTATCCCGAATCAGGCATGGTGACACTCGCTGCTTACACCCAGCACTTGAACCAGTTTCCCCAAAGACCTGCTTTCTATAATATCAAACGATGCTAAGACGGAGCCTCTTCTTCGTCTCGGCTCTTGGCTCAGATCTTCCCCGAATGCTTTGGAGCAGGCTGGGAGTGTCCTGAGCTGTTCCCCACTCGGGGGTCCCAGTCCAAAAGCTTCCTGTGTGTACAGATCCCGTATCTTTGGGCCACAGGTAATGGAGGTGGTAACACCACTGTCCTCCACTGCTGGACACCAGGTCACCAGCTGCTCTGGCTGAGGGGCCTGGACACCAGAGCCCAAGTAGGCAGTGCCTGTCCAGAAGGATGGCCTGAGCAGGAGGCAGCATTGAGGAGGAGAGCCACAGAGGGTCCACAGAGCAGAGCGGGGCAGGCGCATCAGAGGGAAGGCAGGGCAGAGCCGGGACAACTTCCAGAGGCGAGGACTGTTTGATGGCCCCGCCATACAGTGTTCAGCAGCCCAGCCCATCCTTTCCGTCCGCTCAACATGGCTAGAAATATACTGTTGGAGTCAAAATAGTCAATTTCAACTCCAAAAAGAGCCATTCCACATGGCCCAGCCTGACTCAGGCCTCCCCCACGGCTGGTCACACTGCAGCTGTGGCCTCCTCCCCGTTAGAGGAAGTGACCATCGTGTCACACTGCTTCCACATCCGCTCCTGTCCAAGCCTCCGTGTCCCCAGTCGGCCCCTGGGAGGCGCTGGCTACACTTCTGTGGCTATTGTTGCTCCTGCTGCTGCTGGTGACAAGGCTCCAGAGGAGGCTGCAGGTCATCCGAGGACCCAGAGGCCTCTCCCTGCCCAGGCGTACCCTACACAGAAGTCAGTTTGATTTTGATTTCCTGTGTGTGTGTAAGTGCCCATGCGTATGCCTGCATGTATGTACGTATATGGATGCAGATGTGTGTATGTGTTTGTCTGCACAGGTGCCCTTGTGTGTGGATGTGTGCATGTATGTGTATGTATTTATGTTGTGCACATGTTAGTGTGTATAGGTGCCCGTGTGTGTGTGTGTGTGTGTGTGTGTGTGTGTGTGTGTGTGTGCATACACACCAGCAATCAACCTCAGCTGTCATTCCTTAGGTACCATCCACCCTGATTTTTTGAGAGGATGTCTCTTGTTGGCCTGGAACTCTGACAGGATTACCAGAGCGCAGCACCGTGCCCAGCTTCTGGGTGATCGGACTCAGGTCCTCGCGCCTGCCAGGCAAACGCTGGGGACTGAGCCACCTCATCTTTTACACAGCAGTCTCACCAAGCAAATACTTATTTTCGGACACGCTTTAAGCTCCCTTCCAGGTGTGGCAAGTTGGCACTGGGCCTGCTCCTCTTGTGGCACTCTGACCTGTCTGAGCTGTCCTGGGAGTCCTAGGGCGTCCCCGAGTGGGGGAGTGAGGAGCGGACCCTGGGCTCTGTGACTACCTGTGGATGCCTAGCCACGCTGCAGGTTTTGCTTGGCAGTGATGTTCCTGCTTCTGGGAACTCTTGGACGTCTTTATTACTTTGTGATTAATGACACGTCAATGCCCACTTACATTCCAGCTTACTCTGCAGGTGCATCTGCTGCCATCGACACCGCAGGCCAAGATGTTCTGATTGATCTGGTCCTTAGAACAGAAGTGTCCTGGAGAAGGCAGTGTTGCCACTTGGAGGAGGCCTGGTCTCAGGGGCCCGTGAGCATGGAAACTCCTTTCCCAGGGTGCCCAAATCCTCCAAAGCCTGAGGGTGATACCAATGCTGCACAGAAAAAAATGGAGGCTGGAGAAACAAGACCGCTAAGGCAGAACAGGGCTGGACCCTCCTGAGGCCCCAGAGCCCTCTCCAGATGCCATCCGCAGCCCAGACGCCGCTGCCGGCGCAACCCACGAGGCTGCCAAATCACAACTACTGGGTTCTTACTCTGTGCTTCTTCTGCTTATTGATGATTTTTCTTTCTATGCTTTCAAACATCCCTTCCCTCGGGGTATCACATTTGATACCGGTTCTATGTTTAACCTCTCTGCCCGTGTCTTTCCTTGGGAAATACACAGAAGCACCATCTGTCAGATATTATTTCAGAAAAGGAGAGGGAGGAACACGGCACCACCCATACGGTGAACGACGGTGACTCCGGAGATCTCGGATTCCTCCGAGTGACCCACCTGTTCTGTGCACCTTACGTTTGTCTCGTGGTTAAGAGCGATGCTTCCCCCACATCTCGTGGAGAAATGAGAGGCTAAAGAATTCCCAAACATACCAGCCACCCTCTGCCCACGAGCTGGGCAGGAGCTGTGCCCACTGTAATTGCCGGGCTCCGGCAACATCAGAAAGCAATTCTGTTCTCTTCCCACAATTTACAGCCTCCCTCAAGCCCTCTGGGAGAATAACATTTCACTTTAAAATCATGCCACACCATTTGTCACTTCCTACAGTCACTGAAAAGCCCACACTAATGGAATGCCTTTTGGCCAGAATGAAATTAAGCCAGGAAATGGTGAATATAAACTAGGAATTTCTACGACTTTTTTTTAACCTTTGTTATTCTTTATGCAAGACAGTTTGTTTTCTTTTTGAAATCCTATTTTTTCTAGCTTTTGATTGAGATGTAACTCATAGACCATGCTATCCACTCCTTTAATAAGTGCAATTTGGCAATTCTCAGTCTATCTGCAAGAGGGTGCAACTACCACACTATCCAATTCTGGACATTTTCATCAGCCCCAAAGAAATATGCAGACCCTTCCCTTCCTCTGAGCCATGGTAATTTAACTGTGTGGCGGATATCATGGTTGACTCAGTGAGTGTCCCTGGAGGAGCATTTTGACTTCTGTCTTAGTTAGGGTTTTTATTGCTGTGAAGGGACACCATGACCACAGCAACTCTTATAAAGGAAAAGATTTGACTGGGGCTGGCTTACAGTTCAGAGGTTTAGTCCATTGCCATCGTGGTGGGAAGCATGGCAGCAGGTAGGCAGACACGGTGCTGGAGAAGGAACTGAGAGTTCCACATCTGGATCCACAGGCAGCAGAAAGAGACAGTGACACACTGGCCAGGCTTGAGCTTATGAGACCTCAGAACCCACCCTGTAGTGACACACCTTCTCCAACAAGGCCACACCTCCTAATAGTGCCACTCCTGGCGAGCCTATGGGAGCCACTTTTATTAAAACCACCACATTTCACTCCCTGGCTCCCATAGGCTTGTAGTCATATCATAATGCAAAAATGCATTCAGTCCAGCTTCAAAAGTCCCCATAGTCTATCACAGTCTCAAGCTTGTGAAAGTCCAAAGTCTCTTCTGAGATTCATGCAATCTCTTAATTGTAACTCCCTATAAAATCAAAATAAAAAAGCAGATCACATACTTCTAACATATAATGGCATCGGATTTACATCACCATTCCAAAAGGGAAGAAAAGGAGCATAGTGAGGAGATGCTAGACCAAACCAAGACCAAAAACCAGCTGGGCAAACTCCAAACTCTGCATCTCCATGTCTGATATCAAATGCCCTTCAGATCTCCAACTCTGTTCAGCTTTGTTGACCGAAGCACACTTCTCTCTCTTGGGCTGGTTTCACTCCCTGTTAGCAGCTCTCCTCAGCAGGTATCCCACAGCTCAGACATCTCTAACATCTTGGGGTCTCCAAGGCAATCCAGGCTTTAATTTCATAACTTCATACAATAGCCTCAGTAGGCCTCCATGCAGGGACACCCCTGACACACACCTGACCTCAGCAGCTTTCCTTGGTCGTGGAGGGAGATTCCATATGCCCTTTTTTCTATTCTTGACTCTAAAACCATGTGGCCAACACTGCCAAGTTCTGCTGCTTGCTGGAATGTGGCGCCCTCATTCAAATACACTTTCACCAGCTCTCTGTTTTCTATGTTTTCCCTCATTGCCTATGCTTGGCTGTCCTGGAACTCACTCTGTAGACCAGGCTGGCCTTGAACTCAGAGATCTGCCTCCCTCTGCCTCTGGAGTGCTGAGATCAAAAGCACACACTACCACATTCAGCTCCAAGCTTCTCTTTAACTCCTTTTCACAAGTTCAAAGCTTACCTGGTGGGATCTTGCCCTAAGGTCACCATTCCCTTTATTCCACTTAGCGTCAGGCTTTCCTTTACTCTGTTTATCTCCTTGAACACAGGATTTAGCGCCATTCCACTTCCTGGTGCTCTCTTTCTCCATGGACTGTACATGTTGTATTTTTTCCTTGCTCAGCTTGTTCTTTTTCATTAGAGATCTTCATAAAAGTGAACACTAACAACCACACAATTGAGTCTCTTAGACTAGGCTGTTTTGAGATTTCCTCTGCCAACGCAACTAATCCAAAACTCTTCAATTTAGCCTCAGACAGATTTTTTTTTTTTTGGACAAGGGCAAGAAGCAGCTACATTCTTCACCAAAATATCACAAGAACAGTCTCTAGGCCACACACTAACATTCTTCTCCCCTGAAACCTCTTGAGCCAGGCCCTTATAGTTAAAATCACCCTTAGCATCACTGTCTTCCATGTTCCTACTGGTCTGGCCCACTAAGACCCACTTAAAGCATTCAACTGCTTTTCTAATCCACAGTCTAAAGTCCATACCCCTCCAAACAAAAGCAAATGATCAGTCCCATCACAGCAATACCCCAGGCCCTGGTACCGACTTTCTTAGTTAGGGTTTTATTGCTAACAAAGAGACACCATGACCGTGGCAACTCGTATAAAAGAAAACACTTAATTGGGGGTGACTTACAGTTTCAGAGGTTCGGTTCATTTGTCACCATGGCAGGAAGCATGGCGGCATGTGGGCAGACATGGTGCTGGAGAAGGAGCTGAGAGTTCCACATCTGGATCCTCAGGCAGCAGGAAGTAACAGTGACACACCGGCCAGGCTTGAGCTTCTGAGACCTCAAAGCCTGTTCCCTAACGACATATCCCCTTCAACAAAGCCACACCTAGCCCAACAAGGCCACACCTCCTAACAGCACCACTCCCTGTGAGCCTACGGGGACATTTTCTTTCAAACTGCAACAGCATCTCTGGATGTAGGACATGGCGAGGTGAACCAAAGGATTGGAAGACATGGACTCTCCCACTGGGGAGAGCTCGGACAGCCCTTAAGACCTCCTCTTCCTCCTCTATGAATCTGCGTACAGCACCACTGAGGTGTGAAAATGGCATGGGGACTCAGCACCCAGCACTCAGAATACTGACACAGTTGAATGTGGAATGCAGACCTGCTCTCGGAGGGAGGGCGTGGGTTCCCTATGTCCAAGGCATCCCTGTGTCCCGCCAAGGCCCTCAAACGTCCATTTGCCCATGTGGTTCCTATCCCAGTGCCCCCCACTTTCCCATAGAAGGCAGCCCAGAGAGGGGCATCCAGGGGGTGGGCGGCTACATTCCCCCCAGTCAGGAATTTCAGCAAAGCCGAGAAGAACCTTGCCCAGGAAGGTGAGGAGAAGAGCAGCAGCGGCTGCGGAGACCTGGAGCAGGGGCCCTGGAGACACTGCCCTGCACTTTCTGCTCTGGAAGCCAGTATGTGTTCTTACCGCTCATCCAGCTTCAAGAGTCTGGGGTGAGGTCCCTAGTCAGTCAGAACAACACCTGCCAGCTGCTGCTCTGAGGACTCGCCGCTGTGAGCACAGACCCTCAGTGCTGACGCAAAGCTAGTTACCCAGGTCGGCCACCAAAGATCTTGCTCTGCAGAGCCCAGAGACCCCAAATGCTCACAAGGCCTTCCAGTCTACTCCTGGTCTTCCTCCTTGATCACTTGTCTGGTCTTTGCAGAACAAAGATGCTCTGCCAGCCCACCACACAGGGGGCAGTATGGGGTAGTTAGGTCCTCAATACATATATACGCATGAGTACACACACACAGGCATGCACATACATGTGCATACATGTACTAACACAAACACATATACAGATACAAATTAACATATACTTGTGTGCTTATATATGTATATACACACACACAGCTTATACACAAGCATGTAAACATTCACCATGCATAAACATATATGTACTCAAAAACGTGTGTGAACATGCTTTGTGAACTCATACATGCACACAGAACATAGACACTTGTACACGTATTCCCATAAACACACGATGTCATCAGGTTCATCAACAGAGAGATACACACATACATCTGTGTATGCGTGCACATTTCCAAGCACATACATCCACAAATGCTTATGTATACACACATGTGATCATAAATATTCTCCTCCCAATTCCAGATTAAATCCTGACAAAACAGGGTTGTTTCTGGCTGCCGCGCATATTCTGAGTGGGATGGAAAATAACCCAGAACAGGCCTCCTGACTAGAAGAACAAGTAGGCTCAGGTACCCTCCCCTCTGGCTGGCTCCGTCACACCCTTTCCCTGCTGCACCCCAGACTCTGGGGTCCTTGGGCCGTCATTCCCCAGGGACATGGTCGACACTTTCCCTAGCCTCGTTCTCAGGCTGTTGGAAATAACAAGGTGTGCTGCATAGTTTTCCATCAACTTGACACAAGCTAAAGTCATCTGAGAGGGGGGAGCCTCAGTTAAGAAAATATCTCTGTAAGATCAGGCTGTAGGCAAGCCTGTAGGATATTTTCTTAATTAGTGATTGAAGGGGGAGACTCCAGCCCACGGTGGGTAGTGCCATCCCCTGAGCTGGTGGTCCTGGGTTCCATAAGAAAGCAGCCTGACCAAGCCATGATGAGCAAGCCAGTAAGCAGCTCCCCTCCATGGCCTCTGCATCAGCTCCTGCCTCTGGGTTCCTACCTTGTTTGAGTTCCTGTCCTGAGTCTCTTTGGTGATGAACAGATGTGGAAGTGTAAGCCAAATAAACCCTTTCCTCCCCAAGTTTTTTTTTTTTTTTAAGTCTTTGTGTTCCGTCACAGTGATAGTAACTCTAACTAGAACACAAGGTATATTTGCCTCATTAGGGAGCTGAGTGTCAGCTTTGAATATCGAGTCCTGAAACGCACACCAAAGAGAAAGATAACACATACCAATCTCAGACAGGACAGTCAGGTGGTCAGAGAATCAGCTAGATGGCAGAGCTGCTGGCTGGCTGCAGAGCAGTTCTCTAGGGAGGACGTGAAGGTGCCACGGAATGAACCAGAAATGTGGCCATGGGATGGGGAGCCAGGGAAACATCCCTAGCTGACATGTCTCTACTGAGAATTTCTACAGTAAACTAACTCACATTGCAGGATTGGAATCCAGCCATGCTCCTGGCAGACACCAGCCTGAGACTAGTTGGCCAATCCTCCCCTTAGGTCAGAAATGACTGAGTGACACTGCGTGGTCCCATTTACCCAGGAGCAGGGCAACTCATCTGCTGTCTTACCTTGTCCCCAACCCGATCCTTTACTTCCCTTATTCAGGATGGATCCAGGGTCTTGAGTCCCTTTGCCCCTCCCAACTTTGTGATGCTCCTCTCCCCAAGCCCCTGTGCCCTGCTTCCTATACACTAGGACTTGGGCATCAAGGGCAAACCGCGTCCTGCTGACCCCAGCCTGGCCATGTCACCTTCCATCCGCACTGACCTTCCCTCGGCTGCCGCCATGAGTGGCGGGTCACACTGGCTGCTCACTGCATGTGCTGCTCTGGCCCTCTCTACCCTAACCCATCTGACGTGCCCCAGCCTCCTCCCCTGGTAGAAGCATTGCTTCATATCCAGGGACTGGGGAGATTTTGAAATGGTAGAAGCAGTGAGAACCATCGTTACTTCCAATCACCTAACACTGCTATAGGAATCACTAGACACTTCTGTGGGGTCATAAAGCCCAAATGTAGGAAGTAGACAGATGAAGGCCGGACGGCACACTGGGCCACCTTAGGCATGAGGTCTTGGGAGGGTATACGGTGGAGTGGCATTTAGTAGAGCCATGGCGCTGCAGCTGCTGTCTCTGCTGTGCCCTGCCCTGTGCCTGGGAGACACGGTTGTTTCACTGTGACTAACACACAGGAGACAGGTTAGCGCTTTTCAAATGGCTTTTCTTGCTTTGCTTTTTTGTCTCCAAGAGCCCGCTATTCTGTGAATTCAGTCCGCAGGAGGCTCCTTCCGGGACTCTGACTGGAGCGAAGAGGAATCCACTCCAGGGTTTGCTCCCCACTGGCTGGGGTTCCTCAAATCAAGACCAGCTCTTGCCGTGTCTAGAACCCAGCTCCTCTCTGCTTTCCCCTGCCTCCTGACAGGCCCACGTGACTGAAAGCTAGCCCCCGTCACCCTCCCACACACACTAGGACCCTTCTCTACTTTGGAGTTAAGTCTGAAGTTTTGCAGACAAGAACCCTCCTGGAAGTTAAAACGAAGCTGTAGCTTCCCGTCCCAGAATGAGACAAGTTTGGTGAGAAGAACACTTTAGAAAACTCCGGAAACTCTCCTTCCACCTGCCAAACTCTCTCACTGTCTTACTAACGTGACCTTGAGTGAGTCATCATGCCACCTACCTTCCCTCCAAGGGTGTCACTGGAATCATGAGTTAATATGCAAAAGTACTCTGCTTTAAATAGTGCCTTTCAACAGAGGAGCTCAAAGAATGATAATCACCACAGTGGCACAATAGCTTACACAAGACGCTCCTCAGCAGCTGTCAGATTGCTCTCAAACTTTTACCGAGGATCTGACTACAGTGGTAACTGTTCCTTCCAACAAGTGGTCAAGACGGAAGAGAAGACGTTTCAGAAAGAGGAAACATACATGAAACCGTAAGGTAGCCCTCTTCCAACCCTGACTAGCACGGTGGGCCGACTGACCATACAAGACCTAAACAACTTCTGGAAATGTGGGGGTTCTGAGTCTTACAAAGAAATGATTCTGAAAAACTGAGATGTCCCTAGATTCCTGGTAGGAATGGACAGGGCTCCTCAGGCCAGCTCAGCTTCCCTTTTTAAGCTTCTCTCTTCTCGTGGTCTGCATCCCACCTCTGCCATGTCCATCCCATTCTTACTGCCTTCTTCACAGTCTCATCCCTATTTAACTAATCTCCATCTTCATTCCTATTATCCCCATCCTCAGCCCATCTCTCTCCATCCTCACCTCCATTCTCCTCATCATCATCTCCATCCTCATCTCCATCTTCACCTCTACCCCCATCCTCACCTTCATCCCCATCCCCATCCCCACCTCCATCCTCATCATCATCTCCATCCCCATCCTCATCTCTATCATCATCTCCATCCTCACCTCCATCCTTATCATTTCCATCCCCATCCCCATCATCATCTCCACCCCATCTCTATCCCCATCTCCATCCTCACATCCATCCTCATCCTCATCCCCATCCCCATCATCATCATCATCATCTCCATCCTCACCCCATCCCCATCCTCACCTCCATCCCCACCTTACATCCCACCAACCTCCCAAAGCTAACAGTCACACTGGGAATATTTGAGCCGGTTGCGCTCTCTCAAGTTTTGAATAGTAAAAGCACTGGAAGGCCCAGATCTTGAACATTTAGCAGGAATTTCCTTTTTCTACATTCTAGAGTACATCTCTCTCTCCCTAATATATCACCTGGCTATTCTTTTTCTCAACAATCTCTGTTCCTTATTAGTATGTCAGAGAAAGCAGAAGTCTGTGTAAGAACAGCAGTTTACCACGGAAGAGCCAACTGAAGGTGCTGGCTGTCTTCTCAAACAACGACTCCCATCCAGTGGGAAGATGCTGGGAGCTCTCACAGACTCACACCTGCAGTGCTAGCACATTCTAGAAAAGCGTGGGGTAGATGATGCTGCATGCCTCTTCCAATCAGTGGAGTAATGGTAACACCTCCTAATTTGTTGTGCACCTCTTAGTAAATGATACACAATGGAAAGTGCCGACCTAGGAACAACATGCCGTTTGCATTAGGAAACACACATTAAAGTTAGGAACTAAATAAGGACAGTGCTAAAATATCTGTTGGCAGAGACACCGGCTTTCTCTTTACTCCCCCATGGGAGTCCCCTAACAACACCCTGGGGTGAGAGCACCCATCTGAAACACCCTTTCAGAACTCATTTTGGTGAGCATCTGTCCTCACTCCCCTCCTGTGTGATTCACACTCGAGTTATTTTTAATTGTATTTAAAGCCAACAAGCTTTGCTCACATTTGTGTGGTTGGAATCTCTGCATGACATTCTGTCGACGGTAGGTGTCAGTCAAGTCATTTAATCTGGGGAGTTTGAACAACCGTTTCTCTGATTTAATTTTAGGTTTCAATTGATTTTGGGATTGTCATCATTGCAAAAATCTAGTTTAAACTTGTTTCTAGCTCATTCGTGAAAATCAAGACATCCATATGAAGAGCGTGAGGAACAAAGAGAAGTCTTCCCAGAGAACCCTCCACCCCATCCTCTGTGGGGTGTTGCCCCCCAAACCAAGTCCACGGGCCCACCACCCCAAGGCGCAGAGATGGACTTTATTCTTGTGATGGCCTGGGCTGGTCCTCCAGCCTTCCGCCTTTCCTATTGGCTTCAGTCCATCATGCAGTGTACAGCCAACTCCTCCAATCTCCCAGTGTGCAAGACCTGGGAGCAGATGGTGCTTCCCCCTGCACATCCAACTGATGTAGCAGTTTGCTATGGACACTTAAATGTCATTAGAGTTTGCAAGAGCCCTGAGTTGTAGACAAGCTGTCTGCAGGGTGCTTAACTTCACACTCACTCACACTCACACACACAGCTTGAAAATTAATGTTATACATTTTTAATGTTAATATTGTTAAGCAATTATTCTTGCCTAAGGGAAAGTATGCAGCTGGGGGATAAATCCATCATCTGGCCCCAGAGGCTGCTAATCAAGCTTCCCCACCTTGCTGGGCTGATGGAAAGAGTAGCCTAATGTGTGCATTATCCACACCATGAACAGGCTGCAAGCAGCTTAGTGTGTGCACTGTTCACACCATGAATAGGATGTAAGTAGCCTAGTATGTATGTTATTCACACTATGAGTAGGATGTAGGCAGCCTAGTGTGTGCATTATTCATACCATGAACAGGATATAAGCAGCCTAGTATGTGTACTATTCACATCATGAATAGGTTATAAGCAGCCTAGTGTGTGCACTATTCACACCATGAATAGGAGGCAAGCAGCCTAGTGTGTATGTTATTCACACACGAATAGGTTGTAAGCTCTCCACAAGCTCCTCACCCTCGTCATGACTTACACTCAGCCTGAATTGGTAAGGGGTATTGCTGCTCCTCAGGACTCCCCAGCGCCTGCAACTACTTTATGGAAAAAAAAAAAAGAGAGAAAACTGTTGGAAAAAATATATGTGCAATTAGTATTTTACTGATGTACTTAAAAAAGTGAACTTGTGTAATGACAGCGGTCCTTTCCCTCTGGAATTATCCGTCCTCAACAGCTGGATGCAAACACAATCTTCCTGCACTTGTCTTTCACATACAAAAAAAAAAGCTTGGAAAATAATGTTATACATTTTTTTAAAATGTTAAGATTGTCACAATCAATCAAACAGACAAAAGCCAGGTAATTCAGAGTTAGCAATGACAACTTTGATCTCTTTATTTTCATCCAGCCTGCTGAGGTAGCTGCATGAGTTCCATTAAATGAGCCACTTAATGCCACAATGTACCCACCAGAATCCCTCCTGGTTCTATAATTACTACCACTGAGGAGTCTTTGCATATACTGGGGAGATGCAGGCATTCATATTTAAATCCAGCTGCCTTACAGCAGGCTCCAGCAACCCAGCACTTAAACTTTCCCAGTGAGTTAAAATGAGCAGCAGAAAGAATACAAGTTCACTCTAAAATGTACCTAGGCCTCCTCCTTGCAGAGTCTGAGGCAGGTGAGGGCAGCCAGGGTTTACTGAGGATTGCAGCCAGCACTTGACCCAAGTTGTCTCTGTCTGTCCTCATCACCAGTTTGCATGGCACAGAGAGGCACAGGGACTTGCTCCTGGTCACACAGCAAGATTCATGCCTCTGAGGCTAAATACTATAGTGAGCAGACCAAATGAACTTGGGGTGAGAGCATCCATCAGTCTCTGCTCATACTGATACTTCCTAGCTTCGGACTGACTTTAGACAGCTCATTCCAGGATCTGATATTCGAGGATTCTGCAGTAAAAGTGGAACTACAGTCTCTCTTTTCACCCAGGCAGGAGACCATAAAGACTGGGAAGGTCCTCAGACACTAAGACCTGCCACACAGATACAAGTTCTTCGAGGTAAAGAAGGGTGTGGTCACGCTGAGACACCAAGAGCTCGCCCTAAGTAGTACCTGTGATCCGGCTGAGAGACTTCCCCATGAACAGCGCTGAGCCTGTCTGCTGAGGGGCTGCAGACAGAGGGTCCAAGTGACCTGGGGCTGGACAGGGCCACTGTGTCAGGGGATAACCCTGGAAAGTAAGGAGGGGGTAGGTCTTGCAGAACTGGCGCCTGGGAGAGACTCTCAATTGCTCCAGGGCAGGAGATGGCTTGTCTAGAGTAATCTGCACATGAAAGTTCTGGAAAGAAGCCGCACCTTCCACTGAGCTTTTTGCAAGGTTGATTGACTGATAAACTTCAGCGATTAGGCAGAGTTTGGAATGTCCCAAGTCCAGGGCCAAATTGTCCTGGGCCATCTTTAGCTCTCTTAATGATTGCCATCTTCTGTACCTGACCTCTGTACATCATTTGGGATGTGTGTGTGCATACACACACACATACACACACACACACACACACACACACACACAGTGCTGGCTTTCCTATCTTTTTTTTTGACGGGGGGGGGGGGCATTGAGACAGGGTTTCTCTGTGTGGCCCTAGCTGTCCTGGAACTTGCTGTGTAGACCAGGCCTCAAACCCCAAGGTCCACCTGCCTCGGCTGGGATTAAAGCCCTGCGCCACCACTGCCCAGCAAAGCACTGGTTTTCCAACCAGCCAGAAAGCTATGACCACTGTCAGATTGCATCTGAGACCTCCAGAAGATGTCTCCCTGCTTCTCTGTAACCTACCTACCCAATGTTTCCACCACTGTATTACAAAGGTGTCTTCAGATATTTAAACTTTTTGTTTCTAAAGATTCATTATTTTTAAATTTTATGTGCATGCATGCATTTCCTGCATGTATGCGTGTACCAGATGGGTGCCTGGTGCCTGGAGATCTAGAAGAGGGCATTGGAGCTCATGAAGCTGGAGTTACAGATGATTGTAAACTCCTATGTGGGGCTAGAAAACAAACGAGTCCTCTGCAAGAGCAGCCAGAGCTCTTAACCACCGGGCCATTCTCCAGCCTCTCTCTGTTCCATTTTTATAAAAAGTTCATGAAACTGCTGCCTCACTGCATCATGGTGTTTGGAGAAACTTAAGTCTGTTTTCCAGGATGATGGGCACTCATATTTGGCTCCAGAATAAACAAATTCTCGTCCCCTTCAAGATAATAGTTGCAGTTTTTTGTTTGTTTGTCTGTTTTGGGAGGTGTTTTGATGTTGCTGTTTTCATTAACAAACCAAAGGGTCTGGGGTCCCTCAGATTTAGTTATACATACTTGAGGCTGGGCAATTTACAGAGGTGTCTTGCAGACAAATCTGAAAACAGGATGCTAAAGGCATCCACAGATTTGGTATCCAGTAAGACCTGGTTCCTCACAGAGTTTGGAAATGTGAGTTACCAGGATCCTAAAATTTTAGTTTCTTTTTGTAAGTGTTCATTTAAAAAATCAACTATCTGCTGGGCAGTGGTGGCACATGCCAGCACTCAGGAGGCAGAGCCAGGCGGATCTGTGAGTTCGAGGCCAGCCTGGTCTACAAAGTGAGGTCCAGGACAGGCACCAAAACTACTCAGAGAAACCCTGTCTCTAAACACACACAACCCCCAAAAAATTCAACTGTCTGGAAAGTGCAGACCAGAATAAAAGCTTTAATGTGTCCTCATTTCAAACTAATAAGCTTATTCTATCTTTGAAAATTGCCTTCAATTCTGATGTTTAATGTTCAGTTATAATTTAAGGAGAATAAAAGAATTCTTTTAAGAGGAACTATTGTATCCTTCCTACAAAATTATGTAGGGTGAGGACTCATAAACCTAAGTAAGAGGAAATATCAGAAAACTTCTAAAATGTAACCCCCAGTTCTACTCCCAGGTAGGTGTAGCTTGCCTGGGTTGGTGCAACAAAGCTTACTTGGAAAAATAATTCACCCTTGAGCCTTGTCTAATCTCAGTGGGTTGTGTCTGTACATGCCTGTGTGGATGTGGGGGTCAACATCAGGTGTCTCTCTCAATTGTTCTCCACCATTTTTCTCTCTCTCCTTTCTTCCTTATTTTATTTTATTTTATTTTATTTTATTTTTGAGATAGGGTCTTTCATTGAGCCTGGGGCTCACTGATTGGCCACACTGACTGGCCAGTAAATCTGTCTGTTCTACTCTCCCAGCCCTAGGGTTACTGGCATGTCCTTCTACATCCAGCTTTTGCCTAAGTGCCAGGGATTGGATCTCGGAACTCTTGACCCACTGAGTCATCTCCCCCACACACACCACCCCCATATTCTGCTTTATATATCTCTATGGAAACACCAGCTTTTCTGTGTATTAACACCGACGCTGACGTACTTAGGAGTTGTTGGTATAATTCTGACCCTAAATGGCACCCATTTGCAGCTTGCAGATTCCATGACAGGCTACGGGCTGCTAACCGTATTATGGAGCAGATACAGCTTCTCTCTGAGACAGCAACATGCAAGGAGAAGCGGCTTTATCCTGCACATTCATGGTCACCAAGCATCCACATGTGGAGGTGCATATTCCGTATGTGCTGTGAAACTGATAACGTGTTTGTATAACTATAATCTTATCAATAAGGGAGTCAACTTGAAAAGGGGGAGGAGCAATGGCATCATAATGTGTTTCTCTATAACTGACACCAAAAAGATTATGTCAAGGTTTTAATGGTTGTCATAGTGAACTTCTAAATGACAGTACCTAGAGAGACCTCAATAAATCACATCCTCCAATGTAAGGGAGAAGGAGCTAGCCCCAGTAGCTAGGTAAATCCTGAAGACACACACCCATCCAGCAGAGGACTCTTAAACCGGCTTCCCTCTTGAGGTCCTGGGAAAACCAGTCAACCCATGATCTCCATAGATGAAAGTCAGGGCTCCTCCATGCCTCCAGAACCCACCCAGTCTACATGTTTACACAGCTCTGGTCAGCTCAAGGGCCATGTTACTCTTTCAAACTTAAAGCTTGTGTGTTTGGTGTTATTTATAATATGGTAAGCCTCTTGGGAAGAACATGGAAGCTCCCAGAACCTACAGAATGGAAGAAAACAAGCATTAAATCATAGCATTCAACTTGTAACTTCCTGTGGAACACAAATCTGCCAACGTCAGCTAAATATGGCTGTGATTTATTGTATTCTCCTTGGTGTATTTAATTAAAAGATTGTAAAGTTGACTAGTGACCAGGTCTGTAGCCTCCAGACTGTCATTAATTAATCACACAAATATGCTTCCATGCGGCAAATGCCATCCCCATGGCAGCTGCCTGAATACTATAGCACTAGCCATGGGAAAAGCAGAGGGCTGTGTCTGAGTTTGGAGAGTCTGCGGAGACCTGGTCCTGTGGGATGGATTTCAGGCTATGTGACAGTCTGGAATCCTTCTGTGTCATTTCATTGGTGAGACTTGGGGGATCCACAGAAAATAAGCTCCTTCGGCTGGGCAGAGTGGCTCACACCTTTAATCCTAACACTCAGGAGGCAGTGGTAGGTGGATCTCTGTGAGTTTGAGGCCAGCTTGAGCTACATAAGTTCCAGGACAACCAGGACTATAGAGAGAGACTGTCTCACAACAACAACTCTTTGTGCCTCAGGGGATCAGTGCCTATAACTACATCAGACTTGTTCAAGTAAATACAGGCAGTTCTCCCAGAAGTGTGGGCCTCTGTACCCCAGGACCAGGCTGAGCATCACCTTTGCTTTCTAGACATGGGAAGTACTACAGAATTCCCAGAACAGCCACGGTTACCCACCCATGCCCGTCTGCTGAGGAACCGTTCAGCGACTAGTCTGCGGAGTCGCATTATCAGAATCAACGGTTCTTCAAAGAGAGGTAGATCCTCCAAAGACGTGTGGTAAAGACAGCTGACTTCAGCAGACCCCCCCCCCCGCTGAGAAAGCAGGGGGAGTCTGAGGTCCAGGGCACAAGAAAAATGGTAGCGTTGGACACTGTCTCCCTATGGGCACCTACCTGGCCTCGCCTTACTGCTTCTCATCACAGCGATCAGAGCTGGAGCCTCTAAAACCCCATTTCAGCCACCAAGCTAAAGACAGGGATCCTGTGAGAAGACCCCAAAGAGAGCCAGGCCCACTGAGCTGTCTGTGGAAGAGGGAGAAGCCGGCAGGGGAGAGGAGCAACTTGGAATGCCAATGGAATAAGGCGGGAAGAGGAAGGGGGCTTCAGAGTGAGGAGAGACTGCCCTCCTCCCACCCTCTCCCGCCCTCCTCCTGTCCTCCTCCCTCCTCCCCCTGTCCTCCTCATCCTCCCCCTGTCCTTTCTCACTCTAAGAAGAAAACCTTCCACAGGGAAATCTATTTCAGAGGCTGTAGTTCCTCCTACAAAGGTCTCCGTATTTTGTTTTTCAGGATCAGCAAATGCTGTTCCCACCTCTGAATGATCTTCTAGCCAGATTGAAAGAGAAAGCAGTCGTGGGGCACCCAGCATTTGGGTAGGGTAGATCCTGGTTGACACAACGCAGCAGATGTAGGGCCCACGGCCAACACCAGGGCTCACTGGATCTTCCCAGATAAACAACGATGTTCTTACTCTGTCACATAAGTCTGATCAACGTGGATGCAGTCAAATAAACAGATTCAGCAGGAGTGGCTGCGGGTCCCTGGGTCACCATCCACACAAAGCCAAGGGCCCGGGAGCAGGGAACTGAATGACGTACTTGGCTGTGTGTGCACGGCACTCGCTGGGATGTGTTGGCCACCATCGAGGTGGCTGGAATAGTAGAGCGGCTCTTCACACTAACACCGTAGCTGTGGTTAGGCTCACCCAGGGGATGGTGCCTGTGTGTCACGGGAACGTTCTCCAACACTGTTAGACGACACCACACTGAAGGAAGCGTGGACGTGCGGGGCACTGGCGGCTTGTACAACAGATCTGACCGACCCACAGACGAGCCAGTTAACAGTGAGGGGTGTGAGAACAAGCAGGCAGCTGTGTGATCAGACCCCAACCTGAGGAACAGCGTGGAAATATTCAAACACAAATCAGTCGCATCCCACACACAGTGAGTGCCTCGCTCTGAAGCCAGCCAGTTCCACGCTGTAAGCCACTGGATCTATGTGTGTTTATTTGTGGTAGTGGTTCATGAGACAGTTTTCCTGACCCTCTCCTGATATGTGTGGTTATCAGAGATAAGAATAAAGTTTAATAATCCAAACCATTCAAATGTGAATTGCAGTGTTGCTTTGAACCCGAACAAATCGGCCCGAACCTAAATCATGCTTTCACTTCCCTGGGACACACGGTTACGTGTCTCTGGGTTCCGTCGAAGCTTGCTTTTCAGCCACCCAGGTCAAGTCTGTGGCTGTCTTGGGGATTTTTTCAGAAGACATATGAAATTAACAAACACTTCTCTTTACACTCCACCAGCAGGGAGTGTACCGCCCTGTTGGGTTTCACCCAAAGCCATCGACTAAATGTCTGGGTGAGAGACATTGTTTCTCCTTGTCTACGGGTTGAGAAATGGAGGAGCCGAGAGAGGGATGACCTCCCACACAAAGCTGCTCACGTGTGCTCCCCCTCAATCATCCAGTGCTTCTTGCGTGCCCCGGGGGCCAAGAGGGTGTAAGGCAGGCCATGGTCCGTCTCCCCCCCACGTCTATTTAAATGGTAACTCACGGGCATAGTTAGAGATGGTCTTTCCAGTAATGGCAACTTTTGAACAAAGACCTTGAGACTCGGTCTCTGACCGAGCCCGGGGGTCACTGTGTTTCAGCTGGACGACTGGCCAGCAAACCCCCGAGACCCTCCTGTCTCTACCTTCCCCATGCTGGTGTCACAGCCACATAAAGACACCTGTCTTTAGTCACGTGGCTAGGAGATGGGGCATTGTGGAAATCTTCCTATGCAACATGGAGTCCGGAGATGGTAACTTTGTAGTGGATGCGTGAGGAGGGCTCAGAAACCACCCTGACCACCCTGTGTTCTGTAGCTCATTAAAACCCAGAACCCAACATGACCCTGACCGAAGCTCTCAGCATCTCCAATGTGCAGGTCACACCTGGGTCACTGAGAAGTCCTGGCTCATCAGAGACACCACTGCCAACCATGTGACGATGTTCTGTGTCACTAAAGGTGGCAAGAAGTCAAGCGCACGGTGACTGATTCAAGTTTGCAAAAGGCAGACTTTTTTCTTAAAAGCCTAAGATTTCTCCTGGGCCACAAACACTGGCATCACTTCGCCTTGAAGAACAGGACCGTTGATCCTTGCTGATCTGTCGTCTGCCTGGCCCCAGGTCTGTTCTGCAGCAGCAGGGTCTGCTGGGCTTTCAGGTAGAAATGAGGTGTCCTGGGAGAGGGGCTGGTCCAAGGGGTACTTATTCCCCAAACACGAAGATGCTGCGCTCTGGTACTTGTGACTCAGTGGGTCCTTCAAGTGAGGCGTGCCCACTTCCCATTTGGTCAGAGGGAATGTTACAAGGATACCCAGGGTGCTGAGCACCTCCATAGTGTTTGTGTTCTCCTCAGTGATGCTGTGCTCTGCTTTCTCTGGGTGTGAGGACAGGCGCTGGTGAGGAGGGCAGGACCCTGGTAGAGCGGGAGGTGCTGGGTAAGGCTCGGGCAAGTCTGCCCTCCTCTGTCTGCTCAACACTGTCAGTGAGTACAGCACCACAGCATGAGAGCAGGCATTGCCTCAGTGCTTTATGAGACACCTGACCCTCTAAAGTCCCCGAATGTGGACAAGGGGCCTGAAAGCCGAAAGGAAGCCGACCCTCTCCATCCAGGAGCCTCTTTGGGGGAGTCCTGTCACAGCTGCTAAGTCTGGTTCACCCCTCACGTTCTGTAGAAATCACGTACATTAACTAGCTTCGGGTTTGTGCGCCTCCCTATAAACATAGGAAGTCCTTAAAAAAAAAAAAAATTGTAGTGTAATCTGCCTTGTTTTTCTTCAATCTGATTGGAAAGAAACACAGGTTGCAATGCTGAGCAGTGGGTGCCCCCTGCTGGTCAGTACTGGAAGTGGAGCGGTTCAGAACATTTCAGAACACTCAGCCACAGGCACGACCTGCCCTCTACCTGGTTTTCAACAGTTAACACTGTTTTTTTAAAGACTCAAGGTTGCTTTTCAGAGTGAAACACGATTCTAAATATTTAGTGACGCAGAGTTTTCAACAAGTCCAGGCTTTGCCATCCCCAAATCACAAAGTAGGGACTATACTGCTCACTAGGAAGTGATATTTGGATTGTTCTCGCAAGACCTCTGTGATTGCAACAGGCAGAAAAGGGAGGTGGCTCATTTCAAGTTAGCAAAGCCTGTTCTAGAAGTACATACTATAGGGATCCGGGGTGCGGCTCCGTGGGCAGAGCACTTGCCCAGCTGGCACGAAACCTTGCCCTCAGCACCACTTAAAATGGACACAGTGACACGGTGATCCAGCACTTGGGGGGTAGAGGCAGGAGAATGGGACGTTCAAAGTCATCCTTCGCTCTGTGGTGATTGAGACTAGTCCAGCTACACAAGACTCTGTCTCGAGAAGGGAAAGGAAAGGAATTCAGGTGTGCTAGAAAAATGAAACATTTCTCTCAAAAATGCATCACTCTAGAGAAATAACAGCTTCTTGGTAAGAGGCCTAATAACTGCTACATCCTCCACTCCAGGCACCCACATTCTGCAGCAATTATGGGATGTGCACACTCCTGTGTTCACAGTGGGCCCCCCTTCTCAAACCTCATTTCCCTCAGTGAAGTCCCATCTGCCTAGAGAGTTCTAACGGAGACCACCTGGTGCTGGGACTGTGGAAGTTGGTTCTGCTACTGAGCACGTGTCTGGGTGTGCTTGATGACATCATGCAGATGCGCTTTGAAAACATGCTCAGTAAGTTCTGATGTTTGACAGCATGGTTGAGGAACCATAGGCCCCTGTGGCCTGTCATCTATGGTGTCAAACAAAGACGAGCTATTCAGGATCATTGGGGGGTCCTAGGAACGGTTCGTCCTGGAGTCGTCTGTGTCAGGAAACAAATTCTGGTCCTTCCTCTTTGCCCATCCCCATGGCCACCTCTCTCCTTCCCACCTGCCCACAACAATCCGGGAGCCAGACACTGAGCTCAGTGTGAGACCGAAGAAGCGCCATCCTGGTGGCCACCCGTGACTGAACACGCCACCTTTGTCATGCCGGAAGGTAGAGCAGCACTCAGGGGAGGTCCTGATGGGGACAGAGGAACTGTGTTCCAGGAACCACAGGTGAAGCAGCATCCACAATGACAGCGGAGGCCTGGGTCTCCCCGCAACCCGCTGACACCAACCCCATGTGTTCCCCTGCCCACCCATGCTGCAAGCCTACAAAGGGGATGTATGATCAGTGAAGGAGAGGACAGATGCTGGAGACAAGGCATGCAGGACACAAATGAACACTAGCCATTGCTCTGACGTCCGTCTCTAGGCCACCGAGCCTCTCCTGAGGTGTCAGGGCCACGCTGAGGGCCCTCACCACACAGTCAGACTCTCAACATCTTGACTCGCACCTCTGGCTACATCCTAGCCAGAGTGGTCAGGGTGTGGTTCCTCCAGCCTCAACTGCTCTGCCTGTGGCTGGACCGCCTCAGCGCGGAGCTCCACCTTGTGTCCTGGGCTCATGCCCTCCTTATGTCTTCTGCCCAGTCATTCCCTTGGTCATATGCCATCAGCTAGGGACCCAAGCTGAGGGGCCCTCCCTGAGTTTCTCCCCTTTTCCTGTTTCTATATCCTTCAGAACACGGTGAAAGTCACACATCTAGATGCCGTGTCCTGTGGTCACCTTGTGCCCGGCTGGGCAGGCAGTATCATAGGCTAGTGTGGGTTTTTTCTGCCATATTCCATTAAAATATTTTTCTGTCATTAAAATTTTCTATTTGCCCCTTTAGCAAAAAGCATTTCATGTAATGGGGTGATCTCCCCAGCAAGGAGAGGAATGCAATTTAAATGCAACCCATGTTTCACACAATCAGCAATGCTGTTTCTGGGGGAAAGACTCACATCCTGACACTCTGAGACAATGGGATCAACAGCATGGAAGACAATGCACAGATTCAAGTCTAATCCAGATGCCCAGGACCCATCCCAGGGAAGCTGGAGCTCCCCAGCAGTCTAAATCAACAGGCTCCAGAAGTAGGACATCTCAAGCCAGGCCGAGCAGTAGCATCATGGTAGGGATTACTTACCCTCAGAAGCCCTTCCTGTGCTAAGAAAAGGAGCTTTCCCCCAGTATCAGGCATTACTTGCTCATTGGCCTCAGAGTGCTCACAGGAGAGGCAGAAACGGGGGGCGGGGGTACTGAGGGGGGTAACAAGGCCACCCCTCCTAATCCTTCCCAAACAGCTCCACCAGCTGGGAACTAGGTATTTAAATATACGAGCCCATGGGGGCCAGTTCGAAGTCACCACAGCTGCTCTGTTTAAATCCTTGTCCTTTGACTACCCATTCTCTGAATGCCATCACTAAAGAGTGATGAGTTCTGGAGGCATCCAAAATCAGATGAAGCTGTGAAGACAGCTCAGGGAAGCAAGACAAAGTCCATGAGGAGCTGGTTCCCCTGGGATTGGACTCTACAGGGACAGCCTGCCGCTCTCTCTGAAAATGTCTAGACATCTGTGGAAGCGACAATCATGATTCTTACATTGTTTTCTGAAGTCCCCTCAAGGGACCCAGCCTACCAAGCTTACGCAGACAATCTGGCTTTGCTTTACAGAGAGCCTGTGCTCTGTACTTTACTTAAAGAGACTATTTTAGCTTATTAAAAAAAAAAAACTTACTTGGGATTAGGCTCAGTGTTTGAATTTGACATAAAGTCCTTGTTATAGAATCATGTGTTTAAAAATGTCATGGATTCCTTTTAAACTTAGATGCCAAAACAAACATGTGGCCCCCTTAAGCTTAGACAATAAAAATAAGACTTTTCCTTCTCTACATTGCTCTCCAATTCACTGAAACACAAGGAAGGAAGACGTGCAAATATCTGAGAATAAACCACTCATTTCCTTTGTTTTTTGAAAGATGATCATTTGGAGTTCCGAGTACGTACATGTTTTAAGATTCTGTTTTAAAAATTGGTAAAACGTTTGCTGTTTCTGCCATAAATGGCCTCTTATTATTTTCTCATTGCTATGGTCAAATCCTCCGGCAAAATCAACATAGGAGAGGAAGGGTTTACTTTGGCCTAGAGCTCCAGAGGGCTGCGGTCCATCATGGTGGCCAAGCCGTGGCAGGAGCCAGGGAGAGCATGGGAGCAGGAGCCGGAGGCTGCCTACCCTGTGTGTCCACATTTAGGAAGCAGAGAGAAGGAGCAGGAAGTGGGGCCAGCTATAGAGCCTCAAGGTCCGCCACCACAGGCGGGCTCCACCCCCTAAAGGGTCCACAACCACGTTCCCAAACGGCACCACCAGCTGGGGACCAAGGGTTTAAAGAGAGGAGCCTGGGGAAGCAGGCCTTCCATGGGTCAGGCCACCACAAATGGAAACCACCACAGATGCCCAAGTTCCTATTGTCCCCCTCTCCCTGAGGGACCAGAGGTGCTGAGTCCTGGTCACAGCTGCTGTTTTTACTCTTTGCTCTCTGTTGGCCTGCCACTCAGCTCCCAAATAAATACAGCCAGAGTCTTATTCTTTCTTATGAATGCCTGGCCTTAGCTTGGCTTGTTTCTAGCCAGCTTTTCTTAACTTAAATTATCCCATCTATCTTTTGCCTCTGGGCCTTTATCTTTCTCATTTCTGTGAATCTTTCTTTACTTCTTACTTGTGGCTTGATGTGTAGCTGGGTGGCTGGACCCTGATGTCCTCCTCTCCTTCTCCTTTTCTTGCTCTTCGAACTCCTTCTCCAAGATTTCTCCTCCTCCTCATTCTCTCTGCCTGCCAGCCCCACCTACCCTTTCTCCTGACTCACTAATGGCCACTCAGCTCTTTATTAGACCAATCAGGCAAAGTAACACAGCTTCACAGAGTTAAACAAACACAACAGAAAAGAATGCAACACACCTTTGCATCATCATTAAACAAATGTTCCACAGCATAAACAAATGTATATAACCCATCTTAAAATAATATTCCACAACGCCTGGTAAGCAGTACTTTATGAGAAAATGAACACGAGGTAGCATTGCAGGGTGACCAGCCAATTAGAAAGTCAAAACAGCCTTCATGGGTCCCTGCTAGGAGAGGGCTGATGAAGGTTCCAGTTAGCCGTGGTCACGTCACAGGCACATGGCCACTGTCTCAGTTAACCTTGCATTGAGCTCTCTCATTTTGTCTCCATCTAATCCTGTTTCGTAGACGTTGCGAAGGAGATTCAAAGCAGGGAGTGACAGGCAAGAGAGCATCACTGCCGCAAGCCTGTCCTCTGGCCGCCACACAGGCGCCATGGCGTGTGAGTGTCCCTGCACACCCCACTAAAGAGTCGTAAAAGACTTCTGGCACACACTCTCTTCCTTGGAAACATATTCATTCACATGGAAAATAAGAACTTAATAGGAAAAATAAAGAATCATTCACAAAAGTAAGCAGGGTGCCGTAGCTTGGTCCTCAAACCCGAGTGTCCACTCTGAGGGGCTTGGATTTATCCTGTGGACTCATTTCTCGTTGGCCGCAAGATAAAGATGGCAGTAGCAGGTTCGTTCGGAGCAGTGCAAGCAGACGCGATTGTTAGACGGCCTCAAAGCGCGTTTAAACTCTATAAATTGTATGCAAAGTTGGAGATAAACGCAAAAATAGCATTCAGTTTTATATCCACTCAATGTGATTTCGCCAAGAGCTGCACAGTCCTAAATATTTGCAACGGAAACTGGGAAGGGGATGGAAAACCTAAAATAGATTTTTTTTTAAGCCCACTAAAAATATTCCACAAAACCCTCAGTGGTCCCACTGCGCTCCAGCCTGACTCACTGATCTGTACGGGATGTCGGGATCCCTAGGGGCCAGAGCAGAATTAAAATTCCCAGAGGCAGCCGAGCTGAGCTCTACTTCCTCACCTCAAAACAAGACAAGGGACAGGATCCAAAAACAGACGCTACATCCGTAGAGACGCTGGTATTTTAGTTAATACGAGACTGGTAATTAGTTCCCTAGGGACGAACAGAAAACAAAATACACAGGGGGTGGGGGAGGGAGGAGAGAGAGGGGTGTGAAGTTCTTCAAACTAAGGCAAAAAGGTAGCTATAAGTGATGTTTGAGAAATGTAGGGAGATTGCTGAGGCAGACTGGGGTCTACACCTTGCATGGCCTTTGGGAAATAAATCTGTCTCCTCTCACTCTGGAGCTGTTGGTTTAGTTTGTGCTTATGCCTGTGACCTCCAGGGGACACGGGACGTATCAGGACAGATAGCTGCTCTGGGTCTCCCCCCTGGGTCATTTCATCGGATCAAAGAGCTGGACTGAAGGTCAGTGGGTTTGACTCTTTTAACATACCCAGAATGACGCATCTACCTCCTCCCCCATCTTAAAGCCTACGGTAAACTTCTATAGACTCCACTAGCTCCCACCTCGCCAGGGATTGAGCGAACTGCTTTGTGCCTTAGTGCATGGAGCCTGAACACATCAGCCTCCCCAGGTAGGTGGGATTGTTGTCCCTAGTCCATGGGAAAGAGAAAGTCTCTAAAGAATGAAGTAATTTTCCTAAAATCACAACCCTAGGAGGTGGTAGACCCGGGATTTCAATAGAGATCTTTGCAAAGAAAATCATACAATATTCTGCGGTGCAATGCCTATGGATATATGAAGATCCTAGTCACTCCAAAGGCCACCACCCTTTAAGATGTTTAGCAAGGATGACACCCCTCGTGGACTACAGAGGGACAGACTGCGTTCAATGGCACCACCCTGCCTACCACAGTCAGTCCACCAAGATGTTGTGAATCTAACAAAGCCAGAGAGGCTCGGAGCCAACCAGAAGCTGCAAGGTGAATGTTGCACCTTCCTGGGCAACTTCTTCTCCCTACCAGTCCCGAAAGCTGCTGGGCTGAGCAGTCAGCAGCAGTTACCAGGTCCCCACAGCTGCTAGAAAAGGGTTCAAGGGTCCGGGTGTAAGCTATCAACCATCCCTGGTCATTCTGAGCAAGCAGCGGGTAAACTATGAGCTCAGGCCCTCAAGCACCTGTACCACCCAGCCTCCCCCATGGGCATCACCAGGTGAGGCTGATAGGAACACAACAGAAGTCTCGAGGAAGATACGTGATGCAGTGTCCTAGTCAGAGATCTTGAAGAAATGGGGCACTCGTTTTCTTGGTTTCAGAAACTGTGTAACAACGACCTTGCAAAGGTGTCTGCGAACCAACCCCAGAAAGTGTGACTATGGGGCCCTCCAAACCAACAGTCTCTGCAGATGAGATTAGCAATCAGGGGGTCACTGAGATTGGTTATCGGTGTGACCTGGGTGGGTCCAGTTCCAAGATCAATCCCCAGAGCCCATGTAACAAAAACAGGCCATAATGGAGGCAGGCAGGTCTCAGACAGGAATGGCACCCAACATCTCAGATACCTCAAATACACACATGTGTATGTGCACCTACACCTATATGTGTACCCCATCGCATGTACACCAGAGAGAGAGAGCACAAATAAAGAACATGTGTGCACTCCCCATGCACCATACCCAACCTAGCTTGTGCTGTAACACAGATTAGACATCTACACTACCACCTACAGGAGATGGAAAGCGCGTAAGGAGCCAATCAGGAGCTCAGCTTACACTGTGAACACAAGGGGCAGAGAAACTGACATAGAGCCTCAGTAATTACCATGAGCCCAAAGCAGACAAGAGAGAGAGGGAGGGAGAGAGGGAGAGGGAGAGGGAGAGAGAGACAGAGAGAGACAGAGACAGAGACAGAAGAAACTCCAGGGAGTGGGGAGGAACCCCAGGTCTTGGCAGGAATGTACCTCCTTGGCATTAACTGTTTATCACGTCAAGTTCAGTGCCAGCGCTGGAGGCTGCATCAAGTTCGGTGTCCAGACAGCCCTTGCCGTCTGCTTCTGGGAGGTTCGGCTTAGTGTCTTGTTGGAGATCACCCTGGAAAACCACCGCCCCGGTCCGTGCCCGCAGGCCTGACAGGGCCAAAGCCCTGCCTTCTGTGGCTGCATCCTTCTGATTCCTTAGCATCTCTCTGGGTGTACCAACTGTTCTCCACACGCTGCCCTTGGAGGAAACACAAGCCAGACGCTAAGACCCTGCACCTCCTTCCCCTCAACACAGAGAACACTATAGACAAGACAGCGCTGTTGTTTAAGGTGGATTCTCTTCAAAACCACGAATGCCCGCTGCTGCGCCCGTGTGTCCCCTGTATCCGCTGTATGCACGCCGCTTCGTCTGGCACCACCCACACCACCCGGATGTCTAGTGTCCATGCGCTTGGTAGTCCCACTGTGGCAGCATGAGAGCAGCCTCTGACTCTGCCTCCACAAATGCACACGGGATGCTCGGTGCTCTATGCTGGATAGCACACGGGTCTTCCAAACCTGCTTTTGATATTTAAGAAGCATTGACGAGGCCTACTCAGAAGGGAACCAACCCCCCTACTCTGACCGTGGCCGTGACATCTCCCAGAGGGTGTTCCCAGAGATCCAGGTGGCGTTTTCCTCTACTGAACCCAAAGCCTCAAGCAGAGCAAGCCATCTCCCACTGTACTACCGCCGGCCCCAGGGAAGGCTGTGATACATTAATTCTCTGCCTCTCTCTTCCCAACCCCAGACACAGAACTACAACAGGAAAAGAGGCTGGTGGATCACCGCCGGACATTCAGAGAAGGAGCCATCCCAAAAGGAACTTGGTTTTCTAAGCTCTGAATGCAATGGGGGCTCTCGGGGCAACCGGGAGTACAGCAGAGACCTGAGCCTGGCCTGAAGGAAGGGACTGTTGGTGACCCATGCCCCACGCTGTGACCCCAAGACAATATGGCCTTGGTTTTGAGCAATCAGTGTTGGGTATGGCCTCGAGATCCTGAATGAATGGCTGGTGGTGTAGGAGCTTGTAGGTGAAGGTAGAGAAGGCAGAATTCTCTCAGTGGCATTGGTTCAGCACAGTTGGAGGTTTGGCTGTGTGGGGACCACAAGCCCAGCGACCAGGTGCAGAAGGAAATACCAGCCTCCTTCTGCCATGGCCAGGGCGAGCTGTGTGTGGTGCCTTCTGGGAGACAGCACACAGCAGGTTAGGGTGAAAGCGGGAGGGGGGTGTTTGGCAAAGCGGTCTTCTTCCTCTTACTCGGAACTCCCCAGTGCCGGGTGGAATGAACATGTCATCGGTTTCTAGGTGCATTTTATCAGGGCATATTGTGTTTAAAGGTAATAGGTTCATATGCCACCGTCTTGTATGTATGCAAGACATTTTGATCACATTCACCCGCCATTGTCCTTTCTGCCCTCTGCTCTCCATTCCCGCTGAGACCCTCCTCTTCTCACACAGTCCCTCTCTGCTTTCACGGTCTTCCTTCTCTCTCTCTCTCTCTCTCTCTCTCTCTCTCTCTCTCTCTCTCTCTCTCTCTGTCTCTGTCTCTCTCTCTGTCTCTCTGTCTCTCTCTCTCCTCTCTCTCTGTCTCTCTGTCTCTGTCTCTCTCTCTCTCCCCTCCCTCCCTCCCCCCTCTCCTTTCCTCCCTCCCCCCTTCCCCCCCCCCATCTCTTTCTTTCTCAGGCTGGAGTCTTTAGATGGAGGAAGCATGTGATATTTGTCTTTCTGGACCACTTAACTTAACTCTACGTCTACCTATTTTTGATGCTCACATTTAACTCCTGTCCTAGCTACCATTAATAGAGGATGACAGAGTGTGGTTTTCAGGACTCCAGCGTTTACTCTGTGGAAGCCTCTGTCAGGGGCACAGAAATGTGATCCGCCCATCGTCACAGCTGGGCAGCAGCAGCGCTGGAACCGGGCCATCTACTTTTCCTGTTAAGTCAGCCCGCTGAGAACTCCAACTACAGTTTTGATTTTTTTAAAAACAATTTGCACATTCCTTCAGTCAACTTGAATCACTCGTGTTTGTTCAAATCACACGCAAGTACCTAAGGTAACGTAAACTGTATGTTTTTGATGTCACTAGGACAAGTTTATGTAAGGTGTCCTTTAAAACACTGAAGGAGAAGTCCAGACATGAGCCCTGAGTGACAGATCAGATTAATTGAAAACCACCATGTTCTGGGCTTTGTTGAAGCAATTATTACACACATCTTCAACTGTGGGAGCTTAGGGGATAATTGGATACAACAGAGGAGTAATTTAGGGTAAGGATACCAACACAGAGGGAGGGCACACGCAGGCAGGCCTGGCTTGTAATTACCCGGTAGTTATGTGTCCTCAGATTGGGAGCAATTACAGAATTCTGCACTGTGCAATACGGCCTATGCAGCAGTGAACCACTAGGTGGCAGCAAACAGATAAAAGAAGCCAGCCTGATACGGACTGACATTTCCAGGTTACACACATTCTAAAATGTCTGTCAACATTCCTTCAAGTCCGTCTGAGATGTCAGCAAGGACCAAGTAGAGAATGCAGCGGAGAAAGTGTCACCTGGCTGGTAGGCAGCTGGGTTGTGGAGGGGAAGATGGACAGAAGGCCTGAGGAAGGGTAGCCTCTTGGGGTCGCCTTGGGATAAGGGGTCAGCCACAAACTGCACAAGCCCACGCCAGTGGTGTGAAGGGGTGGGTCTGCGTTCCAAAGGCCCCACGTTATTGACCATGCCCTCTCGGAGCACCCCTCCCTTGAGAGTCTGTGGCCCCACGGTGCTTCTCTGGTCCCCCTCAAGTCTATACATGCATAGTGTCTACATGTGCTGGAAGGTTCTTGAGAATAAGTAAATTAAACAGCCCGTAAGGCTTTGTCACGGAACTACACAACCAACCAAAGTTAATCAGCATATATCTTTCTTTATCTCCGCAGTGAATACTGGGGTCTATAAGAAGCTATACACTATGGTAAGGTAACTGTAAGGATAAGTGCCTTCTCTGGCAACAATTATAGTGTAGAGGGTCCGAAAACCTCCACAAAGCAAACAGAAAGTGGTAGATAAGTGAGTTCACAAGTGCTTTCAAATGCGTAGCTGGAAGCAGGCTTGGAATCTCTGTGGCTGGGCAGCTCTGGGTATGCTTCCTGTCTTGGGGGGACTGATGACCCCAGGAGTCAAGGAGGAAGGAGTGTGTAATCAATCAAAAACAACCACTGAGGAGTAGGCCACCAGGGGAACTTCTATGGCCCAGTCTTGGCTCTTTGAAGGCAGACTGTCCCTTCCTTGAGAATCTGTAGTTAAGGCTGACCCGAAGATACAAACTAAACATGAAGACTGAACTGTCAGATGGTAGCCCTGATGAATGCTTGTATAACCAAAATAAAAAGCCTTTGTAGATAAACGTATCCTCCATGCCTGTCTCCGGGAACCTCCATGGATGAAGACAGCTCTGGAAGAGCTGTCATGCAGAGATGGAAGAAACTTAAAACTACAGAGAGTGGACTCTGTCCCTCTGGTACTTCAGAAATGAAAATGCAAGGTATAGGATTCAGTGGAGTCGTACGTAAACACATGTTCACCATACCTAAAGACTAAAGAGTCAGTGAGTCACCTAACAGCTGTTCAACCGGAGATCCTGGAGAAGAGCCCTGCTACAGACCAGCTAATTCCCATATATTTGAGAGGCATCAGACTCAGGAAATATCATAAACTACAAGCTAAAGAAGTAAATAGGCAAAAGCCTGGTATTTTCAAGTGTGGCAGGGATTAATCAGTCAAAAATACTCTAATGATCCCACAGCAGCTGTTGTGACCTATACAAGACCTGCGCAAAATCAAGCTAATCAGCATTCCAGCATGGATGAGGAACGGGCTCATGAGATGCCACCTCTCATGGGTGAGATATTGGCAAATGGTGGCTACTTGGGAGGGGGTGGCAGCGTGAGCAGGTGTCATTTTCTTTCAGGGTGTGGACGATAGTAAATTGCCCATGTTCCTCTGGATGGTCCCACACCCATGTGCATGCAGGCCACACTAATTGGATTATTTTTTTTTTCAATTTAGAAAAGAACGTGACGGTGAGAAATATTGAGGGATCTGGGAGAAGTGGGGGGATTTGAATTGGATATGATCAAGATATCTCAGATTCCTGTATAATATGAAATTATCTGAGAATAAATTATAATACTCTAGAAAGACCTTACAGCACATCACTCTGGATACCTGAGCCTAGTGTCCCTTATCTTCTCACACCCCTGTGTCTCCCAAGAATCCACTGATAGTGCTGGGATGATGTGCTCCCCAAACCTAAGAAGAGGAGTTAAATACTAGAAGTCGATTTTGTGGGATAGAGTTGCGCTTTGGAGACCTCCCTCAAGAACAGATGTTTGAAGGGCCGTGGGGGCAACACTTCTCATCCCAGGACTCAGGAGCCAGAGGCAGGAGTATTTGTGAGTTTTAGGCTAGCCTGGGTTACACAGCCAGACTCTGCTTCAAAGGCAAAAACAAACAAACCAGCAAACCAAGATGATCTGTATCCCTTTGGCATTGTTACCACCCTTTCCCCAATGCACGATGCACGGTATAAATTATTATACTAAGAAACATGGGCTACCAGCACCAGTCAAGAGAGAACACCCTTTAGATGGCTGAGTGTAAGTTCACGCTGCTGGAATCACTGACTCAGCTTCTTCCTAAGGGTTCTTGTGCAATGCACGCCCGCGCCCCACATCCTCACAGCTTCCCCGTGAAACATGCCCGTTACAGAGAAGAGCAGCCAGGCCCTGTGGCATGGATACAGCACATCTTCACATAAACATCAGCACAAGGGCCTCATCCTTCCAATACACCTGCCATAATTCACGAGGGACTCCTGAGCTGTAGTGCCACTATCATGAGGGACTCCATTCAAATCTGGCCCGTCCCCAGACTTCACCTGCTCCGGCTACCGTGGAAAGCAGTCTGGAAAGTCCTCCTCTGTTTGACCTGAACAGCCTCCATTCAGGGATGATCCGCTCCTGGACCCAGCCTCCCAGGAAGGCAAGGACCCTTCATTTCTGTGTTCACATGCTTCTCACCCACTCATTTCACCCTTCATCTGTCTCCACCCATCCCCTCCCATTTCCTCTCACACTCGTTCCTCCCCCAGAGCCGTTTCCAGTGACTTTAGATGGATGTCACTTGGAGGCTTTGAGGGGGCACTAGGGGATCTCTGCGCCGCCACTTTGCACTTCACCCAGCAAAGAGCAAAGGCTGGTTTCTTCCTGTCCCACAAGATGGCAGCAGACACTTGAAGGATGACAGGACAGGGAGGGGAGCTCTAGGTGAGCCTAACCGTTGGCCAATGGTTTGTTTTCCAAGAGGCATCGGAATAGATGGTGGGGGAGAGGTGAGGTAGGGTGAAAACGACAAGGCAGTGACCCAGGTCCTACATCCTCAGCTTGTTTATACCTACAGAAGTCTGGGCATCATTAGACCTGTTGGGTATCAGCCCCCACTGCTCCTTACCAGCGAGACATGAAGGACAGTTCAAGTTGCTCCCTCCCCTCCAGGCAGGTAGAAGAAACCCCTGTCAGATTCCTGTCTTCCTCAGGGGGCCCCTGTCAAGCACAAGGGACTTCCCTGCTTTTTCGCTAAGGAGTGGTAACATCATAAAGCACAGGACTGCAGAGTCTTCAAGTGAGAACGCCGAGGAGGGTGAGTCTCTCGGTGTCAGCCACAACTCCACCCAGAAGGGAAGAGAAGCTTGTCTGTCTGTCTGTCCAAGAAAGACGGCATCTTGTGTCTGTATCGGGGTACCACTCCACCACAGAACCCATGCAGAGGAGTTTTATGTGGGACTCCGGGTTCACCCTGGTACCCGCTCTCCTGCACTCGAGGTTCTAGAAGAAGTGAGACCCCGCCTCCCACCTTCTTCCATGCTGCCTCTTAAAAGGTGGCCCTTTCAGTGGGAAAGCCGTTAGTGATGTAACAACCTCCTCCATTGTAGAAGACAGTGAAAGGGCTGTGTTATTTTTTTTATCCACTTTTAAAACCATTTTAAAGAATGGTTTCCCCAAATGGTTTGAAAGTAACTGCCAATTCTTCATGTGAATCTTTTCCCTGCATTTGGACTGTATCTGAGCCAGGCTTTCTCACTGGAAAGGTCGTGTGCTGCAGGCTGATGTACCTGAGGCTCAGAGGGTCACCAGTGGCCAGGCGTCCTTGGCCACTCACCTATTCTGATTTCACCCCATTCTGAGGCCAACATCCCCCGCAGGGACTACAGGGAGATGGCCAGAGAGCCAGGTTCTCCAGCCTCTGAGATCATCACAGGAAAAGCTGCTTGCCCAAGTCTTAGAAGTATCACTCAAAGTCACACACAGATGGCTGGATTAAGGGGGATTCCCACGGTTCAAGTGCAAAAGAATTGGAAAGAGCTCTAACAGACAATGGGCACCACATAGAGTCCAGGGCAGGAGTGATTAAGGAGTGAGCTTCTAGAATCCCATAGAACACACAGACGCCAAAGAACAAACATTATTACCATGCTTGGGGCCAAGCCTACATCTCCAGAATTATGGCCAGTTCCCAGAAACAAATTTTAGGATGGAATTTTAAAGGAATTGTCTATTGCTGGTCAAGACTCTTCTCCCACCCAAAAGAAAATCTTGCCAAAAAAAAAAAAAAAAAAAAAAAAAAAAAAAAAACCATAGTATTTTAAGTAAGTTTAAATTTTTGTTGGGCCATATTCATAATTATCCTAAGTCATGTGATTTAAAAGCCATGATTTGGACCCTTTGATTTAAACAAAAAAAAAGTATAAATGACTTGATGGATGTATCTGGGGCAGGACACTTTCCGATGCTTACTGGGAGGAGAGATATGGAGAGAAGGAAAAGAGATAAGAAGTCCCACTGACAAATAGGATCCCATGATGGAAGGTCCTGGTAGCTATGCAGTGAGATCACTGTGGAGGATCCCATGCAGGGAAGGTCCTGGTAGCTGTGTAGAATGCTGGTAAGAAACACAGCAACATTGACAAGATGGCGATCTTGAACCACACTATAGAAGACCAGATTGACAAGTCCAGGCTCCAAGCTTCATCACTTCACGCTCCTGCCTTTCTTCACTCTACATCTGTCACCACCTCTCTCTACACGGTCATTCAGCATAGTGTTTCCAACAATTCTTCTGTGGGTTGCTTCTTGTCAGTGTTTGCAGCCACAGAAATGAAATCAGAATAGTCAGCACACTGAATAATGCGGGGGACAGCCTTCGGTAGTAATGGGTGGGGGACAGCCTTCGGTAGTAATGGGTGGGGGACAGCCTTCGGTAGTAATGGGTGGGGGACAGCCTTCAGTAGTAATGGGTGGAGGACAGCTTTCGGGCAGTAATGGCCAGCATCTAGGTCTCCGCCAGTGTCTCTGTCAGCTTCTCAAAGCAAACACGCTGAGATCACCATACTCAACCTTCCATCTCAACTAGAGCTGACCTTTAATGATACACCAACTCTCAAATTTTTCACTTCACCATGACCTTGTTTGCCTGGGATTGATGGAGAAGCCACCATGAATCAGTACAAGTTTCTGGGCACCTAAGAAGGTGGAGCCTGATGAAAAAACGCTCCTGTCTTCCATGACCTTCTAGGTTAAGAGGTATGAGGGCATTTATAAAAGTCACAAAATACATGCCTGGTATCAAGTCTTGTTGAAAGTCGTACAGTGGATGCCCGGGGCCATCTGAAGAACTTGATGGAGATGGGGTCTTCTCTGAAGAGGTTTTACTCTACCTAGACCTGAAATGGTCCTTGGAGCTTGGTTTCTGGGGATAGAGGAGGTACACATTTGCCAGCTTTCCTACATCACAGTGTCCTGTGGCTCAATCCAGAGACTTTGGGACATCCCTAGCTGTTCCTGAGCAATGATGGAACCTTTTCTCCTAAGGGTTTGCTGCACAGTCAACTGCAGCTGCCTTCCTGGGGTGAAAGCAACACCTCCCTCAGCCTGACGGAGCAGGGTTGCTTGGCAACCCCCCCCCTCCTTTTGAATCTCCTCATAGACTGATTTTCATTCAAGGTATCAGATAGGTCATGTGGGCAAGAGTTAGGGAGACCATGGTACTGAAGAAGTAAGATTCCCACAGATGTGCCAGCAACTTCCTGTTCTCTCGGGGCCTCTGGAGTCTCCGGCTGCACAGCTATAATGGACAGATGGTGCTATAAAGGGACTTCTGGGATATATGCCTCTGGTGTAGAGTCACGTGGAAGGTGGGGTCCCTCTAAGATAATGAAGACTTCTACCCAAAAGGTCTACACCATCCCATCTGTTCTCCCTCTCTCCACGTCCAACTACACCTGGCTGGAAAATATCGCTGACGGTGGTTGAAACCCATCCCTTCCAGACCAGTGAGTTCTGGCTGATAACAGAATAAAGGTTAAAGGGCAAATCAGCCGCAAGTCTCTGCCACATTCTCAAAGCCAAGTTCCCTTCCACTTAACCTGTGTCTAAGATCCTGCCCATGTTTCTCCCTGCCCCTCATAGTCTGAATTTTCTCTTATCCATGGGCTCCTTTTCCTTCCACTTAGCCCTAGCTAAGGACCCTTTCCTAGGCCAACTTCTCCTCGCCCTCCCTGGCCCCACCCACTTCCATTCTCTCCCTATTTTTTGCCCCAATCTTGCTTTCTGAAACCATTTTATATTCCATTCCATTACTTTAACTCCTGGTGAGGACCCACCAGGCTAAATTTCATGGCTAACTAATGGGTTTAGCCCTGGAATCTTAAAAGCATCGCTCCAGAAGACCTATGATGTCACATGCACAACGCTGCCATTCAGCTCACTGTCTCCAGCACAGGAAGTCCCAGAAGAGCCGTGTGTGGGTCTTAGAGCAGTGATGAAGAAGCTGCAGAAGTACAAACCCACAGTGGGGTGTGGGGAACACAGGCCGGGCTAGCCACCACCAGTACAATGGAGCCTACTGAGGGGGAGGGAGGGGGGAGCTCACTTGGGGCACTAGCAGCTGTGAGGAACCTGGCAGGGTCCTGCAGGCTAAGGTGAGGTATCCAGCAATGGCAGGCATTAAAGCATGCTCAGAGAGCATGAGATGGGATGTTTTTCCTTCTAGGAACATGATACTCTTCAGCAAGGAGAATGTAACGAGCCAAGAGTATTTCCGACTATGGGAGCACCCACTGCGGCTGAGGATGGCTAAGCTGCGTATGGGTGGTGGAATGGGGAGGGTGGGCTGCAACTCTAATCGATAATAGACACCCCAGACTTCTGACATACTATGTCTGAATGAAGTGCCACATCAGGTCAGGCGACAGGGCTCAACCATTTGGGGACATGTTATTTACAACTGACTTACAAAAACCAGGGCTTGTAGGCAACTGCACCAGACGCCCACACGGAGAGCAGGTGTGGAACCAGACCCACCCAGCTGTTCTTCAGTTCACACACCATGCGGGCAGCGGGTCCTGCCCACATTCCAGAGGAATGAACAGGTATGGAGAGAAAACTCCCGGAGTGTGCTTCCTGCATTGAAAAAGGAGCTGTGGCCATAAAGTAAAGCCACAAACCTGCCCTTTCAAAGTGCCAGAGAGTAAATGAGTTGCCTTCGTACATCTGCAGTGAAATTCTGTCATTTTCTTCTTTCTGCGACCTCCTAGAATACGGCTGGGATCCACTTAAGCACAGGAAGAGAAAGTTCATAGAAAACTCTCTGCCTCTCCCCAGTAGGCAGGCCCTAGGGAAGTGGAACTGTGCCCACATCTCACTGTCCTTCTGTTCCACCAAGATGGAGACCTCCTAAGAAGCACTGACCAAACCCAATCCTATCAACTTTACAAGTGAGAAAATTGTGACCGGGGGAGATGAAGTAACTTGGCCAAATGCTCGTGGTCACAGTCAGTCCAAGCCATAAGTCAGTAGCAAAGGTGGCCTCTAGCACCAGGGGAGAGAGGCAATGGGGTATAAATGGCAAAAGGCTCTGCCTCCTCGGAAACTTGATCCCGGGGGAGATCTTATGTTCAAGAATTCTCTCTGTGCTTTCACGGAGTTTTGGCCAGCCGAGACCACAAGGCTTCTTGGCTATGACATAGTGGAGGCCATTTGTGATGGGGTCTCAATCTCGCTGTCACATGTGAAACTCATGATAGTGAGTTTCATGTCACTCTGCTTGGTCGCTGTGTGTGGCCTTAGATGCTAAAGCTTAAGGACAAATAGGGAAGAGAAGTGGGCCCCTGGCTTTGTGAGCACGCAGATTCAGGAGAAAATGAATCCCGGTGTTCTCACAGGTATCCAAGGTAACACTACAAGGACGTTTAAAAAGTTTAGAGGGCTCACTGGCCAGCATGCGGACTCCAGGTGGCAGCATCGGAAAGCAGATAGCTTCTCTCTGGGGCTGGTGCCAGGCTGGTGTTGCACAGCAGTCCCCACAGCTGACAACAGTCCCCCCCCCCTTGGTTTGCTGTCTCACTCACAAGCTGAGAACTCTGGCTTCCTCACTCCTCTTGGGCATCTCCGTCCTTCCACGCCGAGACGTCATCATCCACCAAACCAAGCGCATCCCTCTGTGTCCTCTGCTCTCCCTCCTCCCGACAGAGCCCTTCCTGCCTCCTCCTCCCTCTACACGGCTTGCTTTCCAGCTCCCCTGAGTGGCTCTCTGCCCCACCTGTTAGGACAGGCATTTATCTTGTTTATGTTCTCCTTCCTCCTGCAGAACACACAGCCCACTGAGCCTCGAGCCAGCTGCTTCTCCGCGGTGCCCGCGACACTCAGGAGAGAGTCTCCCATGAACTGGATGCTTAGCAAACATGTGACAAGTGAGTGGTGGGCGTGAGACAACGGAGCAGTCACATCTCGGTGGGAGGGCAGGAGACGGGGCAGACCAGCGAAGGATGGCTGCAGGGCGGTGCTGCAAGACCACCAACCAAGACGCTGCTAACAGGGCGGGGTGGGGCGGCGTGCGGGCCAGCGGCTGCGGAAGTCAGGAAACAGGGTCCAAGAGTGGACAGTGAGGTCACGTGTTTGCATCCCTGCTCTTTCCCTGATACACACAGGTGGGGATGTTTCGAGGTCTCACCAGAGAGCCAAACTGCCACGAAACAAATCGATGACAGACTTTTTCTCTGGAAGATTCTCAAGGCAACTAGTGCACACGTGTATCCAAGGGCACCAGCCTACCAGCAACACTTCGAAACAAAACCAGTATTTCAAGTTTCTCTTAATACCCTTTTTCTTAATATTTGTCATATTGATGAAAAGATAAAAATGACTACTTAACAATGTGGGGCAGTAGTTAACCTAATATAGTCAACTAAAAGATCCAGAGCATAATAAATACCTCTTAGATATTTAACCCTACCATACTCTTTGAGGTTACATAAGTATATACTCACCCTTTCCTCAGTGTGGGGCCACGTTTGGGCACAGTCCTCAGATGTGTGTGAGGGGCCTGGGGTATTTCTCCCTTGGATTTAATGTCCTTGACCAAAGGGGGACTATATAGGAAATGACTTGCCTGCTTATGGACAGACTAGCAGCCTAGGCGCACGGCCCTTCAGCCAGCCTTGACTGAATTCATCCAATCATCTTGAAGGTCACTAGAACTTAGGCCCTGCTGACCTCCTATAATGGTACTCACCAGTTCCCAGGCTGTGCAAGATCCAGTCAGGTGGATGAAGATCTAGTTGAGAGAAATGATCTCCTGTCATCCAATGGGCATACAAAGGCTTCTCTTCAGCCTCCCTAGCCTCTTCATCACCTTCATAATCTGTAGCTTCATGTCTTTCTATTATACTCAACTTTCCTGGAAGTATGTCTTCTCAACATCCAAGGTCAACGTTGCAGGCCCTATCGTGACCATTATATATTCAAATCTGGTGAGCGATCGAGCAACATCAGAGATGAGTTGATTGGTCCTTCAGGTCATAGTTTTTATATTTTAGACAAGGGTCCCTTTGTCTGGAAGGTGTCTCTTGAGTTCCACCAAGCCAGGGGCTAATGTGCCGAGGCAGCCATTCTTGCTGATGTCATTCTACAGATGTTACGTCATTGCTTCGAGTGAGTCAGGTCGATGGAAGGTTGAGGAAGGCAGTCAGTTGATCATATCAGGTTAATGGGTTGTGTCTGGCCTGTTGATGGACTCTGTGTCTTTAGCTTGGTGATCATGGAGGACTCCTCGGAAGAGAGTACTCCAAGGTACATTTTCTTTTCTTTTTTTTTAAGATTTTATTTACTTATTATGTATACAGAAGAGGGCACCAGATCTCATTGCAGATGGTTGTGAGCCATCATGTGGGTGCTGGGAATTGAACTCAGGACCTCTGGAAGAGCAGTCGGTGCTCTTAACCTCTGAGCCATCTCTCCAGCCCTCCAAGGTACATTTTCACAGGTTGGCCTAACTGTGGTGTCATCTCTAAAGGCCCAAACATGAGGTAAAATATGGGAATTCAAGTTTGCCTATGAGGATGTCCTTGGTGATGCATGTGGGGAGACAGGATTCTGCCTCATCGGGAGAAGGCAATAGAGACATTGTGTGTTTGATAAATGGACTTCGTTGAGAAATTGAACTGAGCACTAGGAGGTTTTTCTTAATGTTCTTCTTAACGGTATCTTTTTAGACATGTAATTGCTTCTGAAAAGGCGGTGACTCTTCAGTGCCTGGTAAAGCGATGCCTTCTCATTTCCCCACTACCGACACACTAGAAAGTCCTGTAACTACCCCTGCCCCCAAGTTATCTGGATACAAATCCAACTCATATTTAGAGTGTCACTCTCTAAAAAGTCAAAAAGAAAGGATTGCGGCTGGGATTGAACACAGCAGGGTTTGAACTGTGGCTCAGGTCAACCCCAGCTATTCTGATTTGGGTTTTGGCATCTGAGAAATGGACATCCTACCATTCAGCTTGCGAGGATATTCTCAGAATATTATAAATATTCTCAGAATTGGTACAGCTATGCCAGAATGGTCTACAAAGTAATGGCCAATAATCTCTGTTTTCTCAGTTACTGAAACAAAACAAAAAATGCCATATCTAATCATTAGGTCTATAGTATGTTATGAAAAGGATTTTCAAGGATTACAATGCTAAAATATTCTTAAAGATTTAGAAACTCAAACTAGCAACATAAGACATCAACGTGTTCTCAAAAGACTGCTTTATTAAAAACTAGTTTGTTCTGTAATGGAGAGTATGAAAATACATGTGTAATCTTTACCAAGCCCTGGCACCAAGAACAGGCAGTGTATAAACATGCTGTGGAGAGACTCAGAGCCTCAGGTCACATCAAGGGCACATTCAAAACAAGGGCAAAGGATCAGAAGCACCGTCCTCTCCCCTTTGGAAGATGACCTGGAAGCCTCTCTGGTTATTCAATCTATTCTCAAAGTTTGTTTTCCTAACTTGAGACCCACCCGATACCTCGTCGTCTACCTCGTAGCTGGGCCCGCTGTAGTGTGGTCAGCGCAGGACAGGGGAACCCTCTACTCCAGACCCTTAGCGTCTGCACAGCAGTCACTCGGTGTCAGGCCATCCACAGGAGCTGAGAACAGGGATGAGCTTCTGAGTCTGAGGTCCTTTTCTTTTTGTTCTACCTGCCTGGAAACATCGTATTTCACACGCCAGAGAAGCATACACACACACACACACACACCCATGGAGGGGAAGATGGCTGCCAAGGAAGGCAGGACACGTGCTCAGAGCTCCTGAGGGAAGAAGTATCTCTGGGTCCTTGCGAGAGAGGCTGCCTTTGGGGTTGGGAATATGTGTTTGCTATCCAGAATCTTCACTGGATTTTCAAGTGGCTATGAACATGTACACACGCATGCATGGACATGTGGGTGGGCCTCGTTATTTATGGACTTCACCGCTGTAACTCTACCTGCTCGGTATGGCTTCCTGACAGACCTCACCGTGACATTCAGCACTCCTGATCGCATGGGCTCAGTGGTGGAAAACTTGAATTGTGGTGATATCCATTGTGACTGCCGTCCATTTTCTTGACTGAGCTCGTGTTTTGTGCTTTTTATTGGTATGTTTGCTTTGAAGCCTCCGAGCAGGGATGGTGATGGTGATGGTGGTGATGATAATGGCGGTGATGATGGTGATGGTGATAGCAATAACGATTAGTGATATTGATGGCGACAGCTATAACAATGGTGCTAACAATGGTGGTTAGTGAAAATGATCATTGTATTGACAGCTATGGCAGTAGTGAGGATGATGATGATGATGATGATGTAATAATGGTGGCTAGAGATAGTGACAGTGAATATGAACTTTGGCTATAGTGATGATAATTAGCGAGTGATAGTTACAGTGATGATGATGTTGTGATAGAGACAGCAGTGGTAACAGTGATGACTGCATGCTGCCTGTGTGAGTTCAGTGTAGGTGAACCAACACGTCTTCAGTGAGGCATCTTTAAACAGAAGCACATGAAACAACAGTGTTGATCAGTGGCTGGTAACCCAGAGCCGAAGTGAACGAGAACCTAACCCTGGGTCAGTGGCTTAGTGCTGACTCAAGTTGTGTTTTCAACATGGATTGACTAATGCACGTAGTCAACAGGCACACGGATATACACACGTGTGTGCACGCTGACATGTGAGCAGTGAGGAGAAACTATAGCACACAGCTGGGGCTGTGTGCTAAAGGAGACATGAGATTCAGGAAGCCTGTAGGAGGAAAGCAAGAACTCTCAGGAAGTGCACAGGAGAGGCTGAAAGAACTCATGAAGGGGCCACGCAAAGCCGCCGTCCGTGCCTCCAATTCAACGAAAGATGTACCTAAGCCATGCTTCCCCGACCCCACACTGGAGACTTCCTGCAGTTTCCGCAAGTAGTTTTGCATCTTTCTGTAGCAAGCTCTCAACTCATTAGACTGCTGTGGGTTCCAACAGTTTCAAAACTCTGAGTATGTACACACCACAAATCATTATCTCCAAACACGTACATTAACAACGTTTAAATGCCAGTCTTTTAAGCCATCTGCCCCCTACACACACACACACACACACACACACACACACACACACACACACACACACACACATGCTGCTTGCAGTACACAGGAAGAAGAGGCTTCCTACTGGCTGTGTTTGGAAGCTGTGTGATCACACAGCTTGTTGTCCCCATAGCAACGCATTCCATCGCCTAGGTGACAGTGATCTTATGATGTCACCAATGAGCTAAACTAACTTAGAAACACACAGACATTTCCTTCTGGGTACACCCACCTCTTATGGGTGCCCTCCAAGTCTTCTGAGTCTGGGGTACCAAGTGCTGCTTCATAGAACATCAAGAGGGCATTTCATGGCAGGATTTTGTTTGTTTGAGCCTCTTTCACTTGAGGGAATTCACCTTCAATCACCCAGATGCCCCTATTTTCCCAACTGACATTTCCCCAGCTCAGAAGGGATACCCAAACAAACAGGAGGTAGGCAGCCACTGCCCAAAAATGTTAGCAAGGTTGTCATACACATGGGCTAAAGGGGGCACTCTAGAAAAAGTTGCCAAGATCTGGGAAGCATCCCAGGTCAGTTTCTCCTTCCCCAAGCAATATTTCCATCAGCATCAGCAAGTGTTGCTCATGGCTTCCGACGTACACATCCTAACGAGGCTGCCTTAGAATGAACAAAGGTGCTCCACTCCAGCATGGAGGCTGGAAGAGGCTGTTACAGAGAGAGGAGGGTCTGTGTGTTGAAGAACAGAAGCCTAGAATTGGAAGGGGGTTCTCATCATATGAACTTCCCAAATCCCTCTAAGCAACTGGTTTGTTTCAGAGATGACAAATTCTAGAGCACAGGGACACTTAGAGGACAGCGGACTATCCGGCTGCTTCCACGGTGTGGCGCCACAGCCCTGATACAAGTTCTGTTTCCAGCAAAATAAGCACCATCAAGGTACTCAATAATTAACCCGAGGGGCTTTACAGATAGTGTGGAACTCCATTATGAAAACATACAATTAGCATGTGTCCCAAATCATTTCCTTTTTGCCAAAAGGAGATCTACCACCACACTGTATGTACAACACAAGTGTGGTGACCCAGGCCACTGTGGAGCCTGGCTCATAGAGCCTTGTCCTGGTTCCAGACCCTGTATGTGCAAGGCGACCGCCAATGATGACACATGCGGGCCAGCAAAGGGGCCCTTTCCCTATAATGTAGCACTTTTGAAAACAAAAGGCTGGAGAGACGGCTTAGTGGTTAAGGGCACTGGTTGCTCTTATAGAGGACCTGGGTTCGGTTTCCAGGTCCTATACAGTGGCTCACAACCATCTGTAACTGTAGTTCTAGGGTGTCTAGTGCCCTCTTCTGACTTCTGCAGGTACTGCATGCATGTGGTGCACTTGCACACACAATGGCAAAAACACTCATACACATAAAATAAAAATAAATATTTTTTAAAAAGATGACAAACTGCAGACAAAAATAATCTGAGAATAAGACAAGAAACTACAAGAAGTCTGAAAACCATCAGAACCCATGTCCTACACAGATGCCTGAATATTGTCATCAGTCATGTGGGATGGAGAGGAGGGTGGGACAGAAAAATCTTTTGTAATTTTTCATGGTTCAGCCTGTGGCTTCTCCAGAGAAACAGAGCACAGGGGGCAGGTGTTGGCCGCTTCCTCCTGGCATGGGTAGGAATCCTGCCCCACTGCCTTACTGCTTCCCACGGTGATGACCTTAGAGGGTGCAGCGCGTGCAGGCCGGGGCAGCTGAACCCCGAGCTGAACTCGCTGAACCCGACCCACGCCCGTGAGCACCACGCCCGTGAGCACTCTCCAGCTTCTTTCCTACTCAGACATCTCAGTGTGGGAGCCAAACACAGGTTCAGCTTCTCCATCTCAACCATTGGGGTTCACATTCATTTGGGATGATACTTCTTTTTCTTAAAAAAAAAAAACAGTTGTATTTACTCTTTGAGAATTTCATGCAATGTATTTTTACCATATTCACGCACAGAGACACAGAGAGAAAGAGAAAGAGAGAGAGTTCCTCCTCCTAACTGTTCCCCGTTCCACCCCCTTCCGACTCCGTGCCCTCTGTTCTTTCAAGAACCACTGAGTCTTGTCTGTGCTGTTCACGTAGTCATGGGTGTGGGGACATCCAGGGACGCATGGCCAACCTGCCAGGGGCTACTATACTCTTAAAGAAAACTGACTCAACCTCCCCCAGAAGCCACGAACCCAGAAACCATGTTCTCAGTTATGGGTGACGGCTCAGGGACTCCTTCCCCCTCCATGTGACAATGGTGACGGATTGGTGTTGTGCAGACAGCCATGGCTGCTGGGAGTTTATGAGTGCAGAGGTCACATCATGTCCAGAAGACACTGTTTGCTCTGGTCCTCCCCGATCTCTGGCTCTCACAGTCTTTCTCTCCCCTCTTCCGTGATGGTCCCTGAGCCTTGGAGGAGGGCTGTGTGACAGAGACGTCCCATTTGTGGCTGATCTTTCCACGGACACGCTCTTCACAAAGCCGCTCTATGTTCCTGTGCTAAGGGGTGGTATTTTAAAAGTGGAGTTAAAATATGACATATTCACCAGGAAAGGAATATCCAGTATGAAAGTACTCCCAGCAACACCCAGCCTCACCCCTACTGTCAGGCCTGGACCCCACGCTCTATGCAAGCAGCAGCAGGCCCAAGGAAACCCCGCTCACACAGAGTGAATAGCCGTGTTGACATCTCCATGGAAACATGGATTTGGGGAACACATAATGATTCCATCTTGCATATTCGTTAAAAAACTTTGTCAGACCTAATGTTGGTTCCTAATTTGCGATCTGTTGATTCAGACACATTCCTATAAAAACTGCCAGCACCCACAGCGGCAGTGACAAGATCTTCAGGCTCCATGACCTGGCTCTGAGTTGGATTTCCACAGATCCTGTGCTGCTATAATTAACTGCACAGGAAGTGTTTGCATCTTGCCAGCCCCTGTGCATGCCAATCCAGCGGCCAACATTAATGACAGAGGAGAAAGCAACCATAGAATCCTTTCCTTTGCCACCTGGCTCCCCTCCGCCAGCTCGTGGTGCATACTAAACTTTCATTTGTATTGATTTGGGCTACCTTGGGGCTCTGGTCTAACAGTGTGAAAATCAGCAAAACAAAGCCCAGGCTGATTCCTTCTCACAAACAATTCTGTCTCCTCTGTGTTGCCCTACAAGTCAGATTTTGGTGGACACTGAGAGACGTGGCCAGTCACGTTGTTGTTACCATAAATGGAACACAAGACCCCCTGTCCATGCCCCGCGGCCCTGAGTGGGATCTTTAGTTGGGCCTCCCCTTGGCTGGTTCCTCACAAGTCAGTATCCCCAGCCGTTGGCAACAGAAGACTAATTATGTCACCGGAATTTAATACTTCTAAGAAGTCTTGGGATCAGGCAGTTTCAGAGTGGGTTAATTCCACACCTCAAAAATATCAGGCCAGCTTTGCTGAAATCCAGATCCCTCCCACCTTGGCAAAACAGTAACAGTAACTGCCAGTTCCAAACCCCGACCCAGCCACACATGGGAAAAAGGCCATTTCTCCACTCCCAAGCTTCTTTCTAGGGACCCTAGTAGACATGTCCTGCCTTGGAGGTCAGGGACAAGCCAAGGCCATGTTGTGCTGTGGCTCCCATTTGGGAGAGAGTGGCCACAGCTGTCTAAGATCCTGGACTAGACGGCATCCATCAAGCGGGGGTAAGTGGGAGGCGAGAACACGATGATGCCGGAACTCAGAGACACCTGTGGAGAAGCACCTGCTCTTCACACCTGGACCAGCCCACAGCTCAGGTCTGCGTCTCAATCAAGGGAACGAAGCAATAGGAGCTACAGATCAATATGCTCTCTGTCCTCCCAAGGTGGCTGGAGAGGAATTAACAAAGAAAACAGAAAATGCAGCCGGGGTTTTCAGCATACACAGGACCCTGGACAAGGTGAAATCAGATCCAGTCATTGCTCAGATTCCTTCTGTGTGTCCTGACCAATGCTCCCAAGATCACACAGACACATTCTCCAAAGCATCCCTCCTGCCAGGTCCCAAGAACATCACACACCCATTCCCATTGTCGGGTGATTGCTCAGGACACAAGGACTCAGGCTTGCACACTAGGACTCAGGCTTGCACACTTATTCTTGGGGTCCCTGTTGTGTCTGTGCACTAGCCAGGGTGTGAGCTTCCTGGCCCCTCCAGTCCCGCAGTGCTCCGGTCTACTCATGCACTAGCTGGTCACCAGTAACTACAGGACAGCCATACAATGTCAGCAAATACTCCAAAAAGGAAAGTAACCTTGTAACCCTTTAACTATGTTACTGTATAAACTAAATAGCAAACCAAGTAAATCAAGAGTCAGTGTGGGATTTTTTTTTTTTTTAATCATGGTGGTCCCGCCAGGTATAGAATTCTCTGGAAAGCTGGTGTGTGTGTGTGTGTGTGTGTGTGTGTGTGTGTGTGTGTGTGTGTGTGTGTGTATTTTCATAGACTTTATTTTTTAAGCGCTGAATTTTATAGCAAATTGAGTGGGAAGTGTAAATTTCCCATATATTTTATGACCTACCCACACATAATTCATTGTTCAATTACTCATAATGTTTGAAAATATGGATAATTTTAAATATAACATACATTTTTCAAGTTTTTTTAAGTAAATAGAATGTTTCGGCTTCTGATCCATTCAGAATACACCTCAAGCCATTTAATTTCTACCAAGTTGGGATTTAATGTTACCTGTACTTAAACAATTATTAGGTAATAACAGAAATTCTGCTTCTCAAACAATAATTATATTATAGCTATGAATTCAAGTGATGGTTACAACTGCTTTTTTTTCATAGAATTGTTCAAATGACAGGTTTTGTACTTGAATGACTTGCCTTTTGTAAAATAGATTTTGCTATTCCATTATATGTGTTTGTGGTGATACAAAAAGCATACTTGTTTACACTTTGGTGTTTGTGTGATGTGTGGTATTTATATGTGTATGTTCATGGGAGGACACATGCATGCCACAGCATGTGGGTGGCAGTCTAAGGGACAGCCTCTGTGTGTCAGCCCTTTCCTTCTACTAGCAAATCACATTATATGCACATATGAAATTCTAAAAAAAAAAAAAAAAAAAAAAAAAAAAAAACCAACCTATCCCCATTCTACTCACACGAAAAACTAACGGAGATAAAATTCAAAAGGCAGTTTACAAACAGTGACTATGCTACAATATTACAGATAGTAGCTACCCCATAATATTACAAATAGTAACACAGCTACAATATTACTATTAACAATAACTATGCTACAGTATTGCAAATAATAACTATGCTGCAGTATTACAAATAGTAACCACACTACATTATTACTTTCTCAAAAATATAAATGCACAGATGACTAGGGCAGAGGCTTACAGAGTACTCACGGGGCTGTGTATGCTAAGCTGTGGGAGGACTCCCATTTATGTTTGTATTTTCTCATTTTCCCTTTTGCAAGTACTAACTTCAAAGAGAACAACATATTTTAAGTTACATTTTATTATTCATAATTACAGGTATACATACATAATTACAGAATGTGTATTTATAATATAATTTTCATAATAAGTTATATAAACGTATTTACTATTCATGCATAGCACATTTATGTAATAGAAAGATATCTCATATACATTTGTATTAGTCAAGGTTCTCGGGAGAAGAGCACCAAGTGTGTGTGTGTGTGTGTGTGTGTGTGTGTGTGTTGCTGTATTGGTTTACATGGTTGGAGGCTCAGCACCCCAGTGGCAGCTGTCTACACACTGGAGACCCAGAAACCCCAGCAGTTACTCAAATGCTTCAGTCAGGGGAGGAAACTGGCAAACACACAGGGTGTAAAGGACCCATTCGCTGACCAGCCTGGACTTGCCGACCTCAGGCAATGACTCGGTCAGGACAGGGAGGACAGGAGGGAGCGGAGTGGGAAACCGAGGCACATAGCAACCATGGATCGGAACACAGTCCGTCCACAGGCTGACAGCTGCAGGCCTTCGATAAGCCTGCTAGGCGAATGACAGTCAGTCCAACAGTAGTTCAAACAATAGTCGCTGTTGTGACCGTGACTGGCAGAGAAACAAACACCGCCACAGCTGATGCCTGACATCCCTGCCCATCGTCCTTGTCGGTGGGTTGATCTGAGCAGTGGAAAGTGCTAGAAATGGGTACAATTAAAAGGGGCCCATGAGTCCTCCTCTGGTACCGACTGTCTCTCAGAAGAGCAGTGTCCTCAGAGCTAACGAAGAAGGTTGTTTCTCTTGCCTGGATGTTCTGGGTAAGTCCCGTGCTTTTCTATGGAATCCAACGTTCCTGTGAAGGCCCATTAGAAACATTCCAGAAATACAAGTTCAGCCAGCCTGTTTTCATTGACAGATTGGTTGCCCCCATTCCACAGCCCTCCCGTGAACATGGGCAAGTGCCTGGAGTTTGGAAGAAAAATGAATCATAAAGTTAAATATCTCACCTTAGCAGGATCCAGTCCCACCAGATATGGACATATGTGTGCGCTGCACAGCTTGGCAGCCACCCTGGACCACACTCCTCCAAGGAACCGATAAGAACAGATACTACACTTGATCTTAGCCAAAAGGCCGATGGCTCAGAGGTTAAGAGCACTGACTGCTCTTCCAGAGGTCCTAAGTCCAATTCCCAGCAACCACCTGGTGGCTCACAACCATCTCTAATAAGATCTGGTGCCCTCTTCTGGCCTTCAGGCGTACATGCAGACAGGAGGCTGTATACATAATAAATAAATAAATCTTTAAAAAAAAGAAAGAAAGAAAGAAACTGCTTCAGCACATCAGCAGGAGATTGTCACCTAGCACCAAACCAAGGTATCACTACTGCATGCAGGGGCAGAAGAACTGAGCTACGGAATCAGCCGATGTGTCCACCGCAGACTAATGGATAAATAAACGGGGTGTACATGCACACAGTGGAGTTTTATTCAGCCATTAAGAACAAAATTATGTCCTTTATAGGAAAATGGGTGGAGCTGAAGTGAAATAAGACAGACTCAGGTAGACAGAAATTATATGCTTTCTCTCGTGAGCAGAATATATCTCCTCCAAAAAGACACGAAAGTGGAATGGGTCCTATTTAAGGAGGAGGAGGAGACCAGAGGATATGGGAGAGAAGAGAAGAGAAGGTAACTAAGGAAGTGAACGTGTTCAAAGTTTATTTTATATGTGTATGATGTTTATTGTAATGACATCTACTCATTTGTACAACTCATACACTAATGAAATGGTTAAGAAATAAAAATTAAAATAATTGCTATACAGTTTTTTTTAAAGTAATGACAATGTCATCAGCACAGTAGGAGAAAATTCTGTCTGCATCCTATATATCACTTAGCCACTGCTCAGATCAATCCCCAGACAAGGATGATGGGCAGGGATGTCAGGCATCAGCTGTGGTGGTGTTCGCTTCTGTGCCAGTCACGGTCACAACAGCGACTATTGTTTGAACTGTTATTAGACTAACAGGTCTCATAAATGCTCTGCTATGTCTTAAACATAGGTAGGACCCCACAAAGATCTGTATGTAAAGAGCTTGGTCCCCAGAATGACACTACTGTCGTGAAGCACTGATAATTAGCATGCCCCCTTCAAGGGCAGGAGGAAAGCCCAGCTCAGGCTTTGGGTGCATCTTCAAGTCCCGGCTGTGGCTGCTGTTTATCTTTTCTGAATGAGAGGGTACCGTACCAGGAGGAATCTGCCCTAAACTTAAGAGCACAAGCTCACCAGGCCTCTCTCACTGAGAAGAGCACCAGGTGGGTTCTCGGGGGTCCTCTGTGGATCTATAAAATCACCCAAGAATGAGGTCCCACTGTCTGGTGAGCATCCAGGCCTTGAGCTCCATAACTGAGACTCTTTCAAGCTTAGCCACACTTATGTTAAAGACTTCCAAAGTCAAAGACTGCAGGCCACCCAAATGTGTCACTCGTCACCTCCTCAAACAATGCAGGGTCCTCTGAGGAAAGAGCCTTGGCATCCAGGAGCAGGACTGTGAGGATGTTGTGACTAAGGCAAAGCCAGAATGCACCGGCAGATGCCATCGATGCCCATAACAACATGGTTTCCCAATGGCAGTGTGAAGTCCACTGATAATTATGGCACCTCTGAGAAAATGTGGAAATATAGTCAGATCTCTGACCCAAATCCCTTCCTGGTTTCATTAAAATGGTCATTCTTCTTACGGTGCCCTTAATTTACTGGCATGCATTCCTATGAAAACTTCAATAACGCTGACATTGAACGTAAGTGTAGCCAAGCTTGGAAGAGTCTCAATTACGGAGCTCAAGGCCTGGATGCTCACCAGACAATGGGACTTCATCCTTGGGTGACCTTACAGGCCCACAGAAGACCCCAGAGAACCCACCTGGTGTTTTTCTCAGTGAGAGAGGGCTGGTATGCTCCAAAGCATTGAATCCTGAGCCCCTGGTGCAGTAGTTACTAAAGAAGTAGAAACCAAGAATTGCTGAAGCTTAGACATTAAAACAATTAAAACAAACAGAAAATAAAAATAGAACCGAACAACACACACACACACACACACACACACACACACACACACACAGTCTATAAATGACCAGGCTGACTGACCTACATATTTGTGTGGAATGAGCAGTGAATTCTGTTTAGAAAAGAGCTGTCACTGCCCTTGGAGAGGACCTGTGTCCAGCTGCCAGCACCCACACCAGGCTGTAACTTCAGTTCCCGGTTCTCTGATACCCTCCTGCTTCTGTGGGCTCCTACACACACACACGGTGCACATAAACTCATGCAGGCACACAAACATCCACAAACAAAACTAGAAAAAAGTCATCAGAAGGCTAGCTATACATACACCACCATATGTTACAGTGATGCAGAATAAACCAGCAGAATAAATGAACCAATGGAATAAAAAGCCCTGCAAACAGCCAGGTATGGTGATATACACCTTTAATCCTAGCTTTCGGGGGGGGGGGGGGGATAGCAGAGGCAGGTGGATCTCTGTGAGTTCAAGTGAGATCCAGGCTAGGCAAGGAATGCTACATAGTAAAACCCTATTTTTAAAAAACTGGAAACAAATGTTCATAAAACAAGGAAATGACTGGGTAAAGCAGTGTGTCTACACCGCAGAATACTACAAAATCAGGTCAAAGAATTAATTAGAACACACAAGTTAACGTAGTGAAATTTCTAGAAATGACTATTCATTGAGCCAGGATACTAAAACTACACATGATGTTCTTCCCCAAAGGACCCCAGAAAAGTTACCTGTAAAAGGATTCAATAACTACACATATGTGCACATCCATGGACATCAGTATCTCTCTCTAAACTCCCTTCTCCGGGGCAGTAGTAAAGTTCAGACCATGAGACTGGAGTGCTGAGGGATACTCACTGTGTGCGTCTATGCCCACGTACTTATATCTGCAACCTAGCAGCATGGGGACAGACAGTCCACCTTCCGGAGAACCCTGGGGACAGACAAGCTGGCTCAGCAAGTGACAGCTCTTGTCACACAAGCCCGACTACCTGAGTTCAGTCCTCAAAGGTGGAGGGAGAGAACCAACTCCTGAAAGTTGTTCTCTGATACATACACACGCACTATGGCACACACACACCAACACTTGCACGCACACACATAAACTCTCTCTCTCTCACACACACACACACACCTTGTCTTTGTGTACATGTACATGATAATAATAATGAATAATTAAAATTCTTGGGGTCAGCTCATCCGGCAAATCTCTCGATGTAACTTTAAAAGGAAAAAATTGAAGAGTGTCTGGTGTCACTCGGTTTCACCTGGTGATTTTGCTCCCGTCCCTCTCGCTATCCTCATAATCATCTTTGGAGAGGTGTTTGAGAGAAATGGCGTTTCTGTGGGTGTGTTATCCGTTGAAGCAGCCTTACGTCATAGCCTGCAGCTCTGGCTGGCAGCCCAACTCTGCACAACTTCCCTGAGAACCCTTCTCCAAGCCATGAGTCCTCCCTGGAAAGTCACGGAGAACCAACTACGCCCAAGATATTATATTTGCAGCCAGTACTTGAACTACTAGTTCCACTCAGCCCTGAATCCCTGGAAGCTGAAGAGCCCTGGCATTAAGGGTGTCCTGATCCCTAGTTCTGGGCAGTAAAATCAACAAGAAAACTTACTGGGAGCCACAAAGTCTTCACTGGGGAGCATCCCCAAACTGAAGTAGGTGATCCAGGCACTCGCCACTCAAGAACTATGGCGATATTTTATTTGTACTGAAATGTGATTTTATTTGTATGTTAATCAATAAAGTTGCCTGGGGGTCAGAGCTAATAGCAAGCCATAGCAGAAGTCTGGCAGTGGTAGCACACGCCCTTAATCCAATCACATGGCAGGCAGAGTCTGTGTGTTCAAGGACACAGCCAGTTTGGAGACACACACCTTTAATCTCAATACCAACCATAGAGACCTGGAGGTCTACATAGACAGGCAGTGACGAGGAGGTCATGTGGTTGGGTTTACAACCAATGAGAAGGGAGAACAGAAAGTCAATAAAAAGACAGACACACAGGAAGTAGGTCTCTTTCTGAGGGGAAGGATGGCAGCGGGTGGTAAGAAGGCGTTCTTGGTCTCAGCTTTTGACTACTGCTCTCTGACCTCTGGGCTTTTAACTCTGTGTTTGGCTCTGTGTTTGTTTAATAAAATCATTCAGAATTACATCTACAAAGAACTACTCAAAACAGCTAAGGAAATAGCTCAGTACAGTGTTTGCCTTTTAAATGCGAAGTCTTGAGTTCAATGACCAGAGCTCATATGGAAGAAAAAAAAAAAAAAAGCTGGACCTGGTGGCACCTGTTCATTCGGAATATAGACCAGTGCTGTGGTGTATTAGCTCACTTCTGGTCTTCAGTACCAAGGCTTCAGTTTGCATTAAACTGTGTCTTTGCAGATGGGTTGGCCTGAACAGATATGGAAATGAAATGCTGTATTAAAACACATGCCGTGAAAAATAATCTAGGCGCATTCAGACATCCTGGCAGCCACTGGCCAACTTCCAGGCCAAGCTTGAAGTGTAATTGGGGAAATCCACCCAAACCATTTCACATTGGAAGGTGGAGAATGCTGGAAACAGCCCTGCCAACTTGCACATCTGCTCTTGGAAAGTTCCAGAGAGGTTCTGGTACAGTTTTCCATTGCGCTGTGTCTGCTGGATGCTGGGTCTGGCATTCTGGGCCGGCTTCCTGTTCCCCTTCACAGTGTGGGTGCACAATCTTCACACTGACTTTTTCTCTGCCTGATGCTGTCCACCATGTCTGCAGGGCACTCCCGTGGGCCCATGCTTCCTCTGGAATCTTCTAGCCAACACATCCCTTAACTTCTCCTTCCAGGCCCTGCCCATTTACCCACGGTACCCATCTCTGAAATGAATATAACTGAATGTAAGGAATAGACTAACACCCCCCACAATTCAATATGCTTATCATTGACAGACTGTAGGGATAAAGGTCCCAACATTAAAGTAGCAATTGACCATTTTTCCATGAAAAACATGTAAAAGATTTAAATCATCTCCTCTTCAAAACATCTCTGGAAGAAGCACAGCCCCACAAACTTTTGGATTACTGAACACTGTCCTGCACTTCTTGGTATAGATCAGGGAGAGTGGGCAATGGAGACAGCTGGGAGCCTGGACTCTGGAGTCAGTCTGGGGTATGCACCCAAATCTGAACCCAGGCAGATGTCTGATCTAAGACAAGCTACTTAAGCTCCCCTTGATGAAGTTTACTCGTAAAGATGGGGGTAGTAATGTCACCCACTCATGAGGTTGTTGTAAGAATTAAATGTGCTGACCCCAAGATGATGCTCTTGATTGACAGTTGGCAGGTGGGGGGCTAGGAATGTAGCGAGCCCACAAAGGGGACAGTGACACAAGCCTTTTCAGAACCAGTAGGCACCACTGATGACCCAGCCACATAAACTCTCTGCCTGAACCAAACCCACCCACGCTTTTCCAGTGCTCCAGGCTGCTACATTTCCCCAGTGATGCATTGTACATGTCCCCCACAATCTCACCTCTTCCTCCACACTAAACATCACCTCCCCTGAGCACTCCAGGCAGGAGCCTTGTTACCGTCATCACCATGGAGCTATCAGTGCCCAGCGCTGGGTCCTCATGACTTGTGAATAGACTCCGCCCCTTGTGAATAGACTCCTCACAACTTCCATAATTTTATTTTCTCATAGAAACTGTTCAGTGTGTCCTACTGCCCCGCTTATTAAATATTCCAGCCAGGCCTGCAACAGCCACCTCGTAGCATGTGTATTGGGAACCATAGGAGAACTGAAAATGTCCATCTGTGGTGAATATGTACATGCACATATACATATTTGGTAGATAATTAAAGGATCACCAGCATTTCCTATTCTTCTTTCCCTTAGTCTCTCCTGAAAGCAAAACAAAGATGCTAAAAGTATGTGGCAAGTTCTATCTAGTGTCTGTCTGCACTAGATATATTCTAGAAGTTTCCGCCCCCTCTACCCCCTCTGACAGTGGTTCCCACACGCATCTGCACATGCTTCAGGATGACTCTTCTCTGCTGACTGTTCTGCCCCAGCTCTGAACATCTTTTCATTTGCTGCTGGCTTAGTAAAGGCCTCTAGCTTTGACCTCTTTATTTGAATCTCTCTTGGGGAAAAGGGCTGTCAGTTCTGACTCTGGCCATTCACTCAGCACTCTGTCTATACTCACTGCTGCCTAAAATGCTTTCAAAGCAGCAGTGTGTGGGTGAGTACGGAAGGCCAAGCTCTCCGGGAAGGAAATCCGACTTCCAGGGTTGGCTGATCTGCATGGCAGAACTAAAGCCAGGTCTGCTCTGATGCTTGAGATGAGAAATCTATTCCAGCACAGTTGATGAATTAGAGAGAGAGATGGGTGTCACGTCAACGTCGGTTCTCTCCTATCCCTCAGGGACCAGGTGGGTGCAGAGGGAACAGACAAACCTCACGCACACTCCCCCAGGGCAGTGAGACAATCACATTGTCCACATCTTAGAGTGGGGATTGGCTCACCCAACTCTACAAGCGGAAGCCCCTCAATCTGTTGTCTGTAAGTTGGAACCGAGAAGCAGATGGTGGAGCCGATCTCAGTCAGCTCTGGGCCTGGAGAAAAGCAGACACTGGTTTAAGCCTTGAGTCTGATGGCCCGAGAACCTGGAGAAACCGCAGGAGGTGACAGGTGGCCCAGATCCAAGAGAAGAGTCTGTCTTTCCTCCACCATTCTGCCCATCCCAGTCCTGGTCTCATGGGCTGAAGCCTCCCTGCCTTTGTTGGTAAATGCTCCCTCCTCACTCTGTCTTCTGATTCACATGTCAACAACATCCTCCCCGCCTCACCAGGCTGGACCAGCCACCTAAGTGTCCCTTAACCCAACCCAGATGACATCTCCAATCAACAGTTACCACCTTCCTTCCAGTCCTTCAAGGTAACTGGAAGCCAAGTGTCCACAGCCTTCTAATGGCCCCTCCCCTTCAGCTCTTCCCTATTTTGCATTTGCTTATGCTTTCTGTTCTTCTATGGGAATAGTCCTTCATTCTCTTTTCCCGGCAGGCTGGGGAGAGTCATGACGGATCCCCCAGGCATGGGTACGTCCTTCTACGGGTCTTTACGAGTCTTTACAAGGGGATGTTTCAAGAGAACACACGTGTGTGTTTCCTCACCGCCAACCTGTGACGGCACCATCATCACCGGGCTCCTGTCTTCACACTGTGTGTCACAGAGTTTTAGAGTGCAGTATTCCCAACTCCATATTCCCATAAACCCTGTGGTTTTCCAGGCACAGTTTTGCATAACATGCTGAATTTTACAAATACACATGCCATCTGCTATAGTTTTTATCTGGGATGTTCTCCAAAGGTCTCGTCTATAAGCTTTGATCCCCTTGGCATCACTGTTAGGAGGTGGGGGACATCCAGGGAAGGGGCACACGGAAAGACCTTAGGTCATTGAGGGTAATTGTGCGTCCTCGGTGTCTTCTCCCCCTCTCTTCTGTCTCCTGTCCGAAGGTATACGGTTTTACCCCACCCCACAGTCCTCCACAGGCCCAAAGCAACAGGGCCAATCAATCAGAAACCAAAACCTCTGACATCGCAGGATGAAATCAATATCCTCTCTTTGTAAGATGATTCCCTCGGGCATCCTGTTACAGTATCCGAACGGTAACTGGCACCCTCTCTTATAGTACAACTCACAGTCCGGGCTAGCAGGGGCCACTCGTGATTTCTCTTGCTGCAACCCCAGATCTGCAGTTAGAGCATTGTTGTGCCAGTTAGCTTAAATCGGCTGTGCCGCGAGGGTTTTGGACACTGCTGTGGAAAATGGACAACGCTCACAAACTCCCAGGTACTGCATTGCTGTGGGAGCATATGGAGCCACGGTTGGAGGTCAGCGCGCCGGGCCACTGTGCTGTCTGTGTGAGGATGAGCCATGCCCGGGCTTCTGGTTCTCCACAGGATGAGTGGAGGAGCTGGGACATGTGTCAAGGAGCCTCCCCTTTGGTGTGGGCAGACTGAGCTGCCCACCCCCCCACCCCGCATCATGGAACAAAAGGAGACCCTCCCTTCTTCCAGCTCAAAGGGAAGAAAAAAGAACACAGACTGATGGACAGACAGACAGATGGGAAGAAAGGAAGGGAGGGAGAGTGTACTTTGTCACTGGCTTGAGTCTACCTTACCCTCAGTTCACAGCTACACCCTGCACCTTGCAGCCTACAAGCTGAGCCACCTCGTACAGGTCAAGGGACCTCTCTGAACATCTGTCTTACTCAGAGTCTTGTCTTGAAAGGGAAGGAGGTGGCAACAGAGGCAGCAACTTCAGTGAACTCTCTGGGAAGCCTACTGCGTGCCTGAGTGTGAAAATCACAGCCCAGGGTGGTGTAGAGTCATAGTTTTGTGAAGAAGCCTGAGCCTTCCTCTTCAGAAACTTGATGGAACTGGGTAGTGCCTCTAACGTCAACCCTCCGGTGGGCAGAAGACCCCAAAGGTGTGGGATTCCTTCCCAGAAGCCTCAGAACAAAGACACAGACACCACCACCACCACCACCACCACCACCACCCACCCCCTCACATGCCACTGCCCCCATGCCTCACACAATGCATCCATCAAAGGATGGACCCATGGATGATATCAGAATGCTCATGATCCAATTAGCTCCCAAAGGCCGATCCTCTGAGTACTGCTGCACCAGAACTAAACCCTCCACACGTGAGCTTTGGGAGCACATTTGAGATCAAAACTATAACAATGGAAGAAGCTGAAAGCCTGGCTAATATGCCATCATTAATGCTAAGGCTGAACATTAGGTGGCCTGAACCGGAAACCATGCATGCAAGCTCTATGTGTACTTGCTTTCAGTCCCTTAGAACAAATGTCCATGGGCTACGGGTGTGGCTCGGCTGGTAGAATACTAGCCTAGCATGCATGAAGACCTGGGTTGCATTTGTTGCACAATATAAACCAGCAGTGGTTGCATATGTCTGTATCCGGCACTCCGGAAGTGGGGGCAGGACATCAGAAGTTCAGTGTCATCCTTGGCTACACAGTGAGCTTAAGATCAGCCGGAGAAAGCCAGGCAGTGGTGGTGCACACCTTTAATCCCAGCACTCGGGAGGCAGAGCCAGGTGGATCTCAGTGAGTTTGAGGCCAGCCTGGTCTACAGAGTGAGTTCCAGGAAAGCCGCAAAGCTACACAGAGAAAACCTGTCTCGAAAAACCAAAAAAAAAGATCAGCCAGGGCTACATGAGGGCCCCTCTAAAAAAAAAAGTAAAATAACAAATGAACGTATCTCCTCAGCCACACATCTGACGGCTGGCTTATTAACTCTGTGCTTCTCCCTATACTGCTGGGCTCTTTCTAGTAAAACAGAGCTTTTTCTCTCACTGACCTGGCTAGGACATTACATAGCTATTTTTGGAAAGAACATCACAAGTTTTCTTTGGTCCCAAAGTGTTGGCACATTGGTTTAAGACCTACCTCAAGCTGAGACATGAGTCTTTCCCTAGCTTTGGAGTTTCTGCCGATCCTTGTGAACTTGTGGGTTTTCACTGAGTGCCAATTAAATGTGTCTGCTGGTGCATGCCATGTGTGTACCAATCCCCAAAGCCACTGCCGCTTCCTGAGTTCAGATCTGCAACCTCTGTGCATGATCCCTTAGTCCCAGAACCTTACACAGCAAGGTAACAGCCACCTAAGACCTGGAACTGGCCACCCTGCCCCAATGCTGGCCCTCTCAAAGTAACGACAGCTCAACCAGCGCCCTAGGAAGCTGTGCAGTCAACCGTCGATTCTCAGTGTCATAGGTGAGTCACAGGAAAAGCACCAGCTTGAACGCTGACAGTGGACTTTGCTGTTGCCTGCATTCTGGGATGAGAAAGAACTGGAATGGAGAGGTCTCTGGTCAGCTTTACATCTCAGGCTCTCTTGGGTCCCTGAAGACAGGGCAGTCTTGAGAGCCAAGATTTACGCAGACAGAAAAGAGGCATATAACTTGGAGATGCTCCTCACTTGCTAAAAATAGCCCCCATGGACCTAATCATGTCGTTGACTCCCAAATCTCAGTCCATAGCTGGGAGGTGGTGTAGGAGGCAGAGCTGCCGGAGATAGCACTGTGGCTCAGCCACCAGGAGGGCACTGACGTAACACATGGGCAGCTGCCAGTGCCACGATCCATGTGGCTTTTCCCCGGGAGTCTCACACACAGGATCTGCTCACAAATGACATCTGAAGTGATCTTTATAAAACCCTCCATTCTCTACGCACTCACAGCATCACGCGCTGGAAGTGATGTGACTAGGGCCGGGGAGCTTTCAAGCCAGGCACGGCAACTCGCGCCTATAATCCTCGCTCCCCAGAAGATTGCTCCAAGCTCAAGGCAAGCCTGGTATACACAGTGAGCTAGGTGCCGATGAGAGCTATAGACCCTGACTCAAAAAAGGAAACGGGGGAAGGGAGGGAGGGAGGGAGGAAGGGAGGGAGGGAGGGAGGGAGGGAGGGAGGGAGGGAGGAGAGGAAGAGAGAGAGAGGAAGAAGGAGAGAAAGAAGTTGTAGCAGGTGTGAAAAATACCTGGAATTTTTTTAAAGCATCACACGAGGGGGCTGGAGAGGTGATTCAATGGGTAGGCATTTACTGCTCTTCCAGAGGACCTGGGTTCAGTTCCCAAGGCCCACATCAAGAGGTCCCCAAGAGCTTCTAACCAGGGGATCTGACACCTGCTTTAGGCCTCTGTGGGCACTGTATCCACAGGACATGCAGCTACACAGGGCTTCTTGAGACAGTGTCCCACCATAACCATGTAGCTCTGGCTGTCCCGGAACTCACGGTTTAGATCAGGCTGGCCTCAAACTCACAGAGCTCCACCTGCCTTTGCCTCCCAAGTGCTGGAATTAGACACTACACCCAGCGCCTGGATTTCCCAATTCCAGGGAAACAGACTCCCTTGAAAGATGATATAAGACTGACTTGATAGTTATGGCTTACTCCTTTCATCCATTTTAAATATCCAAAATAAAATGGTATATGTCCTCCTATCTGACTCAGAGAACCCAGAAAATGGTATGTGTGATACCCATCCTTCCCGCCTGTATAAAAATGTCATTTTTATTAAATACTTTAATTGCACAGGAATGGTCTACAGTAACATTTAACTTTTTATCAGCACCCTAAGAGTTCCTGTCATCATTTGCTTATGTCTCTGTCAAAACACTTGGAGAAAAAAAAATGAGCTTGCTCCCTTTAAGCCCTTTCTTAACATGTCTGTTCCAACTGCCCCACCTCTGAGCATTCTAGAAAGGACACCAGTCAGGGCCCCACTCTGACGATTCACAGTAAGTGCTGCGCTGATCGATGCTATGTTTCCTGCCGTCCGGCACCTCATGCCCCTCCCTCAGCCTTCTGAAACGAGGACTGTCATTGGCTCCAGGTTCTCATATAAGGCAGCAGGCTGCAGAGAGCCCAACTGTCCTTCCCAGGCCACACAGCTAACCTAAGTGTGGCCAGAAGCTAGGTTTGGCTCATGGGTGTCCATCAGATTGCATCTGTAAGGGCTGTCAACGATCTTCTCTATCTCAGAATCTCCCACTTGTGTGAGTTGGGTCTTGTGAATGTGCTTGTCACAACCTGTGTATCTCTCATGAGAGTGGCCCTAGAGCTCCTAAGGAAGCCACATTTATGTGCAGTGTCATCGAGACTAAAGCATACCAAAAGCGGATATTTGAATCATAAAGACAAGTCTACAGAGTAAGCTTAGTCTTAGAGGATGTGGGGGACATGAGAATAGGCTGCACCCCTGAAGTAGTATGTACACACACACACACATGCATGCACACACACACACACACACACACACTTTCAACCTCAGCTCTGAAACACCAACACTGATACTGAGATGCAAATATTGCTATTACAATAAAATCTCCAGCATTTTCTTTTCCTCTCCCAAGAGACACGGAAAACAGGAAGAGGTAGGAAGCAACATCCTTCAGCTCTAGTCTCAGCGGAGTGGTGCTGAGTGATGGACCACTGCAGTCCACTTAGCCCAGCCCGGCCCTCCAACCTGCCTTTGCTGTACCCTTCCAGGGACCCAGGGGGAAGTCTGCCCTGCTCCTCAGCCCATACTCCACAGAAGTTAGTGGTGGACTCACACACCATTAACTACCCTTCACCCTGACGCCTTCATACTGCTCAGTAAATCTTACACTCATGTTTCCTTGGCTACTTACTTTCATGAAAAAAAAAAAATGGCCATGGTACATTCCTCACCAAGACTGAGAATCTTCCCACACCCCAAAGACTGTGAAACCACTCAGCACTTCCCTGATGTCCCGCCCAACAAATCAGGTTCTAAGTCTAGCCTTAGTGGAATTGTGAAATGAAACCGGGAGAGATCTGCAGGCAGGGCATCAGGTTATTAAGCTGCTCCGGCGACCAACTACCGGTTCGACTTTCTCATCAGCTTCTGCTCTTGTGGTTCATACCAGCTCTGGTCTCTGCTATCTCTGTTCTTAGGGCAGGACTTGGAAACGACTCAGTGATAGCACTTCTTCCCAACCCTTTCAGGATAAAATGAATGGGGAATGTTAAGTCCTGAATGGGGAGTGTTAACTACATGGTGCTGTGAGAGGCAGACTATCTGAAGTAGCCCTAGGTTTACAGAATATTGAGCAGGTGTCCCAGAACTCCAAAGCCCCCCAGCACCACCTGCTTCCTCTCTTATGCCTGAACCTTGCATTCATGGAATGCATTTGTTACAGGCTACGTACCGATATGGACACTGTTCCTAACGAAATTCGTGCTGTTTGTGAGGGGTCACTACACATGGTGAAGTTGTGTGTGTACGCAACCTGATGGAAGCATACAAATAGGGCTACCGCCCTGCAAAATCTCTATGACTGACCTCATTACCCTTCTTGAGTCTCTGGCGGCCACTAATCTATTTAATGTCATTTTCAGGATACCACAAAGCTAGGTGTCCTTGAGTCAAAGCTTGACCTTACCACACTTGTTTTTACTACTGAATAAAACTCCACTGGGTGGATCCACAGCTCCCCTAGCCCACTCATCAACTGAAGGACATCTTGACTCCTTCTAGTTTGGGGCAATTATAAATCAAGCTTCTACAAAAATTCTTGCATCATTTTGTTTGTTTTTTTATGGAGAGAGGAACTGTTAAACCAATTTTTAAAAATAATTTTAAAAATACTAGCCGGGTGGTGGTGGCGCATGCCTTTAATCCCAGCACTCGGGAGGCAGAGCCAGGCGGATCGCTGTGAGTTCGAGGCCAGCCTGGGCTACCAAGTGAGCTGTAGGAAAGGCACAAAACTACGCAGAGAAACCCTGTCTCGAAAAACCAAAACCAAAAACAAAAACAAAAAAAAAAAAATACTTATAGGTGCTACTTCCAATGTTAGTACTCTTGCATCTTGTTGAGAGATAATTCAACTAGGAAACCTGAAAGTAAACTCAGAGGCCACATGGCAATGGGTGTGTATTTACTAAATCACACATACTTGTGGACAGTGTATTTGAGTGTAGATACCAGAGCCCAAAATGTCTACCTCCTGTGAAGACATCATCCAGGAGACAGAAAACCAACTACCAGAGCCTGAAACAGTAGGAGTTGGTCTTTCTAAGGCATCAAGAGCAAAGAGACAACCACCAATGTTGTCATCAAAGACCTGGGCTCCCTCCTTCCCTTCTTCCCATGAGCCTCATGGCTTTACCTTCATCCTGGGTATTCCTGGCTGCAAGCTGAGCACCAGTGTACCTTCTGTAGGAAGTGAAAGGCTCCCAGAAGCAACCTTCTGCCACCTCTGGATGACAAGCAGGCAGGGAAGGCTCCTCTTTTCAAAGTTCTGTGCTAGAGGCAATTAAGGGAGAAGCTGCTGGAAATGGCTTGGGCATTTGCTAAGCCAGGTTTTGCTACTTAGCCAATAACATCCAGGAAACAGCCCACCCACTCCACATGGGTCTCCTCTGGCTTGTTCTAATTTGTCCCACATACCTATCAGACTCTCTTTGCTGTCCCAGGCCAGGCCCAGATGGGCAGCAAGACTGAGATTGGTTGCTGGGTTCCATGGCTTCCCCTAGCTGATGGGACTGAGCCATGTCAGGGCCTCCCTGCATCATTTCCTGCTTTACTGTCTCTTAGGGTGTGTCCAGCCCCAAGTTTTCTCCATTCCCTGACATTGAAGGCCATGCTCTTGCAGGTAGGGTTGCAGTAGACCAAAGGACAGAGATGTGCAGAGTTCACTTAGTGGTGTTGTCTATTTCCTTCTCCATCGCTTTGACTCCAGCTTCATTGCCTCTCACCTAGACCTTTGCAAGAACTCCAAATCAACTCCCTCTGCTGCCCCTATCTGCAACTTCTTTCTCCTACCATTTCCACCTGAGCCACCCAAAGAATGGAACTGGCCAGTACCTTCCTGGCTGCAAACCTTTGCTGTCTCCCCTGCTGCCTTAATTGGGGCTTCTTTTGCTGAGAAGAGACACCATGACCACAGCAACTCTCATAAAGGAAAACATTTAATTGGGGGTAGCTTACAGTTCAGAGGTTCAGTCCATTATCATCTTGGTGGGACATGGTGGCATGCAGGCAGACATGGTGCTGGAGAAGGAGCTGAGAGTTTTATATCTTGATATGCAGGCAACACGAAATGAACTGAGACAGTGGACATGGCTTAAGCATACATGAGCCCTCAAGGCCCGCCTCCACAGTGACACACTTCCTCCAACAAGGCCATATCTACTCCAAAAAGTCTCAGCTCCTAATAGTGTCACTCGCTATGAGCTTATGGAGGGAAATTACATTCAAGCTACCACACTTGCCCTAGACTCAGCCTCACATCCATCATTCTCTGTGGTCTCACTGATCTGACTTCTGACAGCATGCCTGCCATGGCACCTTTACCCAGGCTGTTCCCTCTGCTTGTGAGGCATGCCTCCTCACATAAAAATCCACTTCTAGAGACTAGAGAAATTACCAGCCGTTAAGAGTACTCGTTACTTTACATAGGACCCAGGTTCAGTTCCCAGCACACACAGAATGGTTCACAACCATCCTTAACTCTGGTTCCAGAAGAAAATAATCTAATAAGTAAATAAAGAAAGCCACTTTTAGAGGAGATTAGAGAGATGGTTCAGAGAATAAGAGCATGCATTGCTTTAGCAGAGAACCTAGCTTCAGATCCCAGATCACATCCTGGGTGGCTCACAACTGCCCATAAGTACCAAGCAATCTGATGCCCTCTCCTGGACTCCTCCTGCACCTACGCTCATGTGCACAAACCCACACACAAATACACAGATACACACACACAAATACACAGATACACACACAAATACACAGATACAGACATATAATTAAAAAGAAAACCTTTTATAAGGCATGATTACTTGATGTTTACTAACTTTCACTTGTTAATAATAGCAGCATTATATTTTTCAGTAGCTCTCCTTAACCGGTGCAGGCACATGACCAGCACACACAAGGCAGACCCAGAATCTGAAGGGCAGATGCAGCCTGGGAAATTCCATGTCTGTGGCTTCTACAGCCTTCTCAGAAATCCGAGTGAACACCTGGGGCAGTCTCTGCTCCTCTCCTTCAGTCTTTTTCTAAGATCTTATTTGGAAACGGAATTCTGTGGCTCTCAGTGGTTTGTTTATCCCAGTGGTGTGACTGTATATAGTATATTCCTAGTTCTGGAAAGTGACCACACACACACAAACCTGATCCTAACATCTCAGCACAGCTGGCCTGTGGAGCTAGCCACTAATGGATCCAAGAGACTCTTGCACATCTGTGAACAGCAGTATGGGTGCTCCAACCAAATGAGGGGGACTACCTGGGAACTTCCTGCTTAGACCCATGACAAGATTCTGCCTGGTTCTGCTTTCATGGGTCTCATTTGGTTTTATATTGTGACTATATCAAGAGGCTAGAGTAGCAGGACTTTGCTTGGGCATTGCCCTGTGTCCTATGAACACATGATCAGGCAGGGCTACCATGGTTGAGAATTCAAACATTACCATAGAGTCAAGGGTGAGTGGATTCCCAATATTCTGTAGTCAAATGATGCATCCTTAGCTACAATCCTTGGCTGAATAGCAATTAGTGCCCATCCAACTCCTGTCCCCTCAGTGTCTGATGGGGTGAATGGCATTCAGAAGTTGACCAGCAAGCCCAAAACCAACTGTGGAGTAGGCTACCCTGCTGTGATCTGGGCCAGGAAAGAGCACTTGCTATAGCAAGGCCATCTATAGCTAACCCCACAAGGCTCCAGGGTGTGGGTGAGGACGTCTCCCTGACACCTTTACCTAAAGAACCCCATGGAGCACCTGTCATTAATAAATGTTATGGCAATTCCCAGTGCCTCTCTGTAGTCATTGTGCCAAATTATTCCTCGGATGCCTTTGTTGGAAGAACTCAAGTCCAGCACCCACTGGGGCCCACCATCAAGTCCCTCTACTCCAGGACCTCCTCATTAATTAGGTCACCGCCATGTCTGAGGCCCTCCAGCACACTGGGAGGATAAAATGTATAACATTTAAGACACAGCCCTGGCTGTGGCCTGTGAGAGCCGAAAGCCTTCTGAGGAAGCAAAACCTCTGTAGATAAACAGGAATGCAGAAGCATAAACCCATCCGTGAGGATGCTATGATTGTGTTTGCCGCAGCTGTTTGGGGGAGTCGATCTGAGTCCCGCCTCCTTGGGGACACTGGCTCACAGTCCTGTTCTTTCCTTCACTTCTGCTACTTGGGGCTGGAGGCCGAGGCACTGAGGAAAGGTGGCTCTCTGGGGACTGGCCGGGGGTTAGGTCCCCATTCCTCATCTCTGCCACATCCTGTGCGCTCCCCTTCCCAAAGAGAAACTGGACCCTGCATTGGGAAAGAGGATGGCGTACAAGCCAGGTGTTAAATAGTGGGACCTAGAGGGCAGCCCACAGATGCATTATTCCACAGAAACAAGTCACCAGAGGGGCTGGGGAGATGGCTTAGCCAATCAAAGAGCTGGCTTTGTAAGCTGGAGGAACTGAGACTCCCTGAAACTGACATTAAGGGGCGCGGGCAGGTGTGGTGCCTTTGTAATCCCAGAACTGGAGAGCCGGGCTGGACTACTTGGTAAGCTCTAGGCCAATGAAATACCCTCAAAATACAAAGCAGGCGGTGCATGGGGAACAAGAGCAGAGGCTGCCCTCAGCCTCCACATACCCGCACACACAGACAGACACAACTGACCACGAACATTTACAGTGTCCAAGGGAAGAGTCCTGCCTCCACCACACTACAAGGTTTCACTTCCTGGTTGCTTCACCCATCCCTCTCAACGTCCCAGTCACTCACTGAAACTGAAGGGCACGCAGCACTCTTGGGACAAATGAGGGGACACATTGCGAGCTAAGTCAGCATCCGTTCTGCACCAGCGTGGCGGCTCAGGTCAGCAGCAGGCTGGGGTGAGGTGCAGACAGAGAGTATGTCACATCTTGGTTCTGAACCAGCAGACTGAGGTTCAACAAACCTCTGCTCTGGGCTGTTCTTGGCAAACACTACCCATATGTAACACGGGGAAATGTGCGCAATATGTCCTCTGAAGGCCGAAGCCAAGGTGAGGCCATTCCCAAAGAATGTTCAGCTCTTTGTCTCCAGCCAATGGATTCCATATTGGCCTGCAGAAAACTATGCTCTCTTGGAGTTGGGTGGAGTTGGCCTGGAGGAGGCAAGTGAGAGAGAGGGTGGAGAGGGAAGGAGAGGGGTCACTCCAGAATTCCAGCGTGTCTCTCCCTCGCTAATGATTTTGTGAAGACATGGGAAAATATATGTTTGGCCATAAAAATAGCATGAGCCATGTGTCCACGGCCCTCCTTGCAACTACAGTTCACACATAGATCCTGCAACTAGGGAGTCAGCCTAAAATCCATAAAGAAGAATCAAGGACCATCGAAAAGGAACATTAAAAACTTACAAGAAAGGCCGGGCGGTGGTGGCGCACGCCTTTAATCCCAGCACTCGGGAGGCAGAGCCAGGTGGATCTCTGTGAGTTCGAGGCCAGCCTGGACTACCAAGTGAGTCCCAGGAAAGGCACAAAGCTACACAGAGAAACCCTGTCTCGAAAAACCAAAAAAAAAAAAAAAAAAAAAAAAAAAAAAAAAAAAAAAAAAAAAAACTTACAAGAAAAATATTAATAAAAGCTAAGTGGCATACGAATAGTAAATTGATGGGGTGAGAGTTCCTACAAAATAACATTCTTGGTACTCAAGACAAAGCTTTGGACAAGCATACCACAGAAAGGCATGGGACAGGGGGGTTAAATAAGATACAAGTATATGCATAGAGGAGGGGGCTGAATAAGGTACAAGTATGTGAAGAGCTCATGTGGCACCCATCAAGAGACACCAGGACACGGGCAAGCGCATGGGAGAGACACAGTGTAGAAACAGGATATCCTGCTGTCCATCTCCGAGAGGAGAGAAAGCACAAGACTTCAAATCAAAGGGATCCCAGATAGGCTAATGCTCTAACTCCACACTCAGACATTGTGTGTAAACATAAGTCACTGGCTCAGTGCTGCAACTCCACACTCAGACATTGTGTGTAGACGTAAGTCACTGGATCAATGCTCTAACTCCACACTCAGACATTGTGTGTAGACGTAAGTCACTGGCTCAGTGCCCTAACTCTACACTCAGACATTGTGTGTAGATGTAAGTCACTGGATCAATGCCCTAACTCTACACTCAGACATTGTGTGTAGACGTAAGTCACTGGCTCAGTGCCCTAACTCTACACTCAGACATTGTGTGTAGACGTAAGTCACTGGATCAATGCTCTAACTCCACACTCAGACATTGTGTGTAGACGTAAGTCACTGGATCAATGCTCTAACTCCACACTCAGACATGGTGTGTAAATATAAGTCACTGGCTCAGTGCCCTAACTCTACACTCAGACATTGTGTGTAGATGTAAGTCAATGGATCAATGCTCTAACTCCACACTCAGACATGGTGTGTAAATATAAGTCACTGGCTCAGTGCCCTAACTCTACACTCAGACATTGTGTGTAGACGTAAGTCACTGGATCAATGCTCTAACTCCACACTCAGACATTGTGTGTAGATGTAAGTCACTGGCTCAGTGCCCTAACTCTACACTCAGACATTGTGTGTAGATGTAAGTCACTGGATCAATGCCCTAACTCTACACTCAGACATTGTGTGTAGACGTAAGTCACTGGATCAATGCTCTAACTCCACACTCAGACATTGTGTGTAGATGTAAGTCACTGGCTCAGTGCCCTAACTCTACACTCAGACATTGTGTGTAGACATAAGTCACTGGCTCAGTGCTTTAACTCCACACTTTGACAAGTCATTGTGATTCAGTTCATCAGGAGCAGAGAAGCTGGGCTGCCCTGAGAAGTGGAGGTGAGGTAATGATAAAGGGCCACAGAGCACAGGGATGGGTTTGCAAAGCAGACAGCAGCTGAGCAGATTCACCAGTAGCTGGAATTTTTTTGGGGCCACCAACCAGCTCCCAATACAGACATGGAGACTTATTATTAATTATGAATGCACAACTTTAGCTCAGGCTTGTCCCACTAGCTCTTCTAACTTAATTTAACCTGTTTCTATTCGTCTACATTTTGCCTTGGGGCTTTTTACCTTTCTTCCATTCTGTATGTCCTACTTTCCTGTTTTCCTCTGTATCTGTCTGTCTGTCCCCTGGAGTCTTCCTAGGGTCTCTTTTCTTTCTTCCCCTGAGCCTAAATTCCTCCTCCTACTCACTTTCCTTGTCCGGAAGTCCCGCCTATACTTCCTCCTTCACTACTGGCCATTCAGCTTTTTATTAGTCCAGTCAGGTGCCTCGGGCAGGCAGGGTAAAACAGTGATACATCTTTACATAATTAAATAAATATTCCACAACATAAACAAAAGCAATACATCTTTACATAGTTAAACACCCAGGAGCAGACATGGAGGAAACAGGAACAAGGGCAGAGGAATCACTGGTATATACTGACTACAGGGAGAGTTTTACAGAGAAAGCAGGTACCTCTAATCCAGGGAGCAGGTGGAATCATGGGAAAATAGATGCACAGACTCATGTCTACTCTAAGCCAGTAGCCTTGGGTCACCAGTTCATTCCAGCACCAGAATTATTACCACCAGTATCAAAACCACTACCATCAGCATCATTGTTACCACTATTAATACCACCACCACCACCATCATCATCAATACTATCAACACCACTACCATAATCATTACTACCAACCACCAGTACTACCATCACCCCATCAACATCACCAGCATCGCCATCATCATCATCACCATCAATACCATCACCACCTGATCATCACCACCAACCACCAATAATACCATCACCACCCCATCACTATCATACCATCATCATCAATATCATCACCATCAATGCCATTACCATCATCACCACCATCCTCATTTCCATTACTATCATCACTATCCACACCACCACCATCATTACCATCAAACGTTAACACCTCCATCACCATCATCAATAATGCCCAGGGATCTTATTGTGTATCAAATATGGTGTTAGACCTAAGGGTTATCAAACATGATCAGGCATGGTCCCAATTATGAAGCAGTGCCAGACTACATATAAACCTAATTCCTAGAGGTGTGCAAATGAGATTCCACCCAAACATTCTAAGCCTTTGCTTTGTCCTGAGCACACAGAATTGACCATGTGATATAAGTAACATGCTCTGCGTCATAGGAGACTGTGGAGCCTGTTTGTAAAAGTATCTCTTTATGAAGAATACACAGCCAAGTATACTAAAGCAGGAGGAGACACTTGCCAGCCACAGAAGCAGCAGCAAAGGGCAGAGTCCAAACAAGGAGGCATCAGATGGACAGCTGAGTGGAAGGTATGAGCAATGTTGTGGGGATTACAGTAAAATGCATATTTGCCAATCTTGATCCTGAAGACCAGCCACTTACATGTTTAAGAGGGATGGTCCTATTCAGAGATACTATTACTGTGATGAGACACCATGGCCAAAGCAACTTGGAGAGGAAAGGATTTGTTTAGCCTACACTTCCACAGCACTGTTCATCATCAAAAGAAGTCAGGACAGGAACTCAAACAGGGAAGGAACCTGGAGGCAGGACCTGATACAGAGGTCATGGAGAAGTGCTGCTTACTGGCTTGCTCCTCATGACTTGTTCAGCCTGCTTTCTTACAGAACCCAGGACCTCCAGCCCAGGGATGATACCCCTCACCATGGGCTGGGCCCTCCCCCATCAATCACCAATTAAGGAAATTCCCTATAGCTGGATCTTATGGAGGCATTTTTCTCTATTGAGGTCCCCTCCTTTCAGATGACTCTGCATCAAATTGACACAAAACTAGCTGGGACAAGAGTATGATAGGAGTGTGTTTTATTTTGTAAGAACCAGCATATAGATTTATTTAAAAAAAAAAAAAAAAAAAAAAAAAAACATAAAATCAAATGGGGAAACTGAAGTCTTTTAAATAGGAGACAATGAGGTCCTAAATTAAGACTGTAGCGATGGGAAAGATGTAAGGGATGAAGAGGAGGAGGAAGAAGAGCCCACGTGGCTATGGGGGGAGAGCATCCTCCCAAGTGCTGGGTGGGTGATGTGGTGAATGTGTAGCCATCTCCTGGTTAAGGGTCCAGCAGGAGAAGCCAGCCACACCAAGAGGGCGCAAGGCCAGGGAGTGTGAGCCTCAAGCAGCCGTGCAGAAGGGCAGGGGGCTTGAACTATGCAGCTGAGGGCGGCTCTGGCGGAGAGGGCCCAGCTTCACGAGCATGGGGTGAGATGGCACTCCAGTCCAGACACTAACGTTTTGGGCGTTTGCTCCCCCAAGACATCCAACTGCTTCCCTGAACCCTCATTCCAGAGTCCTTATTTTTTTGGCTCTGTGTCAGTCACTGTAGTTGGGAAATAGAATATGTTTGTGGTTCTAGGTTTGTTTACAACTGGAAGCACATGGAAATATTGGGGTCCCACCCAAGCACATGAGATGTGGCAATTTTGCTGCCTCTAGACACGCAGTCCAGAGCTGCCGGGTTGTACTAGACAGCCCTAACATGTGTTTCCCTGGTCAGATGACTCACAAGGAATGTCTGAAGGGAGGTCACAGTGGAGGTCTGCTTTCCCTGTGTGGATTTTGATAACTACATAAGATGGTCAGTGAACTGCGCTATGAGGCATGCATCGTGAATCCTGCTCCATTACACTGGACTGATGGACTCGGGGAACCGCCATCAGAGAGGAGCCTTCCTGAGCACCTACCTGCACATCTTCCTTCACCCGACTGAAGAACTACAACGAGGAGGCTAGCTCTCCCAGAAGATCCAAGGTATTGACTGTTCGTGGGGCCTCATAGTAAAACCAATGCAGGGAGGAACTGAGAGCCACAGGAACACAATGTCTGCAGGAAAGGTGGACACGCTCCACCAAGCTGTATTCCAGGATGGACGCCAGAAAACCAGTGCTGTGAATTGTTATTTTAACTAGGCCGACATGTGTTACATTTGTTTATGCTGCAGAATATTACTTTAAGTGCGTAAAGGTGTGTTGCTTTTGTTTGTGCTGATTTGTTTAACTATGAGAAAATGTGTTACATCTGTTTCACTTTGCCTACCTGAGGCACCTGATTGGTCTAATAAAGGGCTGAACAGCCGGTAGCTAGGCAGAGAAAGGATAGGCGGGGCTGGTGGGCAGAGAGAGTAAATAGGAGAAGTCTAGGCTCAGGAAGAAAAGCCAAGAAAAACAGGAGAGAAGGAGGAGAGAAGGAGGGACACATCAGGGCAAGAAGCCAGACAGATGCCAGACAGACAGACAGACACAGAGAAGCAGTGAAAGCAAGACGGACAGAAATAAGAAAGGTAATAAGCCCCGAGGCAGAAGATAAAAGAGAAACAGGTTAACTGAAGTTAAAAGAGCTAGACAGAAAGGTGCCTGAGCTGGGCCAAGCATTAAAAACTAATAGTAAGTCTCTGTGTCATGGTTTAGGAGCTGGTTGGAGGCCCAAAAGAAAAAGAAAAAGCCTGGTACAAACCAGAGTCACTGTGGGTCATTTTCCCCAGGAGTTGGCCCCACCCTGGGTCTCCCGCACCCTTCCAGAGGTCACTTTGGAATGAGGGGCGTGGCTTTCCCACCCAAGCCGCCAGCACCCTTCCAGAGGTCACTTTGGAATGAGGGGCGTGGCTTTCCCACCCAAGCCGCCAGTACCCTAGGTCTCTCCGAGGGAGCTCGCTCCCTGACCCTACCTCTCACTGTGACTTGCTGGGCATTCTTGCATTTGTAGCTGTGACTTGACTCAGCCCTAGATGTTGGACAGCAGGTGAACAGAATTCTTGAAGGAGGGTGGCCCATGTGCCCAGAAGAGAATCTCTCCGATCGCTATTTGTCTTTTACTCAGACTGTATTTCCGAAGCGACGGCAGATTACATGAGCGTACACAACGGCAGTAAGAGACACAAGATTACAGATAAACAAATGAGAAAGACCCAGGAGGACACGGTAGAAAGACAAGGTCAAACAGGACAGGAGGGTAACAGATCCTCCACGTTTTTAAGAATAAAAATGTGACTGCCGGGCTTCTAAAAGGAATCGAGATGGGGAGCCACCATCCCTGGGGGTACAAAGTACTTGTGTCCTGAGGGTCCTGCTGATTCCCAGAGAGCCCCAAGCTTCAATCTCACCCTTCAGAAGCTGCAAACTTGTTGCAAAAAGGAGTGTCCACATTAAACAAATAAATAAAGCAGCAGAAATGTGTAGCCATTAGAAATTTTGAAATGACTGTTATTAACCTTTCACCCTAAAAGTTGAAAGTATTTTATAAATACATATGTGGGAGGGGTAGTACTTTAAATAAAGAAAGCAGGAGTCATGGGAAAGGGAGGGCAGGAAGGACAATGGTCCCAAGTGTTAGTCTAGATGGCATGCATTCCTCTTCAAGTTCTTGGACCCAAGTCCTCCGTGTTGAGGCTGTCCACTGATACTTGGCTATTGTCCCCTGGGTCCTCCCTGTTCCTGTGAGACCCACTGATGACCCACCAACTCTCTGTATTTGTGCTCAGGAGGGGTGATTACTGTGTTCTATACCCTGTGAGTGGGCAGGACCCTCCTTCTGGACTTGGTCCCTTCTCTGGCTCCATTGCTTCATTCTTCAATAATAAATTCACTGAGCTTCCCCAAGCGCTAAAATGGGTGAGCGCCGAACACACTGAGACGTTTGTGCAAGGGCTGAGCAGGGAGAGCGCCAGACGGAGAGACTACAGGAGGAACCAGATACCCTGCTGTGACCCGAAAACTACAGGAAGTGGCGCAGAAAGGCTGGGGTGAACCTGGGGTCTGCGCTACCAGAGGACACTCTGTTCTGAAGACACCCTCTGGGAAACAGGCAGAGACAACTCGGGACAGGCATGCCTTCCACAGGGTGCTGTATGGGACGCCCAGTGGGTGCCTGCTCAAACCAGACCTAACCCATCCAGAGGCATCGACTGTGCACTGTGAAGTATCCCACCAAGTCCTTTGGTCTGTGATGGGTTGAGGATGACTCCAGACCAGCTGCCACTGCCCCGCCAGGGCTGCCGCAGCCACCCTCCATCTCAGGAGAGCCCCTACCAAAAACAGGATTCTAAAAGAAGCTCCAGAGACACCAAAGACTCTGATATCCTTGGAGACAGAAAAGACCAGAATCAATCATGCCAAGAGCAGTTGTGGTCTACAGGATGACCAGGAACACGTTCCAGCACAAATATTCTTGAATCCAGACCGGGTGACTGTGGCAACATGGGAAGGCTTAGCATGTCTATCTCAGGGTTCCCGGTAACAAGTGTCTTGAAGATGATTAGCAGATGAAAGTGAGAAGTCCCATGCTCCTATCCATAGGAGCTAGAAAAGCCACTTGATCACAACCCCATCTCCAACATCTATTCTCGATTAGTGAAAGGCCTGAGGCTGGGAGCATGCAGGGCCTTTTAGACTCCACTGGGAGACAGAAAACACAACCCTAAAACCATCTGAAGGTTTAAGGCCTGGCTGCTGTGATGTAAATGATCTGTCTTTGCACAAAGCCACCGCCATGACTAACAGGAAAACAGAAAAGCAGTCTCATGAAACCTTCATCACTCGGACTGGTCACAACATCCTGGAAGCATGGGACAGGGTGAGAAAGGGGAGAGTTCTGACTTCCAGAAAGGAAAAGCAAGGTTACCAATATGCAAATTACGTAATGACTACCTGAGGAACATGAGAAAAAGAATCTAAAAAACAAATACACATGTCAGATGACGTCAGCAGGGTAGGCAAACACCAAGTCAGAAGAGTCAGATAGATTTGCCAAGAACCTGGAGGGGTAGAGAGTCTACCCTGCAGAGGAGATCGAGGCTGTTTGGGGAACCTGACCACCCACAAAAGCAATATGAATACAAGTGAGAAGTAGCCATGACTGGTTTCCTCAGTCAGAGAAGGCTTTTTTTTTTTTTTTTTTTCAGGGATAAAATTAAAAAGAATGGAGTAGCCTACAAGCTTCCAATTTTGAATCTAGATGAATAGCTGTGTTTGTACTCACGCACGTTTGTTATCCACCCGGTCCGGGATGCTGTTTTACCGGATGGAGCCGCATCCTAAGTATTTAAGTGAGAAATCGCACTTGCATCTTTCTGCAAGCTCAAGATTATTTCAAAATGTAAATCTGTTTATTAAAATATTCATAAAAATCTAGTGCTTAAAAGATTTGAAAGGGGCCGAGCAGTGGTGGCGCACGTCTTTAATTCCAGCACTTGAGAGGCAGAGGCAGGCGGATCTCTGTGAGTTCGAGGCCAGCCTGGTCTACAGAGTGAGTTCTAGGACAACAAGGGCTACATACAGAGAAACTCTGTCTCAAAAAAAAAAAAAAAAAGATTTGAAAGGACTGGCAAGATGGCTAGGAGGGTAAAGGAGCTTGCAGCCTAATGACCTGGGCTTGATCCCAGGAACCACATGGTAGAAGAGAACTGACTGCCAAAATTGTCCTCTGACTTTCATGCAGGTAGTATAAGCAACACACATACACATACACCCCCCCCACACACACACACACGGGGGGGGGGGATAAATAAATACAATGTTAAGAAGAGTTAAAGTAAGGAATGTCTCCATTTATTAAGGCCATACAGAGCTGATGAAAACCAAGCCAAACTAAGGAGATATAAAAACATCTATGGGGAGAAAAATTTAAAATATTACTGAATGACATAAAAGATACATATCATTTTTTAAATATTTATTGGTTGTGCTGAGTTTTTAACTCAAAAATAACTGAATAGTATTTAAAATGATTTTTAAAAAAAGAAAGAAAGAAATGTACCAGCCAGGGCATCAGAGAGCATCCACTGGTAACTGGATCATTGGGAAGGAGTCCCCAGGGAGTCTTTCCGATGCTGAAAGGAATAAAAACTCCTCACCCAGTTTGAAACTGCAAGGGAGTGGGCACTGATTGCTAAACCTAAGATCCCTGGACATGAGGAAGGGCACTGTGTGACTCCTGAGCACTTCAAGCTGTCCCAAGCCCAGGACATAGGGGTGCTCCCTTCTAGAAATATCTACACGACTTAGGATGACTCCACAAAACTGCTCTTGTACATTCTTACCTTCCTATAGAGACTGAACATTCTCAAGAGTCTGGAAAATCAAGTTCTGCCCATCCCCCTCCCTCCTGTGAGACTCTGGGGCTGATGTTTTGTTTCCTTTTTCTCTTCCAAATTCAGACCCCAGCTGTTCCCGGTGCTTTTCCAGTTAGATATTCATTGTTGAAGATGGGGGCAGGGGAGACAGAACAAGAAAAACCCACGGCTTCTCGTTTTTAAAAAGGAGACTTGGGGACTGGAGGGATGGGCCGGCCGTTAAGAACACATGCTGCTCTTCCAGTAAATCCAAATTTGGTTCCCAGCACCCATTTAGGTGCAGCTCCCTGTAACTGCCCTCAAGGGGATCTGCTGCCCTCTTCTGGTTGACATAGGTATTGCATTGATGTGCGCACACACAGGCATAATTGTTTAAAGAATATAATAAATGAAAACCTTTTATTAAATGATCAAAGGAGAAAATTGAAAGAATAAAGAAGTATCAGGCCTGGGAGTTGAAGCTGATCAGAGAACTGCAACAGTGTGGGACATTCCCAGAGACGATTCGGATTTAGTTCTGCAAATTGGCACACAAGCAGCCACCGTTTTTATTTACGACATTCATTAGTGTACCTTCCTCTCTAAGCTGCGACCAGTCAGCCTTCACTCTTGATGGGAGAAAATCTAAAGAACTATATGTACCTCTCTATGTATTCCAGTTTAATTTAAACATGCTGAACTATTAAATAGGGATACCTGACATACGGCAATCAAGGCAGAAATAATAGACGCCCCGGTCCAGCCTCCTGGGGTCTGAGGGAGTGAAGAGAAAAGCTGTGCTCTGCAAGCCCCAAAGACTCTCGCTCAAAGAAAAAGAAAACATAATTATTCCCCTAGCACATTGGAATAAAGATTGTGAATTAGGTGTGAAAAGTTTTTTTTGAGAGTATAAAATTGATGTTAGAAAGAAGAGTGTGCCGCTCACTCTGTGGGGACATGGGGGAACATTCTGTACTCGACGCTGGGAAGCAGGGACTGGCACCTGCAACCTGGAAGGGTGCTGAGCTCTGTGGCACACAGCCCTCTCCGCCTGGATGGAGCACCCATGTGTTCCTGCCTCCTCCATCCCATCCCATCTTTTTCTTTGTGCATCCCATCCCTCGACGTGCCACTAAGTGAAGGAGTGTTTGGAGGGCCCCGACGCTGGCACTCATTATAGGAAGATGGACGGGATGGAGGCCTGGCTGTGCGTGTTCTGTGTTTTCAGTGGAGCCAGGGAATCCCAAGCTCAGACAAGAGGAGCACCATCGGATGACAGACACCAACATCAGGCACTGGCATCCACACAGGAATCTGAAGACTGGGACCCAGGCTGCAGGGATCTTTGCAATGCTTTAAAACACCCACTTTAACTGAACAAGATTGCCTCTGTGTATTAATTAATTTTTTTACCAAGAAGCCACCACAATTCTGCCATGGCTGTCTCTCAGCCATGATAATGCTTTCTGAAAGAAAAGTATCTAACCCACAGCTCTATGAACTCGGGTGGGGTATGGGTTGTCACTTTTTCAAATGTTATATAAACATATAAAAATGTTACTTAACCACAGAAGAAGAGCACACAGGAAAGTGTTTAGCAGCACAGCCCTCCCCCCACCTTCTCCTTTCTAACCCTCCCCCATCCCTCTCTCTTCCCCTCTTCTATCCAATCCACTCAGTGTTTCGAAATACAGTTAAGATAAATTGACTCCTTGACCCACAAATAGGCTGTTACTCTGAATTTGAAAACTCTGATTGAGACCAATTCAAAAATGTTCTGCCACCACCAAGGTCCCTAAGGATTCCCGAGTCTATTGTTTGAGGGAAGGGGGGGAGGAAATTTCACTAAACCAGTTGAACTCGACGCAATGTGTCTATCAACTGAAATCTGATTCTTTTATTCTAAATTTCTAAGTAAACACTGATGGTGTATTCTCCCTAGTACTTGGCTCTGAGGATGCTACAGGAACCACTGGGGGAAGAACAGATGTGCTACGGAGAGAACCCAAGGCCAGTCTGGCTGAACTGGGCACGATAGAATGTGCATACATGAGTATGTGTACACATGTGTGCACATCAAAAACAAACAACAAAACAAAGCAAAGCAAAAAGAAAGCTGGGCCATGGTGGCACACGCCTTTAATCCCAGCACTGGGGAGGCAGAGGTAGGAAGATCTCTGTGAGGCCAGCCTGGTCTACAGAGTGAGTTCCAGGACAGGCTCTAAAACTGCACAGAGAAATCCTGTCTCAAAGAAAAAAAAAAAAAAAAAGACACATGTGCACAAGTGTGCCCAGGCCAGAGACAGAGTTGGGTGCCATTTACCTTGGTTTCTGAGGTGGCGTAGTTCACAAGCATGTTACTCTCAGACTAGGCTCAGCAGTCTAGCCACTGAGCCATAGGGATTCGCTTGCCTCCACCTCCCCGGCAAGGGGATTACAAGTGTCTGCCACCACTCCTGGCTTTCTACACGGTGCTGGGAATCAACTGAGCCATTCCCCAGCCCCAGAGACAGAAGACCGCAACCGCCATGGCCGCAGCAGCTTTGGTCTGTGGATGTAGTAACATGGTTTTACCTTGAAGTTTGTTGTGGGTGTTGTTGTTGTTGTTGTTTGGGGTTGGTTTTTGTTTGTCTTTGTACTTCATCTTCTTTGATAACCGGGAAATATTTTTCTTCAATAACATAATTGCTTAACAAAACTTAGCACATTTGCTTTAAAATGGTCTGTCCTGTAAACCGGTCACCGCCTAAAATAAAATAATTTCACTCTGACATATATTGTGTGTGAGTGTGTGTGTGTGTGTGTGTGTGTGTGTGTGTGTGTGTGTACAGATGTGTGTGGATGTGTGCACCGGTGTAAGCTCCTATGGTGCCAAAGGATTACATCAAGTGTCCTCCTGTGTTGGGGCTCTCGCTGAACCTAGACCTCATTGGTCTGGAGCTGGCCACCATGCCCAGCAATTCTCACATCTCCACATGCACCTCGGTGCTGGGGTAATGGGCACACACAGTCATGGATGGCTTTTTGCCTGGGCGCCAGGTCCTCATACTTCAATCAATTATTAAATGTTTATTAAGCAAGGTTGCAAGACTAGATGCAGACTCTCCCTGCCCAGCACTGCCCTCCCTGGGGTCACAGCATCCTGACTGACACCTCAGTTGCATCCGTGCCTTGGCTGCGCCTAATTCCAGACAGTCACAGTGATTTTAGAAACCAAATGGGTAAGGCGTGGACAGGAACTGGGTGAGGCTGGCCTTAAGGGGCAATATTAGTCAGGGGTAGCTACATATTAAACTAACACATTGTCAGCCACGTACAGACCTTTTTTCTGTATGGTATGTCAAATTTTTCTATGCCATATACATTTATAATGAAGCTAAAATGAACTCTACAGTCTTTAAACGAAAAGCATGCTTATTATTTTATCATTTAAAACGCACAGTTCTTTTTTGATATAGACTGAGACACTGAAATCTTTCGGGCCCTAAGTGAAACCAGACAGGTAACAATATCCCATAAGCTTTGCTGAATTCCCAAGTCATTGGTGACACCGTGTGAAAGACAGAAGATGGGATCTGACTGCCATTGAGGTGTCCCAGTTGACTTCAAGTAAAAGGGGGTGCAGCATGAACACAGCTCAAGGCCGGGGCCGTGGTGGTGCTTGGAGGAGGGAAATTGCCTTCAATAGCATGATCTGATTGCCTGGAGGTCATCAAACCCTTGCTCATACTTCCAAAAGTACTCCAAGACCCGAGTCCTCACGGGCTTGTGCGCACTGTGATTGTGAGCGTCCACCCCCACACCTGGACAGGAAGCACAGTCTTCACTGGTTCTCTTGGCAGAGCTTGCTCAAAGACATCTAAGAACTCATTATGAGTAATCCAAGACCCTGGGGTCTCCCAAGGGTTACCTCTCCTCACACCCCACACCAATGAACACATAATAGATGACATCACTCCCGGGCTCTGAAGCCCTCATCAGCCACCTGCTGTGGTTGGTCAGGGCCCTTCTATGCTTTCTCTCCTCACATCAGCATGAGAGGCCTATGGAGCTCTCCCCCAATCGTCAGCCTAAGGCTCCAGACAAAGGCAGTGGCTTCCCAATCTGTGCACTGCTACGACAACAAGGTGACCGGAAGTCCCCACATCTCCACAGCACCTGTCACTTAAGTGTGAGGTTTGTCACACGAGAGTGAGGGGTGACATAAAGGCACACTTGTCCCTTCCAGCCCTACTTCACGGTTGGTCTAGCTTAGCCACAGAAGAGACCAGCAAACAACTGTCACTGTGCCTGAATGTACAAGCGCCCCAAAGAGACAGAGATCAAAGTCACCACAGGGGGAAGACAAAAGATTCGTTCTCTCCTAAATAAACTCTAGGCAGAGATTCCTAAATCCAGGGGCATCCCTCCAAGGAGATACAACTGCCCAGCCAGTGTCACCCAGACCCTTCCCCACTTCCAGCTTCAGGAACAGTCCCACACCCTTCCCAGCAGCCCCAGCACTTTAGTCAACAATGCAGGTACCACACGCAGCAGGGTCACACTCTATGCGGCAGGGAGAGATGGCTGCCATATTTGTCAACCAAAATCATGTGTGCCAACACCTATGGAGGGAAAGGTCTAGTTCATTATCAAGGTCTTTTCCCCAAACTGAAAATGTTTCTAAGCTGAGGTGTGTGAGCCACTTCTGGAACTTTTCTCATGAATAAAATCTGCCAATGACTGATTTAATACTAGACAGAGCCAGGTGTGGTGGCACACTACTGCAATCCCAGCGCTTGAGAGGGAGAGGCCAGAGCGTCATGCATTCAAGATCATCCTCAGCTACATAGGAAATTTAAGGCCAGCCTGGGCTACATGAGACCCTGTCCTGGTTTCCAAGCACTGGGACCAAGAGCAACTTTCAGAGGAAAGAGCTTATATCATCTCACAGATCACAGTGCACCATAAGGGAAGTCAGGACAGGACCTCAAAACAGGAACCCAAGGCAGGAATCGATCCAGAGGCCGTGGAGGTATGCTGCTTACAGGCTTGCTCAACCTGCGTTTTTATATAACCCAGGCCCACCTGCCCAGGGGAGGAACTGTCCACAGTGAACTAGACCCTCCCACATCAACCATCAATCAAGAAAACGTCCCATAGACTTGCCTACTCATGGAAAGCATTTCCTATTCATGGAAGCATTTCCAACTGAGATGATCTCTTCCCACATGACCCTAGCTTGTATCAAGTTAAAAAAAAAAAAAAAAAAGGACAGACCCTATATCAAACAAATATGAAAAAAACTCAGACTATAGAGTGCCTCTTATTCTGTCTTGGTTACCAGTCCATGAGACAGTACCACCTGATTTAGGATGGATCTCTCCCTACCCTGGTTAATTTTCTCTAGAAATGCCAACACAGACTCACTCCAAATATTCGTTATTTATTAATCCCCAGCCTCTTCTCAGTCTAGTTGGGTTGATAACCAGCAATGACCACCACAGCAATGATCTCAGCATCTACTTTAGTTAGAGAATAGAAGTAAAATCGTCTCATGATCTCCAAACCCTCTGTAGGAGCTGGAGAGATGACTCGGCTGTTAAGAGCACTGGATGCCCCTGCAGTGGACCCAGGTTCCATTCCCATACAGTCATAGACTCCTGGCACCCCCAAGGTGGCTCACAACCATTCCATAAATCCAGTTCTGGGGGATCTGACGCCCTCTTCGCCCTCCAAGTGCACTGCCTTCATGGTGCACAAACATACAAAAACGCAGGCAAAAACTCAAACACATTTAAAAAAAAAAGTCTTTACAAAATTATTTGTAGATTTAATCTCTTTTCAGCAAACTGTTTATATTTTGAATATTTTATCTACTGGTTTGAGGGAATATTTGCCTTGTACCCCAGTTCCGACACCACGATGGTGCAGATGTAAGCTAATTGGCCTTCAGAGGAGTTTACACAAGGATCACATCTTTGGCCTAATTTCTATATCCAGGGTTCTAAAACATAAATTTATATAGTTGTTCAACTCATATTCTCTGCCTGTTCACTACATTATTTATTAAAGTAAAGGGCTATTATCCTGAATATTATTCAATAAAGGCTTTATTAAATCAATTATGGTATGCTGTACTAAGGAATACCACGTAGACAAATTTTTAGAGACAAAGGTCAGGCTGGAGAGATGGCCCAATGGTTAAGAGCACTTGCTACTCTTGCAGAAGACCTGAGTTCAGTTTCCAGTACTCACACAACAGCTCACAATTGTCAGTAACTCCAGTAACTTCTAGGGGATCTGAGGTTCTCCTCTGACCTCAGCAGCCACCAGGCATGCACACTGTGGGCAGACAGGTATTCAAGCAAAGCACTCGAATGCATAAATCCATCTTTAAAAGATCAAGAAAACAAAAGTAGATCTGTATATGCCGATAAATTCCAAAATACATACGAGTGAATAAAACAGGGTGAAGAAGAAAAGTGGGGAAGGATGCTGTGTTAAAATGAGACACCACCTGTACAGACTTCTGTGGGTACCATACCATACCTCACCTCCTTTGGCTACATCAATGTGGTTGACCTTAGGGCAAGGTTGGAGGAAGGCACACTGAACAGCTCTGTGTGTCCTTCTGTGATGGTCCTTGTGACTGCCACCTCATAGTCATCAGGGAAGAAAAGCGAGAGTCGAAGTGCTCAAAACTGGATTCTGTTTTTTTTAATGGTTGAACAGTTCCTTATTAAGTGTGCTCCTCCAGCTGAGCCGGTAAAGCTAACTTCTGCTCACCTGAGGAGCAAATGTTTCCTTTGTATTACTCAGTCTGGCCACAGAAGGGCTGGGAGGCAGCCTTGTTACATAAACCTCCTGTTGGCTCCCAAGGCTGTTCTGCCCCTCCCGGGGGGGGGGGCACTGTCAGGAGAACACTGGGAATCTTAAACTCCAGGGTTGCATCTTTGGACTCTGGATCAAAAGATGACCTCTGCTAGAGCTCCAGGATGCTCAGAGCTGGTCCTATTCAAAAAAAAAAAAAAAAAAAAAAAAAAAAAAAAAAAAAAAAAAAAAAACCACTGTCTTCTCAGGTCCCAGGTTATCTAGTCTGTAGAGAGCATCCTTTGCCCACCTCTCAGAGGGATCTTCATTGGCTTCTCCTGTGAGTTACCATTTACATTGGACTGCAATTATGGCTTATCCCATCTTCACACATTACCGTTACAGTCAAGGAGACCGACCAGCAAGGTCATCTAACTCAAGCTCTAATCTCACGGATGAGGGGTGGGGACACAGAATGGCGCCTTTAATCTTTCAGATAAAAGTAATTTGAATAAAAATTTGAATAATAAAAAGTCTAAGAGTGGGGCTCAGTCCCCATTCTGTTCTACACTCTGTTCTTTTCTCCCAAACTCACCTCTCTTCTACACCATCTTTGACACCCCACCCCACCCCCCGACAGTCTCCTTTATGGTGTGCAGTCAAAGAAACTGTCACACGCACTAAAAACACCCCAACAACTCTGTCATCCAACTATATAAGATGTGTGCTTTTATAGAGGTTTTTGTCATTGACGTAATTTCCTTCTCCCAGGGGTCCTGCCTATTTCTAATGTCAATGATCATGGGTCATTCATATTGTGTTCCCCAAAATATTGTGCCCACTAATAAACTTATCTGGAGTCAGAGAACAGAACAGCCACAATATTAAACATAGAGGATAGGCAGTGGTAGCACACGCCTTTAATCCTAGCATTCCAGAGGCAGAAATCCGTCTGGATCTCTGTGAGTTCAAGGCCACACTGGAAACAGCCAGGCATGGTGACTCATGCCTTTAATCCCAAGAAGTGAGCCTGTAATCCCAGGGAGTGACGGCAGATAGCAGAAAGGTATATAAGTCGTGAAGACCAGAAACTAGAAGCATTTGGTTGGTTAAGCTTTTAGGCTTTGAGCAGCACAGTTCAGCTGAGATTCATTCTGGATGAGGACACAGAAGCTTCCAGTCTGAGGAAACAGGGTCAGCTGAGGAACTGGCGAGGTGAGATGGCTGTGGCTTGTTCTGCTTCTCTGATCTTCCAGCATTCACCCCAATAACTGGCTCCAGGTTTGTTTTTATTAATAAGAACTTTTAAGATTCATGCTACATATATATGTATACATATATATACATATATGTAATGAAAAAAATATTTTTTATAATATATAAAAATGTTGCAACATTCTTAATTCTGATTTTATTAAGAACATTAATAAGTTAGGGGATCAAGCAGGTGTAAGTCGGTGAACTATTAGCAGTCACTTTTAACTAGTTTCCAAGGCATAAAATTGGTTCTACCTAGCACACCCATAGCTCTAGACTCCCCCCAAAGCCAACCACGAGTGACCATCATGCAAAAGTCATCAAACCCACTGTCACTCTGATAGTAAAGATACTCCCTATGGAAACCATAGACTAACTCCTGTCATTGATTCAAGGGATAAAGGAATAGCTTCCCACAATGCTATAGGAGGTATCATCATGGTTCCAAAAATCCCAGGAATGCAAACTACAAGCAGGACCTTCCCAGACCAGGCCTGTGTGCAGTGACCAGGGCTGTCCCATACATGGCTCCAGACACCAAGAACACAAGGCCAGGATCTCAGCTACATCGTACATGAACCAATCTCATCGAAAGGGGAAGCTCTCTGCTTTTTAAACACTTCTGACAATGATTTAATATGCTGGACAACTGAGATTACTTCTTGTCCATAAGCCATCTCAGAAAAAAAAAAAATGGAGGTTAGAATCTGAAGACAGGGCAGCAAAGCCATAGATAGCAACGGGGTGGGGTGCCGTGAAAGGGGTGATGGACCCGAGGGAACCACAGGGGCTGAGGGCAGCTTTCTGAAGGGAGGTACCTGGGGGAAAATGGGGCTCGATGTGATGTCGGTGAAGAGTAGCAAGTAAGACATCTTGTCATTAAACCAAAGTCTCTAAGTCAATTATGACACTTTGGACAGAAACTCGGAGGAAACAAATAGGATGAGAACAGAGAGACGTTCTTATAAGATCAATAAACACAACGACACAGCGTATTTGACACAGAGCCTTTGCACGCAGACTTCAACATTTCCATTAGCTTCGCAGGCAGCCGCCATGTGTGGTATACTCTTATGTCTAAGTTCAAAGCAATGGGGGAAAGGAGAAACAAAAATGTCCTAGTTGGCTTTCCGTTGCGGTGGTAAACACCATAACCGTGACTTGAAAGGAGAGGCTTATTTCAGCCTACAAGTCCCAGGCCACAGTCCTGTCAGTGAAGAAAGTCACGGCAGGAGCTCACGGCAAGATCTTGAAGGCAGGAGCTGGCATGGAGGCCGTGGAGGAAAATAGAAACTGTCGCTCTACTCATCTAGCTTCGTATTACAGCCCATGTCTGCCTGCCTAGGGAGGGCATCACCACAGAGGGGCTCTTCTACATCAGCTATCAATTAAGAAAATGCCTCCATAGACACACCCACTGGCCAATCTGATGGAGGTCAATTCTGTAGTTGAGGTTTCCTCTTCCCAGCTATATCAAGTGGACAGCAAAGATTAGCCATCACAAAAAGAAGACGAAGGTAGGATTATTTGATTGCACATCAAATTTCTCTAAACCGTTAAGGTAATTATTGTATGTGAATATTTTCCAAGAGTATTGTAGCATGTATGCTGGACTTGGAGCTTACTGGTGCCTACAGGGGAACTATACTCTGACCGTGATTTTTTTTAATGTGTGTGAGTGTTTTGTCTGCATGTATGTCTGTGTGCTACATGAATGCCTGGTGCCTGCAGATTCCAGAAGACGGCTTTGGATCCCCTGGGACTAGAGGTGGTGTAATTTGGGTGCTGGAAATTGAACCCAGGTCCTTTGGAAGATTAGCCAGTGCTCTTAACCACTAAGTCATCTCTCCAGCACCTCTGACTATGATTTTATAGTCACAAACACACATGTCCATAGATTGAAGGGAAAAAAAAAAACCTTCAATAGACACCTCAATAAAAGTTCAGACAAAACTGTGATGGTGAGCTTCATTCCCCCTTTTGATCTGTTATTAAGATAGATTTATCAAAGATAATGAGAAAACCAAATCACCTATGTTTAAAGCCCAGGACCCAATATGACCCTAACTTCATATTCCCAAGAAATTTCCAAGGAGTAGGCATCCACACAGGACCTGGACCCAACACCCGCTGGATCTGTGGTGAGCCACACCCTCAGCATGCACTGTCCATGAAGATGCACAAAAGAGCAGTGGGGTCTTTTCTTAGGTTCCAAGTCCCCAAGCCACTCTTTCCTACAAGGCTCTATGTTTCAAACTTCAGATCAAGTAGAGATGCTGCTACATGATCTTGAAATGAGTGGAGACCACTAAATTGCTTCAACTTAATACATACTTATACTTTGCAGGGTTGGAATGAACAAACACATTGCCTTTCCATCCACTGTAACTTCAGAGAAACCCTCAGGGTCAAGGTCAGCAAGATCCTTCTCTGGTCCTCAAGCAAGTCATCAGTTTGGCCTAGATTCCAACAGGAACACAACAAAATAGCATGGAGCCTGCAATGTGGCACTAACATCTCACCCACAAGCCAGGATCACGTGTCACCACCAGTCATCACTCAAACCCTGTACCTGCTTAGTTAGTGTCCCTTCCCCAATTGTCAAAGCATCCATATACACAGAGGGCTATACACCATGTATGCACAGACATGTTTCTTAGTCTTTTGATCTTCTTCTTCTATACCACACTCTCCATATCCCATGCAAAAGTAGCCACAGCACAGTGTTGAGTGTCCACACCCTTAGAGGTTTCTTGAGTTCAGTATCCTCAGATCCAAGGTGCCACTCTTCAATTAGAATTCTGATTCACCAAGTACAAAGGTTACACAGCAAAGTCTTTAAGTTTTATAAGTTCAGGAAAAGCTAAGTATTTCAAAATTATGATACTCTCCAAATACTACAGACAGGTACATAGTCTTACCCATCGTGACTTGCCATACATCCCCCATAGAGCCCCCATCATCTGGGTAATGGTGGAATTGTATGTGGCTGGGAGCACAGACTCCCCACAGCATAGGTTCTTGTTTGTTCTATTTCCACCAATAAATAAATAAATAAATAAATAAATAAATAAATAAATAAATAAGAAATGTTTGTTAAAACAGAATTCTTGTTTTCTTTTTTAGAAGTGGCAGCCATGCATCCATTAATTATGAACATAACATAACATATACCTGGGTTGCTATTTACCATAATAGTGAGATTGGGTCACAGAGACTTCTTTGGTTCCTGCAGCAGAGCAAACCTAGGTCATAAGCAATACTGCGTATAGAATTGATAGATGTGCTGGACACCATGGTAGTATGGAATCATTCCCTTGCTACGATGGAAAAATATCAACCATTCAAATAAGTCCATCTAAAAGTTCTTACCGATTACCTACACACCCAACAAAATTAAGTAAGCAATGCTTTAGCTGGTTCTACGATTAATAACTGAGCAACAAATCATCAAAAAAAGTGCACAGTCATTAGAGACCACCTCTTTTGTGGTAACTGGGCAGGATCAATCAACTTCCACTAACACTCAAATGCACCGAGCAGAGAGAGCCACAACCCGACCCTTGGTTTCTCGATGCACTAGAGTCTTGCAAAAGATTCTGAGTGCGCACAGAGCTCCATACTCTCTGCAAGGGGAGCTTCGTAGCTCCACGTCCATTGTGATATCGAAGGAGATGGACCAAGGACTCCATCTTGGAGATACCAGCCATCTGATGCTCTGCCTCTTGGGAGCCTGTCTCCACCAAGACCATGGGCTGGCTGCAGGGAAGAGGCAAGCAAGCAGAACAGCTCTGTCCAGCTGCCCACCCACCTCGGTCCCAACACCCTGGTGAGTCTTCTCACCACCTCATCTACAGCTTAACCAAATAAAACCTCATCAGCCTCCTTTTCATTTTACCCACAACCCAGAAAAGGGCTAGACTACATCATGTGGGCCTCCTTTTAACCAAACCCAGAATGCTTTAAGTGAAATCAAAGGTGTCTGTCTAGGTTTTTTTAATGTGGAAATCAGATATCCAAGTATCACTTTTGTTTCATAGGAAATTTTCCATCTTTACTTTTTTTCTCTGGTATCATTCCAAGCAAAGACGAACCCAACTGCTTTCCTTCTCCATCTCCCCTTGAAATGAAATGTACCACTCCATCTGCTCAACCCTCACCTCCAACTTCAGGAGGACCGAGGCCCTGCCTGTGCAGAGGATGAAGATTCCTCATGACGCAACCCTCAACATCCCTGGATTGGAGAAGCATGGAAGAAGACAGGGGCCCTCACTGCTGTCCCCATCGGCAACAGGCACCAGGGAACATGACCAGCACCCCTCCCTGCAGACAGAGGGTCCTGCACTCAGGCACCAACACAGGCCATACAGCCACAGGGTAGGGTCTTCACCCAGCACACAGACAACAAGGCAAGCAGGGAGGGGAGATGGCCAGCATCCTCAGTCGGCCCTTCCTGCCTCCTCCTGCCTCCTGCGCTTGCCACCCAGCCTCTCCCCCCAGTGTGCTCCAAGTTCACAGGGATCTGGGTCTCCAGCACTGGCCTAGTCAGCTCTTCTCTACCCTACCCCCAATTTCCCATCTGTGGGTAAGTCTACCCAGTTGCTCTGAAGACTGGGGCATTCCTGGGAGCATCTCCGATCCCGAAGCTCTCCGCATGTGCTCAGTCCTCTGTCTCCTCCCCCTCCCCCTACCTGGCTCCTCGCTGCTGCCCCCAAACCAGGCAGTGGGTTCCTCCTCTGGGAGCTGGGGTTCTCCTCCACCTCCTCCGCCCTCGAGGGCTTTGCGCTTCTTCGACATCTCTGCCCAGGGCCTGGGGTTTGGGGGTTTTTTCTTTCCCCTCCCCCTGGCCCTCCCCTCTCGGAGAGGAGAGTGAAGGTGGGGTTAGGTGGAGAGGAAAGGGGTGGGGAGAAGAGGCCAGGGAGGGAGAGGGAAAGAAATTGCTGCTGCCGAAAGACTGGAAGGGATCTGGAAGGCAGGCAGGAGAGGCAGGGACTTGTGCTGAAACCCCAGGCTAGCTTCCATCAGTGTGGCCCTTCTCTCTCTCTCTCTCTCTCTCTCTCTCTCTCTCTCTCTCTCTCTCTCTCTCTCTCTCTCTCTCTCTCTCCTCTTCCTTCTATTAAAAGGGTGAGATGAGAGGAAATCAAAACCCAAGAGGAAAGGCTCCTCAGAAACCTCAGAGGCTTCTTGCTAATGTGGGAGGGGGCCTGGGTGGGGTTCTCTCTCTCTCTCTCTCTCTCTCTCTCTCTCTCTCTCTCTCTCTCTCTCTCTCTCTCTCTCTCTCTCTCAGGACTCCTGGTCCTGCCTGGCTGTGAGGAGCCTGTGTGTGACTGTGGGGGAGACAGCCAAAGGCAGAGTGAGAGGTGTTCGGCTGGGATGGTTGGGACATGGTTTCAATGGGTTGCCAAATAAAATAATAAATAAAAGGCTACAGAAGGCAACAGAGATGCTTTCAGACACTAGGGATTCAGGACCCCTTCCTCTCCTGTGGCATCATGTGATATCTCTCAGAAGAGACCGGAGTGGGGGGCCAGAGGATAGGCAAGGATGGCCAGTACAGGGAGAATCCTCTACTGAGGACCGGAGACCGGCAGCGGGAAGGAGGGGGGAGGCTGAGGTACACTACAGCCCTTCTCTGTGTCTCTGTGCCAACCCCAAGAGGCACCTGCAGGTCTGGCTAGGCAGCCGCTGCAGTTTGCAGCTGGGGCACAGTCTACTCAGAAACTTGCAGCTCAGAAACTCCAGGAAGCCCGAGTGATGAGCCCCAGGCTGCCGCTGGGCACTGGGCTCGGCTGCAGCTTCCCCCTACCTCTCCTTCAAAGCCTTGGGTCTCTAGCTTTATAAAGCCCCGGGGGGCGGGGGGGGGGGGTCTCGCTTCCACTCCCCATCCCATTCACCCAGGCACAGCCACCAACACTGGCACACGCCACACACACACACACACACACACACACACACACACATTTTCTTACTGCTGGAAAAGGAGCTAGATGCTGGGAAGTTTTTGTTTTTGTTTTTTTCCTTAAGTAGGAAAAAAAAGGGATTGGAATTAAGTTTTCCTTCCTCTTTTTTCTTTCTTTTAATCCATCCCCCTTTGGACTCTTAGTGGTTAATGTTAGATTAAAAAAGAAATTATCAACTTACCCGCCAAAGTATGCTCCAGTACAAAACTCCTTTCTGCTTCATTTCCAGTTCACAAATTCAAAGCGGAGGCGGTGGGGACGGGTCCCTGGGAACGGTGGGTCCAGGCTCCATCCACAGCTGCTCAAAACAAGTCGCCAAACCCGGGCGGCCCAAGTTCAGGACCCGTCCAAGGCGCTCGCATATGCTCCATGCAGCAGTCTTATTCCAAGGAGTTTCCGCGCTGGTCATCTTGCCAAAGGGGGAGACAACTCGAAAAAAGCAGGAGTGAGGTTACCCTCTCCCACCTTCCTTTCTGGGGTCCTCGGGAAAGCAGTGAGGAGCGTTCTAGGCGCCAATGATGACTGGTCCATCTCAGCTCAGCCTCTGGACAGAAGCAACTTTAGACCCACACACCTAGGAGTAGAGTGTGTGTGTATGAGTGTGCATGTGTGTTCACGCGCGTGTGCGTGCGGGCTCGAGTGTCCGACTCGTGTGCCCGCACACACTTGACATGGGGGTAAGGGGGCGGGTGCGTGTGCTCGGAAGAGCCACTCTCCCTGGCTGCTGGAACTTAGAGAGTTTTCCTTTAAGCCAGCAACGCTGATGCTTGGACAGCCCCCCCCTCCCCGCGTCCAACAGGAGGCGATGACGTCTGCAGCCTCGTTGCCAGAGCAGTCCCCAAGCGGCGGCTGCTGTTCATTGACAGGAGCAGAGGCTCGGACGTCAGCAGCCGGACCTTGGCGACGCGGCTCCCGCGGAGACGGCTCCCACCCCCGCACCTGCCAGCCCGCGGGGGAGGAGGGAGTGAAATCAAAGCCACGGAGGAGCGGATTGGGGCGACGCTGGGGCTGCAGAAGGGGGGTGACTCGGATCTGCCCTCTTTGTCCTGGAGCCCCGGAGTATATAAATAGTACTGTCTCCAGCCAGACTAGCACCCGCTCTCGCACGCCCCCATGCCCCCCTCCCTGTCACTTTGTGACGGGCTGGCTCCGCGGGAAGGGAGGCAGGGGGCGGGAGGCAAGGAGTGGAAATAGATGTTGGGTTTTTTTTTCCTCTTCCCATTCATAGATTCGGCTGGAGTCATGGGGCCTCGGTTCTGGGAGTCGCAATGAATGGATGGATGCCTGCGCGCCCCGGGACCACCTGGCCCGCTGAGGCGTCGCCCGCACAGGGGGCGCTCTTCCATGAGGGAACTGGCACACAGGTCCAGGCACACAGAGACTGCAAAAAACAACCCCAAGGGGGCCAAAGGCCTGCCATCTCCTTCCCCTCTGATCTCTTCTGGATTATTCCTTCCCTGGGAGGCTGGGAGGCAAAACAAGCCCCTGAGCTCGGAATTTCCACACAGTGGAGCTCCCAAGTGGAGCCTTTGACAAGGGACTTCCTGCAGTCTGGACAGTGACAATCGCAAAAGGAGCGGCCACCTGGGGCAAGGCTTTTAGTCACTGGTATGCTGCTGGTGGCCAAAACCTCCTCGTCCCTCCCCACCTAAGTACCCAAGAATGCTCGACACCAGAAAGGGTGGAGCGCAGTGAAGGGGCAGAGTACTTCAGCTCAGTTTAACCAGAGTCCAGCCCTTGGGGAATCCTTAGGCACTGGGGGCAGCGGGAGCTAGAGGCGCCACACAAGACACAGGGATCACCACCTACATCCTTGGCTGTGCCCTGTGCCCTGCAGAAGCTAAAGGATGCAGAAGCTGAAGGATGCAGATTCCCAGCACACAGGGAAGCTTCATAAATGCATCCCCTGGAGAGGCGGGCACTTAATGGTTGTGAAGCGAATCTGGGCTATTTGTTACCCCAGGACAGATGCTCATGGCTAGGACAGTCGAGCTCAGGATGGCAGCAGTGCATTCCAGGCCAGGAAGAGCCAATGGGTGGGAAAGCGGGGAGTGAGTAGGGAGAATGTGCACTCTCCCCTGATCATTCTGTCCCCCCAGAAGATCACAGGAGTGACATCCCCACCCCTATGCCAGCAGACAGCCCTTCTTAGCTACCCCTTGGGCCCTTCCTGTCACGCCCTCCTGACTCCTCCATCTTTCCCATTCTTCACTTTTCTGCTTCCCTTCACAACAGATGGGTAGGTGCATTCAGGGGACACCCTCTGGCTACTCCCCTCTCACCCTGTTCTGGACCACCCAGGAAGCACTTCCCTGGGACGGCTGATGTTGAGCAATGCTCTATTTCCTCCGGTCAGTACCAGCCCCTTCTCCAGTCTTCCTCTCATCCCTTACATCAGTGCCTAGAACACACTTCCTCATGCCCTGCCTCTGAAAATAACCTACCCTTAACTTGGACCCTGGGCCCTGCCTAGCCCCTGCATGTCCCCAGTGAACACCTTATCTCCCCATCTTCCTGATGTTGGGGTGGACCATTCATAGACCCCTCTGCTTTCCATCACCTCTGAGTTAAGGCTCTCACTCAGCCTAGCAACTTTAAAATACATGTTTTGCGTATTACATTGAGCATAGACCTCTCCTCTGAGCTTGAGACTCCAGTGAACTACAAACTCCTGTTGTGTGCCCATAAAGTCTCCAAGGCCACTAAATTCTACTCACTCGCAGCCATGGTACTCCCACAGTATCCCCACATCAGTAAGTAGAAACGGCATGCTTCCTGTTGACCTTAGGCCAAATGATTGTAGTGAGCTGGACCTCTCTTTCCTATCACCCCATTCCGTCTGCTCCCTCGGCCTTGAGTGTGTCTGGTTCAGGCACCTTTCGCCTCCCACTCCAAACCTCCAGCTCCAGTGAGTCACACCCAGGCTGCTGCTGCCGCCGCCCCTTTCCCACTCTGCCACCATGCCACACTTAACACAGAGGCCAGGCCCCCTGTGGGAATGCAAGATCACCCCAATTCTCCGCCGAGTCCTCCACGGCTCTCTGCAAAGCCCGATGACCGTGTCAACTTTTGCTCATTCCTCGTCTTCTCCTTGCCACTGTGCCTAAAGCAATGATAGTTGGGTTAACAACTTGATTTGATTAATAGACACCCAGGATATTAGTGAGGCAGACCTTTGGATATTTTAATGATGGTGTTTCCATAAAGGATTAGCGGGGGCAATAAAACCTGCCCTGAACATGGGGGTGCGGGAAGCTGAGAGCTTTTACCTTTCTCTACTCTCTGGATGGCACCACAGGCCAAACCCCTCACGCTTCCCTGCCACAGTGGAAGGCATTTTTCTGAATTATCAGATGGAATGAATCCTTCTTCCTTCAAGTTGTCTTTTAAAAGGGTTTTGTGGGGGGCAGGAGGTTGTTTTATTTCCCAGTAAAAAGAAAAGTAACTAATATAGAAAACAGATGCTGAGAAATGGAGCTTTTGCTGAGTTCAGCCCTACCACATGGCTGTTAGGCTTGAGAACTGGTCTGTAGGAAGAACGTGGAAGAGTTTGGAGATTCAGATTGGAATCCCACATGTAGTCCAAAATGTTTCCTTGTGTTCAACCTCCCAGCCACTCAGAAGCTTCTGCAGCCATGGTATAAAGGAATCAGACTACAACGTGATTTGACAGACACACCATGGCAGACACATGGTGCCAGTTTTGTAGGTTCGCAAAATGCAAGAGTTATGGGATCCCAGAGGCTTGAACCAAGTTCCAGGAAGATACAGGGTCAGGGAATATGGCAGGGTCGGATTCCCTGGAAGGAAGTTTTAGGAGGCCATTGAATATAACTATGGTGGTGAGATCCAAGTTGCATTGGAGACCCCAAGATCTTGCAGATGCCAAAACTATGGGACATCCCCCAAGGAAAGCCTTAAGCATAGAGTGGAGCTGGCCTGAGATAAGGGCAGTGGGTGCTACAGGCAGCAGATCTGAAGACACGGAGACCCAGGCTGTTGGAGCACTGGTGATGTCGTCATGAGCCCCAGGTGCCAGGCCAGGAGTTGTAAGATTTGGTGTTTGCTCTCTTGGGTTTCTGTCTTCCTCTGGTCCAGTCTCTCCCTTCTGTGTTTCCATTCCCCTCTGTTGTAATGTTCACTCTGCACTCTTGCACACCGAAAGCCTGCAACTTGATTCTGGACTTTTCAGGGGCTCACAGTTAATAGAATGCCTTAGGAGCAGAGCAAGTTTTAACCTCGGACTTTAAAATAATGTTGGAACTGTTAAGATGTGGGGACCTCTTGGAGATGAAGAAAATGCATTCAGCATTGAAATGACCCTGAAACTTTAAAGACAGGAGTTGGATGATATGGTTTAAAAGTAATGCACTTGGGTGTTAAGTTGACAAGACATGGATTTGTGATGATTAATTTTGACTGACAACTTGAATGCATTAAGAAACATGAGAGGATGTTAGTGAGGGATGTGTGTGTGTGTGTGAGGGTGAGTCAGAGAGTTTTGAGAGAAAAGATTCACTCTGAAGGTGGTAGGCACCATCCCATGGACTGAAGTCCCAGACTGAATAAAAATTCAGACAAAGTCAGCAGAGATCTAGTATTCCCCTTCCTCCATTCCCTGATTCACTCAGATGTGAGCAAGCAGACTTCTCCACCATGGGAGGAGCTGGTGCTACAGCCCTGCCATGCCCATGTGGTAGATTATACCACTGAACCACGACTCAGATGAAGATTTCCCTCCCTTAGGTTGCTGATAGGTGTTTCACGTGAGCTGCACAGGCAACCTCAGAGGCAGAGCCTTCTCCCTGCTGATTGCCGTCCAGAGGCTGGAGTGTCGCCCAACCCCTGTCCTCCTGGACCACCACAGTCCTCCTCAGAAGCACGCAACACTACCCCAGAACGCTTATTTTTGCCTGGTGTCCCTCCACAGCTCACTTATGTGTATATCCCTGTCTAGCTCTAAAGCATCAGCTCCCTGGTATTATGGATTTTTGCTTTTGCTTATAATTGAAAAAAAAAAAAAACAACTGCTCAATCTAAGCAGCTCTTCCTCTCACTGCCAATTCAGAGCACACAAACACAAGTGAGCATAAGGATGCCAAGTCCCTGTTTGTTTGTTTGTTTGTTTGTTTGTTTGTTTTTAACCAGCAGTCCCCAACGTTAAACATAAATTTGTACGGCTGGGGAGAAGGCTCAGGGATAAGAGTATGTAATGCTCTCGCAGACTGCCTGCGTTTGAGAGTTTGATTCTCAGCACCCATTTCAGGCCACCACTGAAAAGCACCTATAACTCTAGCCACAGGGAGAGGAGAGACCTCTTCAGGCACCTGCATCCAAGTGCACATACACACACACACACACACACACACACACACACACACACACACGGTGGTATTGTGTTCCCCAAAATATTGTGCACCCTAATAAACTTATCTGGGGACAGAGACAGAACAGCCACCAGATACAAAGGCTAAAAAATGGTGGCACTCACACCTTTAATCCTAGTACTCCAGAGGTAGAAATCCCTCTGGATCTCTGTGAGTTCAAGGCCACATTGGAAATGGCCAGGCATGGTGACTCACGCCTTTAGTCCCAGAAAGTAAGCCTTTAATCCCAGGGAGTGATGGTAGAAAGCAGAAAGGTATATAAGGCGTGAGGACCAGAAACTAGAGGCATTTGGCTGGTTAAGTATTTGGCTGGTTAAGCTTTCAGGCTTTCAAGCAGCACAGTTCAGCTGAGATTCATTCTGGATGAGGACTCAGAGGCTTCCAGTCTGAGGAAACAAGATCAGCTGAGAAGTTGGCCGGGTGAGGTTAGCTGTGGCTTGTTCTCTCTCTCTGACCATCCAGCATTTCACCCTAATAACTGGCCTCAGGTTTAATTTTATTAATAAGACCTTCTAAGATTCCTGCTACACACACACACACACACAATTTAAATGTTTAATTGTATGAATTTGTGTATTTTTATGTTTGTACAGATCTATCAAAGTCTCTGCCTCAGACTCCTGCCTCTTTGGTAATTCCCAATTAACAGTGAAATTCTCACAACCTGCTCACTTCAAACCTCCCTCCTCCCTCTTTCTTCCTGTGTGTGTGTGTGTGTGTGTGTGTGTGTGTGTGTGTGTGTGTCTGTCTGTCTCATGTGTGAGAGACTATACATGAGGTCAGAAGTCGATGTCTGGTGTCTCTCACTGAAAGCAGACCTTGACAATTCCGCTAGCCCGGCTGACCAGCCAGCAGGACCCCAGAGATCCTCCTGTCTCCGCCTCCCCAGCCTTGGGATTACAGTCATATTGCTGTGCTCAATTTTTTAAGTGTGTACTGGGGCTTTGAACCCAGGTCCTCACGCTTTCAACATGAGCACCTTACCAGCAGGTCCATTTCCCGTTCTTTCTCTCCCTGTTTTCCCTACCTGGCCCTTCTCCTCTCTTCCCTTTCCTTTCCCACTCAACCCAGAAGCCAGCCGTGAGCCTGAGGAGGAGGTGCCTCTGAGCTGTACCCCCCTCCTCACCAAACAAGGAAAGACTCAACAGCTACGAGATTCCATTTCCGTGGGGCTCTCTGAACCGTGTAGAGGAAAGGAATCGCCCACAGCTGAAGCACAGGGGACACACCAGTGAGGACACGGGAGCCTCAGTGCACCCGACCAGAGGAGGGCTGGGATATACCACCTGTGGGAGCTGCCTTAGGTCAGGTCATACAGGCGTACCACGGTGCCTTAGAGACAGAGCACAGAGGCCCAGAGCCTGGCGGGCAGCTGTCTGGGAGTCGTAGGATGTCAGCCACCGGGTTCAGATGTTGGACTGAGGTTGAAGAGATCTTAGGGGACCTCCCAGCCACTTGAGGAGCTGGAACTATACTTTGAGGTCTTAAAGGGTTTTAAGAAAGAGATGAAATGGTGTCTTTTGTGTTTGAGGGGGGAAATGCTGGGTGGTTGAGGAGATGAGAGACAGGAGCAGCCAGAGGAAGAGGCTGCAGGGTTCAAGTGGCGTGGCACTGTGTGGTGACAGCATGTGGGGGCCAGGCAGAGGGAAAGACTCAGAACACACATGCACTTCCTGTTTCCCTAGACAGGACCTAAAAGACAAACGTTGGACTTCACGCGACGATGGCACCGTTGATGGGAGTGGACACCCCACCACCACCACCGCTCTTCACTGGGAATGCTGCCGTGGGGGGTGAGGCCTTGCACCTCTGAAAACTGAGTTCTCAACTTGACTGTGCAGATCCGAGTTGGGGGAACTTGACAAAGACTCAACAGATCAATGCAGAAGCGGAAACGGCTGGTCCTTTTGCAGTGGTAGAGCATTTGTGAGAATAAGGACCTTCTTCCCCTTCACTCCGGCCCTGCTTTCTCCCCGCAAGACCACAGATGGATTAAACTTCAGGGCATTGTAGGGTTGAGCCACAGTGGGCCGTGCATTTGGCTGACATATTTCCTCTACCCTCTGCGTGTCCATGAGCAATGTGCATGGCCAGCTTCCTCTGGCTTCAGCTGCCCCCCCCCTTCACTGTCTGCCTACTTCTTCACCCCCAAGCAAGAGCTTTCAAAATTCGTCTGACCCAACCACACCCTTTGAAATAAAAGTCCTGAGGCTCTGACCCAATCACAGCCTTCAAAATAAAAGTGCTGAGGCTGTGGGACTTCAGACTTGGCTTTGGCTCAAGAGCGGCTCCCCAGAGCCAGACTTCCTCCTCTTCCTTTTTTCTTGGAAGAGCATTTCCAGGTCCTTGCTATTCTGAGAAGAAAAAAAGTCTTCAGATAAATGTGTTCATTCCAGCCCTCGAGAGGAACAGAGCAGAAAACCCAGGCAAAGGTGAGCAGCTTGACAAAGAACGCTCCCTTGGAAACACCTTTCCTAGGGAAACGGCATTCCCCACCGTAGGGTCTCCTCAAACTCTCCTAATCCCCCAAGAACCAGGGTTTAGGATGGGGAGAATAGGTGGTGTTTTGGTCAAGACCCTCTCAAATGGATCAATGCCAGAAAGGGTTTGCCCGGTCTGCCCTGTAACATGAATTCCTAAATGGTCTTATTATAAAATAAATAAATAAATAAAAAATTAAAAAATAAAAAATTTTAAAAAAACCTCTGGATCCAGATATCGGGGTAAATGCTGAAAGATCAGAGAGACAAAGGAACAAGTCACTGCCATGTCTCACCTCTAGGACTCCTCCGTCTGAAAGGCCTTCAGTTCCTGTCTCCTCACGCCTTATATACATTTCTTCACCCAGCCATATCACTTCCTGTCTCAACCTCTCTAGCGCCGGGATTAAAGGTGTGTGACTCCCAAGTACTGGGATTAAAGATGTGCCACCACTGCCTGGCTCTGTTTCTCTCCTAGACGGAGTCAATCTCATGTAGTCCAGGGTAGCTTTGAACTCACAGAGATCCAGACCAATCTCTGCCTCCCGAATGCTAGGATTAAAGGTGTGTGCCACCACGGCCTGGCCTCTGTGTTTAATCTAGTGGCTTGTTCTGTCCTCTGATCTTCAGACAAATTTTATTAGGGTACACAATACATCACCACACTGCCCCGTCTGTCATCCAACATGTGACAAAGCAGGAGTCAGAATAACCACTTGACTGCAGACTTCTCCGCCTCCAGAACTGTAGAATTAAGGTTCTAGTCCTTATCAATCCTGCAGCCTCAGGTGCTCTGCTTCGGCACCACCGTACAGACTAAGATATCACGTCCTCCTCACCAGCCGAACACAGCAGTTCCTATACTTAAGTGGATTTCCAGGTTGTGTGAATTTGTTTTCAAATGAGTAATGGAGACACAGAAAGCTTGAAAGTGCTGTTAACGTCGTAACTGGGCTAAGTCTGAAAATGAATATGCAGAATCTAATCATTGATTCTTTGCGTTGAAAGGAACATCGAATTATCTGAGGTTTACCTAAGGGTCCCAAATTCCCTCCCTTATATATGAGGAGAAGAAGATCCAGTGACAGAACACAGAAAACAGGCTGTCTTCCTTGTTTGTTTTCCTGGTAACAAAATATCCAGACGGAAGCAACTTCAGGAAGAAAGTTGGGAAGTTTGGCTCTGAGTTTGAGTCCTTCCTGGTGAGGAAGTCCTGGCCTGAGAAGCTTGGGCAGCTGGTCACATGACATCTGCAGTCAAACAGAATGATGGGTGCTGGTGCTTTTCTGTAGTCCTGGACCCAAACTCGGGGAATGGTGTTGCCCACTTCCGGGTGGCTCTCCCAACATTACCCTAATCCAGACAAGCCCTCCCAATCCCACCCAGGGCCTTGATCCCAGGTCCTGTCGAGTTGACTATGAATCACCATGATCTGCATGTGGTTCCTTTTGTTAGGGGAAAACATTGTGGCTGTGAGTTGTGTTTGGATCATAACCAATCACACAATTCCAGAAATACTAATTAGATTACATTATTTTCCAAAAGTACCATGCCTTAGTTACGCGTTTAGTGTTTATCTATATAGCTCATCGCTTAGACTTTCACGCTTTTAAATGAGATGTAACACAAACTTTACAGGAAAGTTGGAAAACAGAAGTAGATTCGCCTCTAGTTGGCATTCACCCTCTGCTTCATCTCACGCCTGCTCACCCGTGGCTTTTAAATCCCCTGAGTATGAGTTCTATCCGTCCTGCCCTTTAAGCCCCCAACCACTGCAGAGTGTATTTCCTAAGATAAAAGGTATTTTCTTACATACAATGTTGTTGTCCACACTGGTAACTAATTCCCTTAAGCAGCACTTTCATCTACTCTGTCCGCACTCCTGTTAGTCCATTAACACAAGGACATCCTTTAGAGCCTCTGTCCTCAGCATAGAATGTTCCAGTTCCTAGACACTCTCATGCTAGATAATGTCCGGAATCTTCATGTATTTTTTTTTAAGAATGATCCCCCCTCCCAACTTCTCATACATCACTTCTGGGTGTGGGTGGATTGCTGCTTCCTCATGATTGGGTCCAAGTTGTGTGACTCAGCTGGGCACTAAGGGAGCTTTGGATGGGTGTCGCCTACAGAATATCGGAGGCGCTGGAGTCCATCTGGTCCCTGCTGGCTGGCGAGGCAGATTCCAATCAGAATGTTTTTCTCTTTGATTTACTTGTAACTCGCAATCAATCTGCCAAGAGACGAGAGAGGTAAACACTTCACCCCCTTCCTGTCACGTTTCTTCCTAGAAGTAGCATCCGCAGGTGATTCCTGCATAGTCCACTGCCATCGGTGACTGTAAAGCTCAGTTCTTTCTGCACATGAGCCCCTCTTGTGGGAAAAAGCCTTCCCTCTCCCTCATCCATAGATTTATAGACTATTTATTAGTATTATTTGCACAGTGGGACCATTAATTTCTACATCTAATGTTCCGTAATTATTCCTTTATGTTGCTGTCTTTGTAGTCCTGTCTGAGCCAGCTAGAATGTGTGCAGACTGATCCAGTGTCCTCATGGCATGTCCCATGACCACTTCTAACTTTCTGGCGTAGATGTTCCAAGTCCACCTGTATCTGCTTTGTTCCAGCCTTGGTTGGATTCGGCCATTTCCCACAGGATCACTGATCACCTTCAATGGAAGTAGAGGCTAAGATCTGGACATTGGTACTAATCACTAATGCTGAGTGTGCTCTCCTTGGCCTTGAGCAGGCAAACAGGGAAAAAAGTCCAAGCAAGCATAGTAATACACACACACTAGCACACACATGCATACACATGCACACACCAACACATACATGCGTTTATACATTTCAGAACTTATCACTGTAACCAAACACTCTTAAGAAAGGTCTATTCTTCCCAGCACTCGGGAGGCAGAGCCAGGCGGATCTCTGTGAGTTCGAGGCCAGCCTGGGCTACCAAGTGAGCTCCAGGAAAGGCACAAAGCTACACAGAGAAACCCTGTCTCGAAAAACCAAAAAAAAAAAAAAAAGAAAGAAAGAAAGGTCTATTCTGCCTAGTGGTTTTGGGGGAACCTTCCACCACACTGGGGAGTGCTGGCTGGAGAATTGGCTCTGAGCTGTGACTCCTCAACGCCCTTACGTCTCAGTGGAGCAGAGAGCAGAGAATCCTGGCGTTCAGGTGGCCATTTTATTTTCCTTGTTATTCAGTCCTGATTGTAACCCATAGGATGGTGCTGCCTACATTCAAAGTGAGTGTTCTCTCCTCAAACCTCTCTGAAAGAAAGTGACCTCACAGACACATCGCCCAGAGATGTGTCTCCCAGGTGATTCCAAATCCCAGCAAGTTGATAATCAAGATTAACCCTCACTGTAAGTAAGATAGAACCCTTTACAATGTCTCTATTATTTATGTTTATGAATTCACACCATGAGAGGTCTAACTTTAGATAAATTCCTACAAGTGGAGTACTGAAGCACGCGGCCAATGCAAATGGTTTTCTTATCATCATCACCATCACCATCATCACCATCATCATCATCATCACCATCATCATGATCATCATCACCATCACCATCATCATCACCACCATCATCATCATGATCATCATCATCACCATCACCATCATCACTAGATGGTGTCAATTCTCCTCCAAAGTGCTTGTATGCTCTTGGTTCACAATAATGTTCTTTTCTAAAGAACATTAAATGAAAATTTTCAAGTGTGAACAAATTTGCATAAATTTTAAAATATTTAGTAATTTGGTTCACTGAGCTAGTGTGGTTAATGTCTAGGGGCTGATTTTTCCCAGGTAACTTGGGATGTGGTAAACTTAAGTATGTGGTCTAAAAGCACACTTCTGTGTCCCTTGTCTATAAAATTGAACATGTAGGTTTCTAGCCTAGCACCCTACAGCTCTCATAACTGAATATAAAATACTGGAAATGAGCACTTGGAACAAAACATGTATTCTAGTCTCACTTCTATCGTGTTCTTTTAAAAATTTTATTAGATTTATAGACTTAAGTTAGTATGTATGTGTTTTACCTACATGTACGTACGTGCACCATGTGCATGCATGGTGTTCACAAAGGTCAGAGGAAGGCACTGTATCCTTGGAACCACAGTTAAGAGGGCTGTGGATCACTATGTGGGTGCTGGGAACTGAACCCAGGTCCTCTCAAGAGCAACAAGTGCTGTTAACCTCTGAGCCATCTCTCCAGCCCCTATCTTGCTCTTATTCTGCAAATTTACAGTCATTTTGATGTGTTTAAGCTTCTATTTATCCATAAAATGGGGGATAAAACATTTTTCAGCCGGGCGGTGGTGGCGCACGCCTTTAATCCCAGCACTTGGGAGGCAGAGGCAGGCGGATCTCTGTGAGTTCGAGGCCAGCCTGGGCTACCAAGTGAGTTCCAGGAAAGGCGCAAAGCTATACAGAGAAACCCTGTCTCGAAAAACCAAAAAAAATAAATAAATAAATAAAAAACATTTTTCATAATTACCTAATAGGTTTGAGGTCCAATAGGTATAGTTTATATGTACAAATGGCTATGTTTCACTTGTATGTCTGTCATCTACTTTTCTACCTCTCTACTATCCACCTTCTAAATATCTACCAGTCATCTGTACCTGAGTCATCTGTCCATCTATCTATGATCTGCCTATCTACCAGTCATGTAGGTAGCTAGCTCCCTGCTCTATCATCTATCTGTGACCTAGTAATCATCTGTTATCTATCCACCTACTTACCTTTTATCCACCTTTCACCCATGCAGTCATTCACCACCTGTTTATAAACCATCTATATGCCATATACGTACACCGTCTATATGTCATATACGTACACCATCTATATGTCATATACATACACCGTCTATATGTCATATACGTACACCGTCTATATGTCATATACGTACACCATCTATGTCATATATGTACACCGTCTATATGTCATATACATACACCGTCTATATGTGCATATATGTACACCGTCTATATGTCATATACGTATACCGTCTATATGTCATATACGTATACTGTCTATATGTCATATACGTACACCATCTATATGTGCATATGCGTACACCGTCTATGTCATATATGTACACCGTCTATATGTCATATATGTACACCATCATATTATCATGTATCATATACTTACACCATCTATATGTCATATATGTACACCATCTATATATCATACATGTACACCATCTATATGTCATATATGTACACCATCTATATATCATATACGTACACCATCTATAGATCATATATGTGCACCATCTATATGTCATATACGTACACCATCTATAGATCATATATGTACACCATCTATCCATCCACCCATCTTTTACCGTCATCTATCCAACAACTATCCACTATATGATCTCTGTAGTTGAAGCCTTTCCCTCTCCAGACAGTGAGAAGAAAGTGCATTTAACTGAAAACTAGGAAAACTGTTTGGTTCACTTTGGCTCTAACTCAGTGCTTCCCTCTGGAAGAGCTCACTCCCTTCCTAGGTCCTCTACCTCCTCCTCTACACAATGAGACTCCCCTCTAAGAGTCTCAGCAGGGAACTGACTGGAGAGAAGAAACCCAGGTCCTTCTGATTAGGGAACTTTCCTTAATGTTTTGTTTTGTTGTTTTTTTCCACTAGATTCTCCATAAGAACTGAAATAAGGACTCAGAGCTAGCTGTTCTGGCTAACACAGAAAGGGTGTGGGGAAACTGAGGAAAGGCCACTCAAGATCTCCACTCCCATGACTTAACCCAGAGACTGGAAACAACCAGGCACGCCTCCCTGGCAGGAGACAGTGGACGTAAAGCTGGGAAGGGGAGGAAGATGGCCAAGGTGGCAAAAGAGTTTGACTCATTTGTGGAGAGAAAGAGCCATCACTTCTTAAAGAAGGTTTTAGAACAGCCACTGAGAGGGCGTAGCAAAGAGCTGCACTGGTGAACTAGACTGTAACTGTCTTTAGGGACAGAATTCCCCCCCCCTCTCTCTCACACACACACACAAACACACACACACACACACACACACACACACACACACACACACAATAAAAGAATTACTAAGCAAAACAAAAGGTCAATGTCACCAATCCACCCCTTTTCTGAAGACAGCAAGAGATAAGATTTTATCAAAACAGAACTAGGATTGAACTGCAGAACCTTCTCGGGGAGTAGTCTTTCGACTCCTATGAAGGCAGCACCCATGGGTGAGAGGCCCGGGTAGTCAGCTATTCACAACGCGAGTCACCTCTGGCCCTTCTTAGTGCTCAGGACCAGGGCTCACCTAGGTGAGAATGCAGTGAATGTCACTGGATGTTGTGAAGGTGCTGACCTTGGACTTGAGGTGGTTCTCCACACTGAGCAGGGCTTGAAATGCTGGAGAGCTTCTTCCAAATGTGGAATTTTCCATTGAGAAAGGCTAGGATTTGGACTCAGATGGCGGTACAAATAAAAGAATATGCAGTCACAGCGTGGAACCTATTTACAACTTGATTTCTGATCAAAAATTCTTTTTCAATTACTTCCTTTTGTAACCATAGAAATATTAAAATAAAACATAAATGTGTACAATGAGTGCTGCACGATGGCTGTTAAGACATATACATGCATATGCTGGACTTGATCAAAGAAGGGAAAATCTCACACAACCACAAGTCTGAGGAAATTCTATACAAACTAGAAAAGGGCGACAGTCAACATCTTTAATTTCAAACGTCTCGAGGCTCCTTTTAAAAGAAGTTGCTTATGCCTGTCAATTATCTTTTATATCTTCCTTTATTCCCATTTATATTAAGTACAAGCTAAAATAACTAATAAAAATATTTTAACTATAAGTCATTGTAAAAAGATATGATACATTGAACAGTGTCCATGGATGACATCAACTGGGAAACCAAACCTCTTATGGAAAGAAAATCAAGGAAGCAGAAAAATAAATCAAAGTTTGGCCATAAAATATTTTATGCGAGTCCATAGGAAAAGGCTAAGGGCCTCAAAGTCTTGCGCTCACAGCAACATTGATAGAGCCCTGGAATTGACACAAGTGTACAAACTGTCCAGCATGGTGGCAGCAGCAGTGTGCAGGGTTTCCCACATCAACTAATAATCACAGTGACCCTCCACAGCCGTGCCCAGAGATCTGAGTGTCCAGTGATTGTGGGAGCCCACAAAGACTCCATAGTGTGGCCTTATTTCATCTTAACCCAAGGTCAGAGAGTCTGAGCTTGCTTTGCCCCCCAAGGCTGCACAATGGGATGTTTTGGCCAAAGGTGTGGTTACCAGCTGTCTTATCCTTCAAGACCTAGTTACAAGATATTTTGCTATAAGGTGTGGCTACTAGATGTTTTGTTTGTACTTGGAACCATTGTGTCCTTGAGAGAGAGGGGTCTTTTGCCTCTTCCCTTCCTGGTGTATAAAAAGGCCATGAGGAATAAACTTGGGGCGACTGTGGTATTGACCCAGAGCCCTCCCGATGCTATTCTGTATCTCTGTCTTTTTCTTTTATGCCTACATCTCTATTTTTCATATCTATTGTTTCTTAATCCTCACTCCTCCCTTCAAGGACTGTTCGATAGTCAGATGGGGCCCAGGAAGTGTTTCTAGTTCCTGTGAAGTTAACAATCAGACACTCACCATTAAGACTTCTTTGCTGAAAACTGCTGGGTCCAATGCAAAATGAAAAGACAGGGTCCCCGGTTCAAAAATTATTACTGAACGTTTCATTGTAGGTTGTAGCACACTGGTAGAGGCCTGCCATACATGAGACTCTGGCTTCTGTCTCCAGTAACTCATGGCAGGGGTGGGGGGATGTGGGGGGTGTAGGTGTTAAAATGGCACCTGGCACTAGCCAGATAATCTGCCCAGGGTCTATATTTTGCCTCTATCCAGAAGCAAACGGCACTGAGGGACCATGGGCTGTCTATGGACTTCAGCTACAAATCAAGACTCAGTTAGCCAATCAACAACCCCAGTAGCTCGGTCAGGTTAATAATGATAGACCATCCCAGGACACTGCTACGGTGGGAGCTGGAAACTGACACAGGAGACACAGGAGAAACGGAACCTGAATCTGCAGAACCTGAGGCTACACGACAAGGGGCGTTCTGCAGATGAGATCAAGGTTGTGGGTACGAGATGGAGAGAGAAGCCCACACCATGCCATTCCTGTGAGCTAATTCGTCACAAGAATGCTCAGGATGGTTGGCTGTGGGCAGACAGACTGAGAGCTGCTGGTGCTAAGGCTGGAGAGAGGCTGTGAGGCAAGGGATGCAGGAGCCTCTAATAGCTATGGGAGGCCAAGAGACAAACTCTTCCAAGAGTGCAGCGGCCATACACCTTCATCACAGCCCAAGAAAAACCCATTCCACCCTGGACTTGTAGAAATGGACCATGTGTTTCTGTTGTTTTCAGTCAAAAATTTGCACTAAGCAATAGAAAATGTATATACTTAGTTTAGCAGTAACCACAAAGGTCAAAATTATGTCCAGCATAATTATTCCACCAAGTCCATGACATGAATGTGCCTGTCGTAGTGTTGAGGTTAGGGCTAAAAGGTCCTTGTAATGTGGTAACATTGAGAAAATGCCCAGAGGGCACAGGAACTTAGCCCACACCCAAACATGCTCCTATAGACAGATAAAATGGTGATCCTTATGTAAGCGTGCCCACACATGCTTGTGTAGACATGTAGACATGGTGATCCTTATGTAGGTATGCCCACACATGCTTATGTAGACATGGTGATCCTTATGTAGGTATGACCGCACATGCTTGTGTAGACATGTAGACATGGTGATCCTTATGTAAGTATGACCGCACATGCTTTATAGACATGATGGTCCTTCTGTAGATGTGGAAACGCAAGAGTGACGCCTTATGGCTCTTGCCTCACCTGTCCCTACAATCCAGAGCCCTTAGCAGCAGCTGATGTGGGGTATGCTGTTCCTAGAAATGGGTTTGTGGGGGGTGAACCTGAGAAAAGTACCATTTCTAGACACAGCCATGTTTGTACCCATATACCTGAGAGATAGGTGCACGGGCTCTGCATATTTTTATCATAAATGGAACCATTCCACCGTGCATCTTTGAGCATACAATCCAGTACACTAAAAGCCTCAAGCTCAGGTCCTTGTCTACTACACGGCTGATTAAATATTGTGAAATTCACCCTATCTAGTCCTGAACTGTTCCCCTTTCACAGTGACTCCTCCTCCCCAGCCCTAGTCCCTTGCTCCAGTCTATGCTCGGACACTTGGGTGCCTGGGATAAGTAGAAACACGCGCATCCGTTGTGGATGGCTCGTTTCACTTAGCAGATTGTCCTCAAGGGCCACCTCATTGGTCACAGGTGTGGGGCTTCACTTGATTACAGCTCAGTAGACCCCCATGGGCTAACCTAGGCTAACCTAGTCGGTCATCCTTTGGTAAACATCTGTGCTGTTTCTACCTTTGGGCTCTTGTGAATACTATCACTGAGAGTCTTTGTTTATGAGAACCAGGGCCTCATGTTTTAATGTCGGGACTACAGGGGTTTGCTGATGTAGAGAAGAAAATGACTAGGGGTTTTCCAAAGTCTCCCTCCAAGCTCTCCAGACCTGATAAAGATGCACCTGCCTCCCTGGGTGGGTGTGGAGAGTATAGACCAAGAAAGAGCTGGCTGGGGCCATGATAAGTTCCAAGCTCCGGCCTATGCTATAAGGATTAATTTCCTAGCACATTCAAGAGAGTAAAAGCTGGCCATGGGGTCTTGGAGACTGCAGAAGCCAGCTGGCCTGGAGCACCAGTCTGCTTCTGCAGGCCTCAGCTTGCTATGTTTTGATAGAAACACACACACACACACACACACACACACACACACACACACACACACACACACACACACAATTTCTACTGGGCAAGGGGGCAGATCTGCACCACCCCAGTTCTGAGACTGCCACAGACTCATGCCCTCACCCTGCCCTGAGCTGTCCTGATGAGGCTCAAGCCACAGGCAGGGGGCCTGGAACCAGATGGGCATTAATCTTTTTTTCTAGTCTGAATGACTTTTTAAACAGAATAAAACTCTGGCGGTAAAGAGCAGGCATTGCTTGGAAAAGGGGGGGAAGGGGGTGCCGCTTGCATCCGGAGGGGTCCCCCTGTTTAGCAGTGCCGCAGAGTCTCCCAGGAAATAATGCTTCCTAACCCCAACTGATGCTCCACACTTCCCTTAGAGACAGAGATCTGCAGCCCCCGAGCCCAGCTCCCTTGTTCGCCCACCCACCCACCCCCGGGGAAGGGTGGGGTGGAGGGGGGCGCTTGGTAATCCTGCCAGCATAGGGAGAGTCTTTAAGATGCTTCAGGATCTCCCAGAGCATGGGGCATTGTAGAGACCGATGGGGGTGGGAGTGGGTGGCACCTGGGGAGTGCAGGAGGGGTACAGTGGCTAGTTGAGGTTGCAAAGTGGTGGCAGGGAGGCTGAGCCTGTGGGGGTGGGAAGGAGGACGCCAAGCAGCCAGTCGGCCGGCCCTGCTCTCAGGCAGCCGGCCCTCGCGAGCCCCTCACGGTCCCCCTGCGCCCCCCGCCCGGCCTGAGGCTGCTGCCGTCAGAGCCGCCTGCGTCAATGCTGCCTGGTGACACACACAAGGCTTTTTTTTATCCTGTTCCTTTTTCTCAATGAGAGGAGCCTAATGGGATTTTTATTATCAGACTCATAAATCAAACTGTTAGGCCGTCATGCCTGGCACGTGGACAACACCTCCGCCTCCATCCACCCACCACCACCCACCCCCGCCATCCAGGGAAGGGGGAGGGGGGACCAAAGGCGCCTTTCTCTCTACAGGGGGGAAGAAAAAAAAAACTTTAAATATTTTATCTTTATATTTTGAGAACTGCAGCTATGCACGGAGCGTGCTTGGTGCTGTGGCTAGTGCAGGCAAGAGGGCTGCGGGGCCATTTCTCCTGCGTGGTGGAGACGGTTTTGCAAGGCGCTGGATGCGCATGCAGGTTCTCTCTGCGGCAAGAGTGGGGAATGGGGTTTGCAGGCAAGTGGGGGTGGGGAGGTCAGACAGAACTGTTGACCTTGGACTCTGCTGGAGCACAAATGAATTACAAGCAATGCCGCCGGTAGCTGCTGGTGACGCAGACTGCCCAAGCTTCTCCTACCCTGGTGCCGGTTGTTACACAGAACAAGACTCCAGCTTTGCATGCGATTCAAAGAGCTGCAGCAGCAGCAGCAGCAGCAGCAGCAGCAGCAAAAGCAATCTAGAAAGAGCTCTGGGGATCCTGAACCGGCTTACAGTGGGATGTGGACTTGCATGCAGATCTCTAACAAGATAAATGCACTCTGGTGTATCTAATCGTGGCTGGCTACCACAAACTGAAGTGATTTGCCTTTGCTACCCTGGGAGGTGGGAAGTCCACACTCACAGTGCCTTCCTTTTTTTCTCCAGACCCAACCAGAGGGGAAGCCCAGGAGCTAGATAGTGGGGTGAGGACTTTCTAGGGGTCAGGATGCAGTAGAAGTGGAAAACACGTTGCCTCCATGGGAGCCAGCCCTAAGAGCAGCCACAGGACCTAGGAGATGGCTGAAAATATTCACACAGGCCTATGCAAGCTGGGTGTCTGGGCTCCAGGAGCTCTGCTGAGGCTGCCAGCTGCCTGATTGAGGTCTGTCCTGAAGATAGCGTGCCAGAACTTCACAGTACATAAGATAAGCCAAAGCTCATCACTGAGGGGGGGGGGGCGCCCTCAGAGCACCAACTTCAGATTCAGCAGCTGCAAAGAGCTTGCCCTGACTGTTCATAAATCCAAAGTAATTCTAATGCCCCTTCTCCAACCCCCAAATTTACTCGAAGACCATAGATAACACCCAGGGGGAGAGGGGCTACTCTTTGAACTTCCAGACCTTTCTCTTCTTGGTTCTCTCTCTTGGGAGAGTTAAAAACAGCTGAGGCTGGACAGGAATCCCAGATCCTAAGACCACAGTGGTGCCCAGCACCCCTAGGTTCCACACACTATGTTGGGTACCATGGCTTCCGACCCTCATCTTCCCGTCACATCTTTACAGCAGAGTAAGCTGTCTGCGCCGCTCTTCATAGGAGCTAACAAGTCAGGGATTGCCAGCGAAGGAAAGCGAGTTAGGAGGTAACCACATAGCTGCCCACAGCTCCCTGACTTTTCTCTCCAGCATGGGTGGAGATTTGGTGCCGCCAGAGAGGGACTGGGGCAAGGTGACCAGTGAAAGAAAAGCTAAGGATGACATCTTCACTCAGCATCATCAGGATGTGACCCATAAATGCTGCTGATGGCTTGGTTTATATTGAATGTGGCATGTGGCAATTTGAGTGCACAATGAAGAAGAAATGCGCATGAGGCCTTAGCCTTAAGACAGCTTCAGAAATAACCACCATCCTTCATGTTCCTCCCAGCCCATCTCCTGTCATGAGTAAGTGCTCAGCAGACATTAGATGTCACAAATATCATGGAGTTTACTAAACTGTTGGATGATGGACTTTGGTGGACAGTTTTTCAATAGGAAATTAAGGAAGCTGGGTTAGAAATACTACCAGAAAATTATTAGGCCTTTTTTTTTTTTTTTTAGCATTCAAAAAAAAATGGGTAAAATGGTGCATTTTGGAAATATCTGCAGATGGAGTCGTGAGCAGATGTCAGTGGAGAGACGGGGAACCAGAAGCTGTCTTGAGGAAGGAGGTGGGTCAGGTCCTGGTGGAGGACTAAGTCCAGCCCCTGACATTCACCAAGGACACGACAGGATGGGTGGTGCCTGTCATCCGCTGGCCCCGCCCCTGCGCTCACGCACACTTGCGTCATTGCCGAGGCCTGGCTCCTGGCCCTGAGCTGAGCGCCTGCCTGGGTGCTGAAGAGCGAGACAGGGAAGCGTGATCTTGGTGCAAGCGCTGCCTGGCATTGGATCAGGCAGCCACGCCTCTTCTGGAGTCAGGTCGCCCTGCTGTGGCCGAGGACCGAGGGAGGGAGCGCAGGCCAGGCTGCCCGCGCGTGGCAAGCCGTGACTTACAGTCCCTTGCAACACTGTCTTATAAAAGGAACTGTGAGGCTTGTTAAATGAACCTCTACCTTCCCTGTCCCTCCAGGAGCACTGCTCACAAACATACAGTAATCTCGCATGGGGACTGAGAACTAGAAAACGTTCTGCCGGTATTTTATTCTCAAATGCCCTTGTGTCTTCCCTGTACTTCAACACTCCAGCATCCTGGGTGTGTGTAGTGGAGGAAGGGCACCGGCCGGCCGGCCGGCCGCCAAAGATGTAAGGTCTGCATCAGGAAGTCTCCCAGCTCTGCTGATGCTGGCTTCCCAGCAGCTTCATTCTGCTGCAGCAGATCACCTCCGCTGCATGCATGCGTCCTACCCTCCTCCCTGGCTGCACGGTCTAAGAAAAGCCTCAGCCCTCGACGGCACTAACTAGATGGTCCTGGGTTTTAATTTTATAAATCGAGAGAAGGGAATAGAAAGTTTAAAACAAAGGTTTAAAATAGCTCCAAACCCAGGGAAACCGGTGTCCTTCTTCAGACTCCTGTAGACACCAGAGAGGTACATGGAGTACAGACATGCATGCAGGTAAAACATTCATAAACATAAAATAATTTTTTAAGGATTTTTGAGGCCTGAATTTTACAACATGACTCCTCACAATTTTTTTTCTCTTGATGATTTTTGAGGGCCTCATCACTTAGCTTTGAGTATGTCCGCTTTCTAAATTGTCTTGTGTAAATATAAGAGTTAAGAATTATGCACAAAAATACCTGCAAATGAACCTTGATTAATATAGATATAGTCATTCCATGTTGGGAGGAGTAAGCCTTTGAAATGTTGTCTGCTAGGATTGTCTCTCCATGGACACATTCCAGACTTCTAAAGGAGATCACAGACCTTCTAGACACGAGCACAAATCCCACTTTGAGAACATAACCATGGGCCTTGGTTGGTATCCCATGATTGGTGTTTCTGAATGAATAGGGGTAGGAGACATGTCCTGACACACTAAGGTGGTTCCTGGAGGTGACTGTGACAGAGGAGAAGCCCATTGGAAGGAAAAGTAAGTCAGGTAAGTCCTGGGCTTCCATCTCAGAACATACTGGCACATGATATGAACACATGCTGGGACAATCTGCTAAGGCCATGTTGTGGTTGGAATGTCCCCATCAGAGCCTTGTGTGTCTGAACACTTGGTCCCCAGCAGGTGGGGCTGTTTGAGAAGGTTGTAAAACCCCTAGTGGGTGGAGTCTTGCTGACTGAAGTGAGTCCTGGAGGGCGGGCCTTGAGATTTGATATTCTGGTTGTTCACTTGCTGCTTCCAGAGCGTGGACACAATGTGACCAGTCACCCGTTGGTCATGCTGCCAGGCCTTTCCTAACAGGATGGAACATAGCCCCTCAAACCTTAAGCCAGAATAAACTCTTCCTGCCTTCAAGTTGGAGACCAGACAATTAAGGGCATGGGGAAGTGACGTAAAGGGCTATAAAGGGATCTGTGCTTTGGGGGACAGACAAACCCAGTAGGCGATGGGATGAGTTAAGAGGGGTCGGCTTTGTGGAGCTGATGGCGTGGGAGTGGACTTGGGCGAGAGCATGCCTAGCATGTCTGAAGCAGGAGACAAAATGAATAGCAGAGACCAGCACACACGGCAGTGGAAAACCCTGGAGGTCCTGCTAGCAATCCTGCTTTGGCTCTGGGCGAGATGGACAGACAGCAGTGTCTCTATTGCTGGGAAGAACGGCTCAATGTGAGATGCCTCTTAGAAGGATCTCTTCAGTTACAGGGTTGGAAAGGCTCTGGGAAAGGCGGTGGTAAGAGGCAGGGGGTCGGGGAGGAGACTGTGCCAGGAACCCAAAGGGAAGAGGAGTCTGCTCAGGCAATGAGGTTGACAGGAACGAAGCAAGGACATATTCCAAGCAGACCAGGGAGAGGCTGCTAACTGGTGCCCCCAGCTCATCTAGGTTCAAACATTTTAACTGAACAGCACCACACTGGGCCTGAAAAGAGCCCCAAAAATGAGTCCTGGAGTTGAAAGATGCCATAAGCCAAAGAAAGAGGGCAGTAGACACGGATAAAGTTTAAAGGCAACACACAGACCGAGCTGATAAAAGACAGATGTGCACAGCCGTGCAGAACGCAACCCAAAGCCAGAACAGGGTTGACCTGAAGCGGGTTCGCATGACTTAAAGCCCCCGACAGACAGAATAACCAAGTGGGGGCGGAAGCAGTAACTGAAGAGAAACGGCTGATCATTTCTCAGAATGGATCAAAGAAATCAATCTGCAGACTCTGGAAGCTTGGTGGGTCTCAAACAGGATAAATATAGAGAGGTTCTAAACAATCAGAGAAAGAAAAAGGAGCCAGGAACAGAGCAAGAGGAAGGATGGGCTGAGAGCTGGGCTCTCAATACCCAAGAAGGGAAGACTACAGGCTGAGGAGTCTCATCAGCGGAAGGGACTGAGAGGAGACAGTGGCCGCGCTTCCACAGGGCAGGGAACAACTTGAAAAGGAATGTCACACCTCGTGGTACAGAACTAGCAGCTATTATTCCACTAGACTGAAGGAGGCAAGGGCAATCCCTAATACCACACCCTTCAGCATTGCTCCAGAAGGAGAGCAATGGACAGGCATCGCAGTGAACGCCCAAGGAAAGACACTGTCCATAAGCAGATAAACACAGGAGTAAATAAATAAAAGTTAAAGCAATATCCCTAATTGCATAGCCCAGCGGTTTCACCGCTAGATAAATAAAAACATGTCTTCACAAAGATTGATGTGTTCATGCTAATGGGTTAGTTAACAAAACCAAAACCAAACCAGAGAGTATGTTTTCAAATGTTTATCAGCTACCACAGGAAAACAAAAGACTGTGGTATGTCCATTCATGGAATCTTACTGAGCGAATGAAGTAAAACGCACACACACTCTGCTGACCTGCGAAGCCAAATGAGTGAACATCAAAAACAACATGTTAACTGACGGACTATTAAGAGAAAGGGTTGTTTGTTACGTGGACATCAGACCACAACAGAAAGAGGGCCAACAGTTTTCCAGACTCTGGGGACTAACAAAGCTTGACCGAGGAGAGGTGTGAGGAGGGCACACCGCTGTGGAAATGTACCAAAATGCTTTAAACCTGTGTGCTTTTGACACATGAATTTTAGGACTTGTAAATTATTCCACAATAAAGCTACTTTTAAAAAGTACTTTCATGCAGGGCGGTGGTGGCACACGCCTTTAATCCCAGCACTCGGGAGGCAGAGGCAGGCGGATCTCTGTGAGTTTGAGGCCAGCCTGGGCTACCAAGTGAGTCCCAGGAAAGGCGCAAAGCTACACAGAGAAACCCTGTCTCGAAAAACCAAAAAAAAAAAAAAGTACTTTCATAAAGAAATCTTCAAAGTAGGAAGGCTTCCCTGGGGAAATCCATCTAATATTTAGGGGACAGCATAGTACCAATTGCCCATAATTTTTTTTCACATAATACAGAAGACTGGAGAGTACTCACGTGATGCGGGGCTTCTTTGTTTGCTTCCTGTTGCTGACCAAACATCAAGACCCAGAAGCAAGCTGGGGAGGAAAGGGTTTCCAGAGGACACCTTACAACTCCAGCATCACAGCCGGGCATGGAGGGAAGTCAGCAGAGGAGCTGAAGCAGGCCCTTCGGAGCAAGAGAGGAACTCTGCTCCATGGCTTGCTCACCCTCTTACACAGATCAGGTCCACGTGGCCAGGGGTGGCAACACCCACAGTAGGCTGGGCCCTCCCACATCAGTCATTAATTAAGAAAATTCCAAAGTCGGGTAGTGGTGCACGCCTTTAATTCCAGCACTTGGGAGGCAGAGGCAAGTGGACCTCTGTGAATTCAAGGCCAGCCCGGTCTACAGAGCGAGTTCCAGGACAGCCAGGACTACACAGAGAAACCCTGTCTTGAAAAAGAAAAGAAAAGAAAAAAGAAAAGAAAACTCCCCTAGACTTTCCTACAGGCCAGTCCTACAGAGGCCAGTCTTCAATGGATGTTCCTCTTCCCAGCACACAGTCACTTTTCTCCTCTCCAAGGGGAATGGAGAGGAGAAATACATCACAAACGCACCAAGCATATCTTCTCACTTATAACTATCTGAAAGTTAGAACTAATCCGCGTGTACCTGCACTATATCCCACAGAGAATGAGCAAGCTGTGGTTGAGTGTGGAAGACCCAGGATTCAGCCGCCACAAACGGGTACAATCAAACAGCAAAATGTGGACATCTTCTTCAGTCCAGACTACCATCGATGGGTGGTTTAAACACCAGCCACATCTTTAAACCACCAACAGCTCTGGAGATGAAGTCCAGGGTGTTCTTTGTGGATCAGGTATCTAATAAGTGCCCGATTCCTGGTTTGCAAGTAGCCCTGCCTACCTGTGTCTCCTCACAAGTAGAGAGCAGAGGGATCCCTTCTTCACACACACACACACACACACACACACACACACACACACACACTATCTAAAGGGCTCCATCCCTAAGGCCTCACCACTCCCAAAGGCCCACCTCCTAATATCACCTCGTGAGAGCTAGGCTTCAACGTGTGATCTCTAGGGAGCACAAATATTCGGTCCATAGCAGAACGAACTTCACCAGCATTCTGTGCCGCCACGGAAGTCCAGCCAAGTTAAAAGTGTATGGCTCTGTTTTTCTGAGACCTTAGAAAGATGCTGCTGAGAAGTGATTGTCCCTGCCTGGAGGGAACTTGGGGGGCCATGGAAACATCTTCATAACTGGATTATGGTAGCGGTTCCATCGCTGTACGCTCTTGTCAGAACTAATCAGAGAGTACACTCGACTGGGCTTCGTTTCTACATACGCAAATTATGCCTAAAGTTAATAAGCCGATTTCTTTTTTAAAGAAAGAAATAAGTGAAGCTAAACAGCCCAAGTTTCCACTCTAGGCATGAGGCCAAATGGCAAATGTTTTGGCCCCTCCGGGATACTTGGGCTTAGTGCAGGGAGCCAGGAGCCAGGGAGGCCTGTCACTGCGTACTAGAAAGTCTGGAGAAGCCAGCACAGACTCTTGTGTGTACATTACAGCTACAGCTCAATGTGCATAAGCTAGGGGAAGGGTCTGCTTACAGCACACAGCCAGAAACCCAGGGCCGACACAGCCCTCCCCTCCTCTCTTCCCTGTGCCTCCCACAGATGGTGGGGGTAAGGAAGGGGCAACAGACCAAGCCTGTGCAAATGTCACCCCAAGTCCCAGCATCTGTCCCCTCAGACAGAGGGTGGCCACTCAGGCCACTCTTCTGAGAACCTCTTCCAGTCGATGGCTCCAGAGCAACGGCTCTCAACCTCCCTGATGCCGTGACCTTTTAATACAGTTCTTTGTGTTATATTTACACCAACCATATACTACTGCATTGCTCCTTCATAACCATAATTGTGCTACTGTTATCAATCGTAGTGATATGCAACCCCTGTGAAAGGGTCGTTTGATCCCCCCAAAGGGGATCACGACCCACAGGTTGAGAACCACTGTTGTAGAGGTTTCAGGTTGGGAAGGCCAAGGCTGTGATGGGACAAAAACCCACACTTCACTGTATCCTAGAGCAAAGCAACAAAAATTCCTGGATTGGTTGGACAGCTGGGAGCCAGTGTGGTGAGGCTGCGTTTGTTAAGCCCCCAGTACTGGAGTAGTCGTGCCCTAATTTTCCTGCTCACGGGTCAGGAGCAAGTTTTGCCCTTTTAGGTTCAGCTCGAAAGCTTGCTGTTCCCCCTGCTTCGGATACAAAGTAGCCAAGCTGTCTTTCACACTCTTCCTACTGGCTGTGCAGAAGTTTGTTTTAATGTCTATTCAGTTAACCGAGCCCACTTTAGAGGACCGTGGAGAGCAGCCAGCCTTTTGGAACCTGAGCTCAGCCTCACAGCCCTGCTCCTCCTGTGTTAAAGAATCCCTGGAGAGGAGTGGGGCGGGCATGGTGGCCGCAAATTCCCTGCCCCCCCTGCGCTTCTGTCAGCTCCAGGGACTGGGGCTTCCAAGCTAAGCTGCGCAGCTCAGGAAAATTCCAACTCTTCCCAAGTGGCTCCTCAAGGACCGTCTTCTAGAGGAATCTGTGCGGGAGGGGAACCGGAGCAGGTTGCAGACTGAAGGCCAGATGCCACCAGGCTAGACCATTCCCACCAGCCCCAGGGAAGCTTGAAGGCAAGACCTCACACCCAGGGACAGCGCTGGCTGGAGGCATCGGACTGAGGACTTCCTGAGCACTTAGGGTGGGCGTCTAGGAGGCAGCTCTAAGCCCTGATCGTGGTCATCCACAGGCCCTGTGGTCTGGGAGGAGGATCTCCATATCCACAGCTCCTGCTGCCCTGAGCTAAGGACCACGTCCAGAGCAGCCAGTGCTTAGGTGTACTGTGTCACATAGGGAAGAGACAAAGGTAACTCATGTGTGTTCTTGTCACTCTGTCCTTTCCAACACTCTCCAGATTGTCTTGGGGTAAAGGAAGAGAGCTGCAGCCTATGCAGACAGCAAGCACACAAGGAAACAGCTCTGAGAACAGAGCTCTGGGGGAGGGCAGGGGACCATGCTGACTGCAATCCATACCGAGGTACAGGGAAGTCAAATCTCACGGGCTGTTTTGCTCCGAGGTCTTTCCATGTGTGATGAAGAAATTAAGAACCCGGGCAAAGGAGGTCTCATGAAAATGTTTTTCTGTGTTCAGCCTGCTGCATCTGCTGTGAAAAGTATAGTTCAGTGAACACCTTGAACTTTCCAGTGAACTGTTAGAACACTTCGGATGTACAATCACCATCACCTTAAAATGCAATGTTCTGTGTGAGATCAATTATCCGTTGATACTACTGCCAGGTTCCAAATAAGCATCATGTGACGTGCCAGGCCACCCTCCCTCAGACCCCTGTAAAATGTTTGAGCTGCGTTTGCTGTGCTTAGCTCACACATAAGAACTCAAAATGCAACTGTGTCTGCCTCCCACGGGCAGACGCCGTGAGCCTGCCTGAGAATAAGATGCTAAGTGGTTTGACTCTCATCGACGGAGACGCCAAGCTGAACGTGGAAAATTGGTCCAGCTGTTTTCGCAGATCTGGTTCCCGGTGGTCAACATTCCAGGGATAGTTGGTCAGCTCCTCTGGGCGCAAGTAAAGGAGGCGGCAGAGCACATCGGAGAGGACGTACGTGGTGGTGTTAACCGTCTGTACCGGTGATGCATCCTTCTCCAGTAGACTATCTGCCCTCAGGAAGTCACGGCATCAGGCAGATTCCAACATCTGAAAAGGCTGCTTATGGAAGGGCAATAAAATACAAGCTTCAACTGCGAAGGAGCTGGGGGTGTCGTTTCATGGTCCAGTGCTTACTTTGAGGTCCTGGGTTCCATCCCAGCATGACCCCTGAAAAACCAACTAAAAAGGGAGAGTATAAACTACCAAGCTCATAGCTGGGCATGGTGGTACACACCTTTAATCCAGCACTTTAATCTCATAGGCAGGCCTGTGAGAACCTAAGATGTAGAGTGGACCCCCAGAGCAACCACATAGACACCAAGAAAGAAAGAAAAAGATTTGATCACTTTGGAATTTACAAGTGAACTCAGAGCAGCCAGCCGGGTCTACATTGCAAGCTCCAGGCCACCTCAACTCTCCAGGACCGTTTCCATAGCTGCTGTTATACCTATGTCAGAGTCAGCAGCAGCATTTACAAGTGGAAACATCTCCCAAACTGAAATAATCGAAAAGTTTTAATCCTTGCTGGCTGTATGTACTTCAACCATTTAAAGAGCTGGATATTGGAAGGTAGTTCTTCCATGTATCTGTCTGGATGTGGCTTCCAGGCCTGTCTGCTGCATTCTGTCTACACAGAAACACCTTCCACTACTAAGGCAACTGTTTACTGTCCAGTGTCAAAAATCTGTGTCCCCTCTGGACTAAAGGGCACACTTGCTCACTATAAATGCTCTAAAGTTCCTAAAACTCCAGGCCGTTTTCTTGTATTGCAGACAAGTGCAAGTTAAAATGTCTTCTGCCCTGTGGGAATTGGGGGACTAGGCTTCTAGGCACTATTCACGCCATGAGTGACAACCTGTTCATCTCCACCAGTGTCCCCAGAGAATGGCGTGACTTCCACCTTGAGGGAAGGAAAGATCCCAGGTCTCTCATGTTTCCTGACTGAATATTGAGCCTTTAGAGCAAACCCCCAGGAAGCATTGAAATTGATGGTGCTAATGATTAATAGATTTGCTCTTCTCTGTAAAATTCTCTTTATCAGGGCCCTTGTGAGGCTGCATACTGGTCAGCTTGCAAAGAAAAATTAAAATTTTGGATAATAAAACTCTCCTCTTAGGATGGCTACATATGAGATAATGGGGGAAATCCAGACAGTGCCTGGATACAACAGAAACTGGACGTTCATTTGCAAAGTTCAGTCTTGAAATGTCACCAAAGTCTGTTAAAGATCCAACTGGGAGGAGACTAGATTCCAAGGTGAACTTCAAATTGGAAAACTAAAAAGCTGAACTAAATATAATCCTGATCTCAAAAATGAGACCCAAAGGCCAGTGATTGTTTAAAACAAAAAATAAAAATAAAAATGTATTGGGGAACTAACAACTTATGACAAAATAAAATATGTCACAACAGATAAAGAGCAAAATGGGAGTGTGGGCCTGCCCAAGTTTCCTCCATTGTAATAAGATACTAAAATCAGTGTGATATTATTTAAATCTTAGAATTTAATTATTTAAATTATTAGAACTTAGAGTGTGTAGACCCCCAGGCAACCACACACACACACCAAGAGGACAGCAGCCAAGATATGAACTCAGAGCAGCCAACACTGCAAAAATAAACACAGCAAAGAAGCTAGTTGTAACAATAAATTTGAATTATTTTTAAAGAAATAGTCAGTAGAGGGAATTGTCTCTCACGTCACTCATATGCCCTAAACCAAGAGCTGAGCTGTACTGAAGACAGAGAAAGAACAGAACAGAGGCCTGACAGATGGACATCTCAAAGCAGAGAGCAAAGTCATGGACGGAAACACAAACACACCAGTGGGGTGAGATGGTTCACACCTTCAATCCCAGCGCTCAGAATGCTGAGACAGGAGAGTGGCTATGAGTTCCAGGCCCTGGACTACCTAGGCTTCAGTGTGAAACCCTGTCTTGTTGCAGAATGTTAATTTAAGATTTGTTGCATTGTTTATGCTGTGGAACATTTGTTTAATAATGCAAAGATGGGTTGCATTCTTTGTTGTATTTGTTTAACCCTGATTGGTGTAGCAGGAATCTTAGATGCTTATTAATAAAATCAAACCTGAAGCCAGTTATTGGGATGAACCCTGGAAGATCAGAGAGACAGAACAAGCCACAGCTAACCTCACCTGGCCAACTTCTCAGCTAGTCTCATTTCCTCAGACTGGAAGCTTCTGTGTCCTCATCTGAATGACTCTCAGCTGAAATGTGCTGCTCGAAAGCCTGAAGCTTAACCAGCTAAAAGCTTCTAGTTTCTGGTCTTCACGCCTTATATAACTTTCTGCTTTCTACTACCACTCCCTGGGATTAAAGTCTCGCTTTCTGGGATTAAAGGCGTGAGTTGCCATGCTTGGCTGTATCCTTGAACAGATGGATTTCTGCCTCTGGAATGCTAGGATTAAAGGTGTGTGCTACCACTGCCTATCCTAAGCATCTAGTGGCTTTTCTGTTCTCGGAGCCCAGATAAGTTTATTAGGGCACACAATATTTTGGGGAACACAATACCACCACAGATTGGTCTAATAAAAAAACTGAACAGCCAATAGCAAGGCAGGAGAAGAGAAGGAGGGGCTGACAGGCAGAAAGAATCCATAGAAGGAAAAGAAGAGAGAGAGAAGTGAGAAAAGGAGGGGCCAGTTCCACGACACATGCAACACTCTAAAACATCCACCAAATGACAAAAATATGACCTTCTCTAAGGGTTCTCAACACACAAGGGCAAATTTAAAATTCAGTTACCGTAAAAGGTGGGACTAGTCAAATCAGTTCCAGTAGACACGCCCCATCTTCAACATCACTGAGCCCACAGACACTACCACAACCTCCAGTCAGCATGGTCTCACTCACAAGGCTGCACACACTGCTTCCCAGCATGAATGTTTTCTTTTCTTTTCTCTTGTTTTCAATTTTATTTGTCCCTTTAAAAATTATTAGTGGCTGGGCATTGGTGGTGCACGCCTTTAATCTCAGCACTCGGGAGGCAGTGGCAAGAGGATCTCTGCGAGTTTGAGACCAGTCTGGGCTACAGAATAAGTTCCAGGAAAGGCACAAAGCTACACAGAGAAACCCTGTCTCAAAAAAAAACCAGAAAAAAAATAAATATAAAATAAAATAAATTATTAGTGTACATTGATTGTAAGAAGCCATAGGCTTCAGACCATATTTGGTTCAAGTACGGCATCTTCTTTGTCTGTAGTCATGGCAACACCCTTCCTGGTCCCTCCTTCCTTCCTCATCCCCTTCTCAGATAGTTCCCCATATGTTTTCATGTATAATGTGTATGTGTGCTGTGTGCATACAATTTAGGTTCCATGTATGAAATACAGCACAAGATAGTTATCTTTCTGAGCTTAGCTTATTTTCCTTAACATCAGGTTCTCTGGAGACATAATGTTCTCTTAATGGCTGAATAAATCAACATTATCTTTACTCACTCATGCACTGATGGACATGTAGACTGGTTCCATGGCTTAGTTATTGTGGATAGTGCTGAACACTTGGAAAAGCTGGTGTCCCTGAGGTGGGATTGGTTGGCCCTGTTGTTTGGGGGTCTGTGTCAGCCCGTCATGGTGGAAACACTCTGGAGCAAAGCCTCTCATCTTGTGCCCAGAAACAAAAGAGAAGAAGAAAGGCAAGGGTCTGGCAACTCTCTCAGAGTCAGGTCCCTGAGGACCTAAAGACACCCGACAAGTCTCACAGCTTGGATACTCTGTCACCTTCCAATAGCATCCTGGAGACTGACATTCAGCCAGGCAGTGGTGGTGCATGCCTTTAATCCCAGCACTCAGGAGGCAGAGCCAGGTGGATCTCTGTGAGTTCGAGGCCAGCCTGGTCTACAGAGCAAGATCCAGGAAAGGCACAAAGCTACACAGAGAAACCCTGTCTCAAGAAAACCAAAAAAAAAAAAAAGAAAGAAAGAAAGAATCCATACTATACACTGCCTGAAATCTGTCCTTCCTGACCTCCATGAAGTTCTGTACATATCTTCTAAAGTTTGTGTGACTGCCAAGTTTTAGTAATCTTGGCATCCCTGGAGAAGCACACACGTATCCAGAACACTGTTCCATCTGATTTTCTAAAATCAGCCCAGACTTCCTGCTTCTAACAACCTAATTGGTCACAACCTAGATATCGGAAATCTGGGCCCATGCTTAGGAAGTCGGTGCCTGCCACATGGTAGGCAGCAGAGGAAGGCTGTCCTCAGCTATTGTGGATGGTGACAGAGCTTCCCCAAAGCAGGGCAGCCGGAAGCAGAGTGGTGTCCTTGACTCGTCTCTCACAGCCCACATGCATTCCTCTTCTGCCTCTGCCTGGAGTCCTCCTTCCAGTGTGTGACATTTTCAGGTCGGTGTTTTATACACACACGTGCATATATACACAAACCATATACACACCACATACACATACATACAGACACCACATACATACCACATACACATACATACACACACACATACACACACCACATACACACACACACACACACACACACACACACACACACACAAAACCACTTCTCTAGTGTGAGTCTCCAGATGTCACCCAAAATGACTCTTAAGGACTAACTCTGTTGTGTAGCTCTGACTTCTCTGCTCAATCCCTCGGTGGTGGTTCCAGTGAAAATGGCCTCCATAAGCTCATCTATTTGAATGCTTAGTTCCCAGTTAGTGGAACTGTTTGGGAAGGATTAGGGGGTGTGGGGGGTGTGGCCTTGTTGAAGGAGATGTGTGTCACTGGAGGTGGGGTTTGAGGTTTCAAAAGCCATGCCAGACCCAGTCAGTCAGCCTGTCTGTCTGTCTCTCTCTCTCCTCCTGTCTTCAGATCAGGATGTAAGCTCTCAGCTACTTCTCCAGCACTTTGTCTCCTATACCTCCTGCCACAACACTCCCCACCATGACGGTCACGACCCACCCTCTGAGACCGTAAGCCAGCCCCTAACTAAATACTTTCTTCTAAAAGTTGCCTTGGTCACGGGGCCTCCTCACCGCAATGGAACAGTAAGGAAAACACTCTCTACCATTCTCCCTTCTACTTAAAGTAAAACATTGACACTTTGTGATGGCGGCAAGGAGTCCTGGTAGACTCTCCCAACAACCTTCCCATCACAGTTGAGAAGTTGCTGCTCCCGCAGCCCCAGGCCCCTCAGGGCGTAGCTCACCCCCAGGACCTTCAGCGGCTCACCCCACTGCCTGGCACTCTCCTCCCACCATATCTGTGTGGCTCGGTTCTCACCTCCTCGGGGCATTGTTCAGACGACTGGGCCAAGGAAGCCCTAAACCTGGATCACCTGCTGATTCCCGCCTTTCCCCTCCCCAAAGCCTTTCCAAGGCCCAGACTCTGCTGTCTGCATTGCATCTCTGTCCCAGGCAAAACACCTTACCTATGTCTGATTTTTATTTCTGCCTCGTCCACTAGGCCAACTCAAACGATAGGCAATATCATTTCCTCTGTGCACTGACTTTATGCAAGTGTGTGGAACACCACCTGCCTGTAGTGGGTAGCCATTCCAGCTTTGATCTGGAAGTTCCAACTCCCATTGAGGCTTCGGTAACTGTCACACCTACAAGGCAGGGCCAAAAGAGGCCCTGAAGACCCGAGATCTGGATGCGCTGGCTCTCTTGGTTCCTGGACCCTGGATGCTGGAGGTAGACTGAGCAGAGTTCTCCAGAGAACACCGCCGGACTGCACCACACCTCTCCCAGACCCTGTTACCTATCCCTTCACTTGTAAGTTACCCCACAAAATAAACCTCCCTTTTAACTACGTGGAGAGCCTTAATAATTTCACCAATACCTGCCCTCTCCCGTGTGCCCAGTAATCGTGAAATCTCTGGTGATGTAGGGACACCCTCTCTCTGAGCTTTCACTGCCCTTTTTCAGGGGCCACTATCAATCTGTAAAATCACCCCATTCTCACCCCCCCACCAAGGTGGGAAGGTCAAGTTCCTGGCCCCTGCCTGAACTCACAGAATCATTTGCTTCCCAAAGCTATGGATTCACTGCGGCGTTCAAATCTGACTTAAGTTTCTGCATCTTCCTGGCTTACATAACCAAGGAGAATGGATTTAGAAGGACACCCTCCCTCGCGGGCTTGCACTGGCGCGGGAGACAGCCCTGCATCTGAGAGCGATGCTGTCGGGCACTGTACAAACATCTCCGCACTCAGCGCAGCCTGCACAGTTGGCTGGCCCAGCTGGTCTGCAGCGTCCGGGGGCGGCTCATCTTGCTGACGTCAATTGGCAGAGCCCACCTGCTAGAAGCTCACACTCTGCCTGCCTCCTACACACTCCTTTCTTGCATCCAGCCCTGTCATGCAGCCTCTGCTTCTTAGTCCGGTCCTCAGATTGCCTCCAATGTCTTAAAGGACATGTGTGTCCTCTCCAGACTCCCGGGTCATGCTACTCCGAGCCTGCGGTAACACAAGAACAAAACGAGAGCCGAGTGGGAACAGTTCAAGCTCACATGACACGTTTATATCTCAAGATAGGTGGATACTAAAGGTCTCAAGCCAATTTTATTTTTTATCAGAAAGGAGAATGGAGATTTTGCTCAGGCAGCTGCCAGGAAGCACCAAGCAGTTGACTAAGGACATTATGACAATGGATGGATCAATTCTCTTTGTTTGCATGCTAAGGTCTGTGAATTTGTCCTTTGTTTTTCAGCCTGTGTGCAAAGAACAATCATTACCTCAGTTGGACTTACTCAAGGGGGCACCTCTGTGCCACGATGCGTGCAAAATAAATCCACAGCGATGACATTTCGGCGCACCCCTGGGCGGGAGACCAAAACTAGTACTAATTCACCGTGTAGAAAGGAAATGTTTTCTTACGGTAATCTCATTTGTGCTAGCGTTTACTTTAGACCCAAACCTCTCCCGTTATGTTGGCAATCTGATTCAATTCCTGCAGAAGTGTCGTATCCTGAATCTCAGAAAAAGAAAAGGCAGCCAACTGAGGCAGGGTGAGAAACCACCTCGGCAGGTGAGACTCAGCTCTTCTGGCTCCGGGACACCTCTGTCGGAGCTCCTTTCCCATTCCAGGGAACATCTGCCCACCTCATCGCTCCCTTGATTTCCAGTTCCCTCATTTGTGCTCAGCTTCACCTCATTCAGGGAGTCTCACACAAAAGTACAGAGTGATTTTTAACTTGGACGTGCCGTCTGTACCTTTGCGGGTTTCTTCTGTCCTCTTCCATGTTGACTGTGGACTGCCCAGGACACACCTCCTCTCTGGGTTTTTAGCCCCATTTTGCATTGAAGTTTTGGGGGCCCTTGAGCCGGCCCTTCATTTCTTGAGTCTCATAGCTTCTGTCTCATTTCCCATTCCTGAATTCTCTCAATAAGATATCCCACCTCAATCCTTTACTGTGGATCCCTCCTGAAGTCCCATGCTTGAGAAAAGGCTGGCAAGCAGATAGGCCTGCACACATCCATGCTGGTGTCACAGAAACTCCTCCCTCATCCCTCTCCTCATCCACTGCCCCTGTGCTCCGTGGACCTGACTCATCTAAGCCTTCAGTTTCGGCAGCTCCTCCTCACCCAGATCTTGTCTGTGTGCCATCATGTGTCCTGTTGGAAAAAGTGTTTGTTGATAAAAGTCTGTCACATTTTCTCATTCATTTCAATGATCGTTTCAGACATGTGGTGGTATAGAAAGAAAACTTGCCTTAAGGAAGAGAAAAAAAAATCACATTAGCTATCGTGAAACTTGCCCCTCAGTACATGGGATCTTTGTTCATTCACAGACATTATCTCCGCGTGGAAGGCATTTCTCCAAGGTTGAATAAGTACAGGATCAGACGGGTCCATCAAAATTCAGGCACCATCATGGGATAAGGCCATGTGGAGAACAACTCTGATTGAACGCCACAGGGCTTCTAGAGTAGTCTCAGATATTGTAAGAGACTTGTCTGCTTGCCACATTCATTCAAGATAAAAAGCTTTGTTGGATAGTAATTGTGCAGGTTAGATTAAAAATCAAGCAAAGAACACAACCCCCTCCACCCCCCGCCGCCACCATCGCCCAAAAAACCCCACTCCTCTGAGATACCGACCTCAGTCCTCTCCCTTGACCCGTTCCCAAGTTCCACAGCTGGATGAAATTTCCTAAGTGTCATACTAAGTGGGCCATCTAACAGCAGCTTACAGATGTTCAAACTTTGAAATTGCAAAGGATCGCTCACTGTAATTCCATGGTCAGGAGCCCAAGTGAGTATGCCCTGGACACGTTAAAGGAGGGTTCAATGAAGATAAGCAAGGCTGGTCCTGAGGCAGCCAAAACCATGGTGGGGTCCCTCAACACCTTCTTCAAGAGATACTGGCGAAGCTGCAGACAAGTGAGCACCCAGGATGTCAGGTGAAGGAGAAGGAAACCTAAAGAACAGAGAAGGTTGAGGTAGCTGGTGATGTTCTGCTTCAAAAGCACAAAACACGGAGTTGGAGAGAAGGCATGAGCACCGGGAACGCTGGGTCTTTGCAGAGGACCCGGGTTCGATGTCCAGCACACAGTGGCTCACAACCACTTGTCACTCCAGTTTCAGGGCATCCATCTATCGCCCTCTTCTGTCCTCCAAGGGCACCAGGAACGCACATACACATGCAGGCAAAACACTCACACGCAAAATAAAATTTAGAGGGGGAAAGAGACAAGAGGAGACACAATATCTACCTTCGGATGGCCAAAGATCTTAACGCAATGAGAGGAGCGGCTTGACTTAGGCACAAGTTCAGCTGGTACAGTCCTTGCTGCTCAAGCATGAGGTCCCAAGTTCGGTCCCCCGAATCCATGTGAAAAATAAAACACAAATGAAAAGCAGGCCTGGGGGCTTGCGTTGGTAATCTCAGCACTGGGAAGACAGAGACAGGAGGATTCCTGGGATCTGGTGGCCAGCCAACCTAACTGTGGTGGTTTGAATAAGAATGGCCCCTGTAAGTTCATGTATTTGATGACCGGTCACCAGATAGTGGAACTGTTTTAAAAGATTACAAAGATTAGGAGGTGTGGCCTTGTTTGAGTAGACGTGTGTGGTATTTTATTTGTACTGAAATGTGATTTTCATTGTATGTTAATAAATAAAGTTGCCCAGGGGTCAGAGCTATTAGAGCCATAGCAAGAGCGTGGTGGTGGCAGCGGTGGCCACCTTTAATCCCAGCACTTGGTAGGAGAGCTAGGTAGATCTCTGTGTGTTCAGGAATACAACCAGCATTGGAGACATACGCCTTTAAGACCTGGAGGGCTGTATTTACAGGCAGTGGCGAGGCAGTCATGTGTTTGGGTTTACAACCAATGAGAAGGCAGAACAGAAAGACGATTTAAATACAGACACACAGGAAGTAGCTCTCTTTCGGGAAGCTAGGAGCACTGCAGGAGGTAAGATTTTAGCTCTGAGCTCTGACCTCTTGGCTTTCTCTTTTACATTGGTTCTGTGTTTCTTATTTTAATTAATATTTAATAAGATGCTTGGTTACACATCTACAGATGTGGCCTTGTTGAAGGGAGTGTGTTGCCCGGTATCTGTCTGTCTGTGTCTGTCTGTTCTCTCTCTCTCTCTCTCTCTCTCTCTCTCTCTCTCTCTCTCTCTCTCTCTCTCTCTCTTCCCACCCATGTAGCTCTCAGCTCCTGCTCCAGTACCATGCTCCCCACCATGATGAAAATGGACTGAACCTCTGAAACTATAAACAAATCCCCAATTAAATGCTTTCCTTCCTACGAGTTGCCGTGGCCATGGTGTCTTTTCACAGAAATAGAACAGTGACTAAGACATTAACCTACTTTGCAAGTTCAGTGAAAACTCCTTTCTCAAAATGCCAAGGTGAGGGCTGAAGAGAGGGTTCAGGGGTTATCAGCAGTTGCAGCTCTTGCAAAGGATCTGGGTTTCGTTCCCAGCACCCACATGGTGGCTCACAGCCAACTCTAGCTCCAGAACCAAGGTATATGATGCCCTCTTCTGGCTTCTGTGGACATCAGGCATGCACATGGTACACATACATACATGCAGGCAAACATTGTTACAAAATAAAAAATATTAACTTTTTAAAAAGCAAAGTAGACAGTGCCTAAGGAACGACACCCAAGGGTGATCTCTGGCCTCCATATTATGTACAGCTGTACACACACCAACACCCTCCACATACATGTACAGCTGCACACACACACCAACACCCTCCACATACATGTACAGCTGCACACACACACCAACACCCTCCACATACATGTACAGCTGCACAAGCACACCAACACCCTCCACATACATGTACAGCTGCACACACACACCAACACCCTCCACATACATGTACAGCTGCACACGCATACCAACACCCTCCACATATATGTACAGCTGCACACGCACCAACCACACAGACACCAAAAACAAAATAAAAAAGTAATAAACAAACTTTGGCTCCAGGGTTCCCAGGAAAATGCTACCAGCTGGACTCACACTTCCCTGAATCCTAGGAATGTGTAGCATGTTCCCAGTACCTCACTTTTAACTGCAGTATTGAATAAAATTAACAAAGCAGGTGGCCGAGTTTCTGAACATCTGTGGCCCTATCTATTAGATTAGAGCAAGTGACCGGGTGGGGAGAATTTCTCCTCTAGCTCTGATGACTTCAGGTATGTGCACCTGAGACTGTGCTGAATCCCATCATGCCACACTGCAGCATCATGTGATGACTCACCACACACACACACACACACACACACACACACACACACACACACGCCACTGCGGATCTTCTCTGCGTAACCTGGAACAGCACACACGAGCTCTCTGAGTCTGCTTTGGCTGGCATAGGGTTGGTTTTTGCGTCTCTTAAGATTCACCTACAATGCGTGCCCTGGCGGCTGTCATCACTGAGTCTTACTCCATTGCACAGAAACCACCGCCTGTCTATCTGTTCCTGACCATTTGGAACGGTCCCAGCTTTTGCTGATTTTAGGGGAAGCTGCATGAAACCCCTGCGCAATCTTCACGCTCGGGTCAGTCTGCTCTTCTCTGTGAACACCCAGGAATCTGGCTCAGCATTGTCTTTAAGTTTTCCCTAGGGCATTCAACATAAAAGGCTAACCTCGGAACACCCGTGCTTCTTGGCGCTCTCATTAGTGCCCACCCAAAACCCTTCTGTTATTTATTTATTGCCCTGTTTATGTATTTATTTATGAATTCCCTTTCATCCCCATTCCCAGCATCCCTTCCTGGCCCTGCAATCCGGCATATCTGTGATGTGTGTCCAGGACTGCTACTTAGCAGGGAATCCAGGACCAAGAGACACTCTTGGGCATTTCGGTAGCCACCGGTACGTAACAGCCAGTGTGCCACAGGTGGCGAATGCCATAAACGTGGCTCACCCAGCACAGCGGTTCACTGTATTGCCAGTTCAGTTCCGCTACCTGATTTTTTAAAATAAACACCGGCCTGTGTAGGAATGTGTGCTGTCCACTTTTATTAAGCTTCTTTTATACATAACCTGTGCGATTAAAACTGATATTATCGGGCATCGCTGGGCCTGGTATCACACGCCTTTAATCCCAGTCCTCCAGAGGCCGAAGCAGGCAGATCTCTGTGAGTTCGTGACCAGTCTGGTCTATATATCAAGTTTCAGACTAGCCAAGGCTACACAGGAAGACTTGGTCTCAAAAATACAGTAATTAATTAATTAACTAATTAATTGATTAAAATAAAACAGATTTTTCTTCCTGATTTGGGCCTTTAGATCAAGTGTGGTATTATTATTAACAGTTTAAAAAGAGTATCTCTGATAAGGTAGATGAGATTAGTTAAAGTCTAAAGAGCAGAAACCTTGGGTTGTTGGGAAGGAAGGAATCCTACCTCAATTGAAAGTGTCTGGGCATTCATCATTCATTCATTCATTCATTCGTTCATTCATTCATTCATTCATTCTGGTGGCACCTGCCCTATGTTAGGGAGAAGTCTGGGTGTCACTTTATCAGAGATGGCCTTGTCCAGCCCCTGCCCCACCAGAGGAGCAGACACACCCTCCACCCTCATCCAGCTGTCTACATCGTCCCCCGTCCCTCCTGTATCTAGGCCTTTCCTCCTCACCTGGAATTCATGAGGAGCCATGACCTATATATTTCTTTCATCGATGTATTGCTCCGTAGATATTTTTGGTGTGAGGGATTTTTTGGAGAGAAGTGAAAGAAAACCATGAATAGACCAGACGCTGAACCTCTCCTCTGGGTCAGGCATATGTCATCTCATGAGGCATCCTCCCTCCCCCTTGAAAAGGAGGTGCAGAAATCTCCAGGGCTGCCCAGTAACTCACACAGACAAGTAGTTTGAATCTGAAACTGTCCCTGTGGGACCCAAGACATACACCTCAACAGCATCTAATGGGCACTGAGAAGAAGCAAGGAGAGAACTGGGGCCCTGAGAGGAGGCTTCACGCTGCCACGGGACCTGAGGAGGTGCCAGGGTACTTGGTTAAAGACCATTTCCTTTTGAACTATTTTTGGTTTGAGCAGAAATAGTCCAAACTATTTCTGGGCTGTACTTTCTGAATGCCGCTGGTCGGCCACGTGGGCACTAGGATTTATATATAAAACCTATATAACAGGAAAGCTGTGAAAAAATTAGGTTAGTTCTTCCTTATTCTTTTCCAAGTTTTAAAAAATACTTTTTTTTTAATGTGTGCGGATGTTTTGCCTGCACGTATGTCTGTACACCATGTGTGTGTCTTAACGTCTGTGGAAGCCAGAATAGGGCATCAGATCCCCCTGGAACTGGAATTACAAACGGTTGTGAGCCACTGTGTGGGTCCTGGGTCCTGTGGAAGATCAGCCAGTGCTCGCCACCACTGAGCCATCCCGCCAGGCTCTGAATTTTTAAATGAACACCTTCACTTTTATAATAGAAACAGATAAACAAAAAATTAAAATTAGAAGAGAAGTCAGTCCGTGGTACTTAGGCCAGGGCAGGGACACTAGCTCGGCTCTAGTGCCTAAGGAAAGGATGCTGTTCTCTTCTTTTCTTGGCTCACAGCTGTAGCATGGATGGAAGGAATCTCTCTCTCCCAAGACTGTGAAGACTCCAATCAGGTCAGAAAGCCCAAGTGTCTCATGAAACTCAAAGGACAGAGTGGGTGATTCAGGAGAGGTCATGGGGTGGTGCAGGAGAGGTCATGGGGTGATTCAGGAGAGGTCATGGGGTGGTGCAGGAGAGGTCATGGGGTGATGCAGGAGAGGTCATGGGGTGATGCAGGAGAGGTCCTGGGGTGGTGCAGGAGAGGTCATGCTTATGATGGGATTTTTGTTGCCCCAACGATCGATCTTCTCGTACCTTCTGATGTCCTCATTTTCTTTATTTTCTGCCTGTTTCCAGCAGATACTAGAACCTTCCAGGGTCTTAACGAGGCTGGGCTGCTTAACAGGCCCTGCTGACTAATTTTATTGGCTGTTAAGACAGCTTTGGAAAAACTCTGAGTGCTGGAGTCAATGCTGTACAACGTCCCACCTCCCCGCCACTCTGAAGGCTTGCCCATACCTATTATGGTTGGGGACTCGCTGGCTGGAGCCCTTTTTGTAGAGGAAATGGGATCTTTGCTTTGAGAGGCATGACTGTGGGGCTTTTCCATGACTATAGCTATGATATCCACTTAGGAACATAAACCAGCCAGGCTCCCACCCAAACCATTCCCGTCACATGACTGACTGGCTGCTTTGAAAGCTTCCAAACACATTCTCGAGCCGATTTAGAAGTGGAAACTTAGGCCACTGCCTACGTGTTTTGGCGAATCTTGGTTGTCAACTCGACTGCATCTGGAATCAACGAAAACCTGAGCTGCTGAGCTCTCCCGAGGGAGATTTTCTGGGTTGGACCATTTGTAGCTGGAAGATCCTCCCTGGGTGCGGCAGCATCTTCTGGTGGCAGCCTTGGTGAAAGGATACAGAGGTAGGAAATGGTTCTTTGCCTGTTCGCCCTCACTCTTACCTGCAAGCTCATCTACTCTGTTGCCGAGACATCCCTTCACCTGTATTAGCACCTCTTTCTTGGGGATTCCAGCACAGCCTGATGGCCCACAGCCCGTGGGGAATTTTCTAGGCCTTCAGCTACAGAGTGGAGCTGCATAGCCATTATTGGACTACCCAGATCACACACACCCTGAAAACTAATCAAATAACACCCTCAGCACACATACATATATATGCAGACATATACATACATATATATACATAGAATATATATATATAGAATATATATATATTCTATCATTTCTATTCCTATACAAAACCTGATTAATTTACTAACACCCATGCCCCCTTTCTGGTTTTTCAAAACTCTGTAGACCAGGCTGGCCTCAAACACAGAGATCTGCCTGTCTCTGCCTCCCAAGTGCCAGGATTAAAGGTGTAGGCCACATGCCCAGCTAAACCCTCTCTTTAAGGGAGATGAGGTACGCTCTGAGCACAGATGGGAAGTGACCAGGGGCAGAAGCTCTGAGGAGGTGTCCCATTTGGGGAGGTGTCCCATTTGGGGAGGTATCCCTTTTGGAGAGGTGTCCCTTTTGGGGAGGTGTCCCATTTGGGGAGGTGTCCCATTTGGGGAGGTATCCCTTTTGGAGAGGTGTCCCTTTTGGGGAGGTGTCCCATTTGGGGAGGTGTCCCTTTTGGGGAGGTGTCCCATTTGGGGAGGTGTCCCCTTTGGGGAGGTGTCCCTTTTGGGGAGGTGTCCCTTTTGGGGAGGTGTCCCGTTTGGGGAGGTGTCCCGTTTGGGGAGGTGTCCCATTTGGGAAGGTGTCCCTTTTGGGGAGGTGTCCCATGTCAAGAGCAGCTGCCAAAGACAGCAATAAAGTGTGAGAATGTCTACATTGCGGGCAATCCAGCAGTTAGCTTTACAATCCCCACACAGCTCTGAGCCCTTGAGGAAAGAGGCGTCAATCACTCCAGACTCACACTAGGTCAAAGACATGCTTCAGAGATGGGACAACCAGTGAGGACAAGGATTTTGGAGCACCTGGACTCATCAGCCCCTTTTCATCCACATTGCGAACTGCCTTGATACTGTCCAAGGCTGCTGCTCTTCTCTTTGAAGGCACAATAGAAATTGATTTCAATCTATGTCAGACATGCAATAATAATAAAACAAAAGAAAATGAAAGCACTCCAAGTCCAAGAAAGAGCCATGTTCTGAGAGGAAATACATATTCTCATTGCTGCAATTTCTGTGTCTTTTTCTCTCTTTTTTGTTTTTTGTTTTGTTTTGTTTTTTTTGTTGTTGTTGTTGTTGTTTAGACAGAGACTCAAACTACCGCAGGGTTCTCCCCTCCCCTCTGCCCGTGCTGGGATTTCAGGTCTGAATGAATCAGTTTCTTAGCACACAGAATGGGTGATCCAGGTACTGCTTCCCATGCTAATCTGTGGCAAGACAGAAAAAAAAACAAATGTTAAAAACTCATATTTAGCACGCCTGAAATCTTTGTGATACAGAAGCTTGTTAGAGTGTAGGCCCTGATGGAGCAGGTCTGGGAGACACCCACCCAACATTCTAGGGAATTCCCAGGGAGGCCAATTCTGCTGGGAGCATGGTGATTGGGCAGGAATCTCAGCTGTTGAGGGTGGCCAGGGTGGTCAGAAAAAGATAGTGTGTGCTCTGTCACATAGCCAGACGACAACCGAATCTGACTGCACCGAGGGGGGTGTTGTTGCTATGGTTGGGGTGTTTGTCTGTCTGTTTGTTAGAAGTAGAGAAAACCCTTAAGTCGGTTCAATTTGCCTTCACTGTGTTTCCTCATGGTCGGCATTCGACTCATTCCTTCCGGCTTACTCTACTGAATTAGAGATGACCAAGAAAAGCACTGTGCGGTGTATTTGAATGTTACCGCCTGCATTTTCCAGAATGGGTCTCGGTTGGCTCCACTGTTCCTTCTAGCGCCTTCGGTGAATCACAAACCTTTATTTTTATTTCCAGTAGTTTGGGTGGGCTGCCTAGGGCCTCTGCTGTGGCATGTCCCTGGTGAGCCTGGATTTAGCTGCACATCAACCCTCTTTGTGGTTCACAGTCCCTGAGCACCTGTCCTCTGCCTTCTGAGTTCTCAGGGCAGAGAATGGTCAGGATGGAGAATCTTTAGCACTCAAAGGCATTCTAGCCACTTGGGATGAGACTAGGAAAGCTCACTGGGAAGGACCACTTGGGGATGCATCATGACAGACTGCCTGAGGGATGTATCTCCAGTTAACAGAGACATGAAGACTCGGAGATTATCGGTAAGCTGCCGGTCAGAGAAAAAGCAGAATTCAAAAAGTCTGTTCTGCTCTAACCCCTGTGCATCACACATGGAGGTCATTATTACACATCGTCCAGCCAGACTGCCTACACAGGTGTGTGCATAGCTTGGTGGCATGTGTGTACACCCTGTGGTGTGTGTGTGTGTGTGTGTGTGTGTGTGTGTGTGTGTGTGTGTGTGTGTCCAAGAAAGACAGAAGCACCTGGTCACAGAAAATGTTGCAACCCAAGGATACTTGTGCCAAGGAAGATTTCACTCAGTTGGTTTTTTTTGTTAATTCTGAATAAGTGACATGAAGCAGTCTGTTGCTTTTTGCTATCACTGAGCATCATGACTGAGTAATTACAAAGAAAATAAACTTATTTCTCACCAAATCAGAAGGCAGCCTCTGGGGAGGCCCTCTTGCCTGGCCACCCCATGGTGAGGCCATCATCTCAGTGAGAGAATGAAGGGGCCAGGTTCGTCTTCTCTCTGGCGCTTGGTACTTGGCACGGGAACCACCTGGAATCTCCTGCTAGGTAACTCCTTCCCCCAGCAAAGCTACCCTGGGGTTAGGTTCTCAGCTCCCGATCTTTGAAGGATGCACTCAAGACCATGGCAGCAGCCATACGGGAAAATTCATTGACAACACCAGAATGCTTGAGTTTGCTTTTGTAATGTAGGGCACAGGTGCAACTATGACCACCAACTTATATGACATGACTTCCAACTTAAATTCAGGCTGCCACCCAGGTCCATGGGCCCAGACAGAACTCCCTCCACCTGATGTGAATGGTGCTCATTTCTAGTCTTGAAACAAATCCTAATTGTGTTCTCCGTCCTTGTGGGTTTGTGTGTGAAATAAAATCAACCCTGCTATAAAAAAAAAAAATCTGCATGTTCAAGCAAACAGTGATTTTTTTCTTTCTTTGAATTTGAAAGAATTAAGCCAATGGGTAGGAAGGGAGTACCAACATTGGAAATTTGATTTGCATTCTAAAGAAAGCCACCTTTGGAAAAGATCTTAGGTGTATCCTAGATAGAGCAAATGGCGTAAGCACAAACAGACACAACTCAGCAAGGTGGGACCAACAGACAGTTCCACGGCTGTGGCTGGCAGAGGAGTCTGTTCTCATCGGCTCTCGGAGTCAAGGAGCCCAGGGCACCCGGCACTCACTTCCAGATTTGCATTCTTTCCACTGAACAAATATTTGGAATCAGCCTCTCTTACAGAATGTCTTGTCATGACAAACACAGGCTTTGAAAATGCTAGTAGAGACCACAGAGATGGCTCAGCGGTTATGAGCACTGGCTGCTCTTCCAGAAGACCCAGGTTCTATTCCCAGCACCCACACGGTTGCTCACAACCCTCTGTAACTCCAGCTCCATGGTATCTGATGCCCTCTTCTGGCCTCTGCGGGCACCAGGCATGCACCTTTCGAGCCGGCTTCCATCCCCACTCTCTCTCCTACATCGTCTTGGAATTTTCCAACCTGATTCCACTTTGTCAAATGTCAGTCCAGTATCCCTGAGGCTGATGCTCCACTGTTGTTGGTTGTTTTTACTCTCTGCTCTTTTGGGGGACCCGCCACCCAGCTCCCAAAGAAATCAGGCACAGAAGCTTATTCTTAATTATAAATGCCTGGCCTTAGCTTGGCTTGTTTCTTGCCAACATTCCTTAACTTAAATTATGCCATCTACCTTTTCCCGTTCTCTTACCTCTGTAAATCTTACTCTTACTCCACGGTTTGCTGTGTAGCTGAGTGGCTGGTCCCTGGAGTCCTCCTCCTTCTCTCACTCCTTCTCTCACTCCTTCTCCTTTTCCTCCCAGATTTCTCCTTCTATGTATTCGCTCTGCCTGCCAGCCCCGCCTATCCTTTCTCCTGCCTCACCACTGGCTGTTCAGCTCTTTATTAGACCATCACAGGCACAGTAACACAGTGTCACAGAGTTAAACAAATGCAACATAAACAAAAGTAACACACACACACCTTAAAATAATGTTCTCCAACACTCCACCCTGGTAATGCTCTCCTTCCTGGTGTGTTCCTCTTGGTTGCTTTCTTTAGGGTTCATTCCACATGGAGAGCTTGTCATTCTCCATCTCACAGAGACTCTCCACCTCTGGAGCCCTAAGTAATGTGTGATCCTAAACTGCCCTCTTTTTGAGGGTTTTAATGGCCACCTTTAGAACCTGGGTTCCAAATGCCAAGCTCTAGCTCAGAATTTCTTCCAGGCTTCAACCCGAACACTCAGTTGGTGCTGACATGTGTACTCAGTACTGAACCTTCCCAATGAAGCCCTTGTCCCACCCATGCACTAGCTGCCCAGATGGAAACAGAACCAGACACAAGCCCATTTCCTCTTAGAGCTTACATCCAATTCCATGAACATCTGGTCCACTGATTCCAGAATGCTGTTAGTCACCCACCCAGGGCCAACATGCTCTGAAGCAATGTGTAAACAACACAAGAAGGAAGAAATCAAGAATTCTATTGTAAGGAGCTGGAAAGGTGGCTCAGTGGTTAAGAATACTGACTGATCTTGCAGAGGACCTGTGTTCAGTTCCCAACACCCCCATGGCAGCTCCCAACCACCTGCAATGCCACGTGACTCAACACCCTTCTCTGGCCTCTGCGAACACCTGCATGTACCTGGTGAACACAAACATAAATTTAAAACTAAGTAGATAAATCTTTTTTATTTAAAAATAATTATACTTCAGGGTGCCAGAGAAATGGCTGGGTGGAGATGCCCAGCACATTTCCCTCCAAACAAAGGGCCCAAACAGAGAAAAACAAAAGCTGTTTTGCTGGAGTGTTTATGGAAGAGTCTTGGGGTGCAGTGGGGATGTAGCAGTGATGCCAGGGAGCACAGAGACACACAGTGACCTGACAAATAAGGGCACTAAGCCACTGCGCTTCTGTCTCTCTAGATAACCGCGAGCTAGTGTCGTAAGAGGAAGCAGGTAGCCACAGCTGTGCCCCACGTAGCACTGGCTTCAGAGCCTGCATCTGTGTCCCTTATGGCACAGGCAGCTGAGCACTGGCTGCAGGGGCCACGTGTGTGTCCCCTATAGCACGGGCAGCTGGAAAACTGGCTACAAAAAGTCTTTAGCGTCCCCTGCCTGAGCCCAACTTGAGGATCTGCTGAGATAATGCATCCTTTATTTCCTGGGAAAAAAGAGTCTACTCACACTGTGCTCATCGCCCTCCCTTACCCCACCCCCACCCCATCCTCAGGCTCCCACAGCCCAGACCATCTTGATGCTCACTCACCAGGGTCCATGAAACAGCCAGCAGTGGCCACAAACAGGTCAGCCAGCACAGCTCTGTGAACTATCCAGATAACCTGCCTACCCTCCCACAGACCTGTGGGCATCCGGGCAGCCCACCTGGAGCAGCTAGCTGGAGGGTGTCTCCTGTGAAAGTCAGGTGGCTGTTTCTACTCTCTTGTTGCCCTAGAAAGCAGCCAGGTGGAGCCGCCCACCCTCCTGAAACCCAAAGGAGCATCAGGAATACTGTTCTCAGGAACCTACAGCCGCCAAAGCTCTGTGGCTACCCCAGCTCCCCTGCAGCCTTGCACCTATGTGACCTGTGGAAACTGGCAGGAATTCTACACCTGCAGCTGAGCACTGTGGTGGTATTGTGTTCCCCAAAATACTGTGCACCCTAATAGACTTATCTGGGGTCAGAGAAAAGAACAGCCATAATATTAGACATAGAAGTTAGGCAGTGGTAGCGCACGCCTTTAATCCTGGCACTCCAGAGGCAGAGATCCATCTGGGATCTCTGTGAGTTCAAAGCCACACTGGAAACAGCCAGGCATGGTGACACACACCTTTAATCCCAGGAACTGATGGCAGCAAGCAGAAAGGTAATAAGGGGTGAAAACCAGGAACTAGAGCCTTAGTTAAGCTTTTAGGCTTTTGAGCAGCACAGTTCAGCTGAGATCCATTTGGATGAGGACTCAGAGGCTTCCAGTTTGAGGAAACAGGATCAGCTGAGGAATTGGCAAGGTGAGGCAGCTGTGGCTTGTTCTGCTTCTCTGATCTTCCAGCATTTACCTCAATATCTGGCTTCAGCTTTGTTTTTAAGATCCTTTAAGATTCGTGCTACAGAGCACACTGTTCCCAAAGCCACCAACAAGCCTGCCCCACCTAAGAAAGCTGCCTCCCAGCCAATGGTGAAGCCCCACAGTCTCAGACATTGCTAATGCCGGAGAAATGCTACAATGAAGTGTCCTGGAACCAAAAGTCAAGCCAACATGTCCAACCAACATCCAAGGATGATGCCATTTGCCAGGAGAATGCCATTGTCTCCCTGTGACATTGGCAACTGACCCACAGGTGTGCAGAGATCATTGTAGAGACAGGAGAAGAACGGAAGCACAGAAGGTCCTGTAACTCCACAGTGACAGGCCTCAGAGGACAGAAGCTGGTGAACTCCCTGACAAAGAATTCAAAACAATTAGTGTTAAGAAATGAGAGAGACCATTAGAGAAGACTCAAACAGGAATCGTGGAGCTGGAGAACTCTACAAATGGAAATTCTGCATACTTGTAAGAGCCTTGGAAAGTTTTATATAACCAGCTGGCAAAAAAAAATGAAAGAAAAAATGATTAAGAGCACCTATGAGAGTTATGGAACACAGTCAAGAGGACGCACTTATCAGTGTGTAGCGGAGCCAGAGCAATGAGACAGGAGAAGTGAGTCTGGAGAACAAGGGTGTCCATAAATAAGCAATTGTGTCCATGGAAACTAAAAAGTGATTAGAATGGACCAAAAAGTTTGAGAATACGAAAAAGTTAAGAACACAAAATCAGCATACAGATATCAATAGGTTTTTATACACCAGTAACAAAAGTCCCAAGAAAGACAGGACAGCAATCCCATTCATAATAGTGACAGGAAATAAGATACCTAGAAATTAATACAACGCAGGAAGTGAGTGGCCTCTACACTGAAACCTACCAAACACTGTCAAAAGTAATTGAAGGGGACACAAAGAAATGCCAAAGACACTCTGTGTTAGTAGGTTTAAGAAGTAATACTCTTAAAATGTCCTGAATGGCCTATTCTTTTCATGCGTTTGTTGTTCTTTTGAAGTAGGGTCTCTTATAGCTGTCCTGGAGCTCACTGTGTAGTCCAGGCTAGCCCATTATCTTGGAAGCTAACTCCAACATCCAGCCGTCTTTCTAGGTTGATCACTGTCTTCCAGCTCTGTCAGTCAACCTCATGTTGCTTGTGGGTACATTTTTAGGTACACTTGGTGTTGGACAGCCAAGTAAGGGAGTCATCCCTTGAAAAGACTGATTCTGGAGAGAGATTTTAACTATGAGCTCAAGACACAGACAACAAATGCAAAAGTTTACTCGTGAGATTATATCAAACTAAAAAGCTTCTGTACAAGAAAAGATGCAATTCATGGACAAAAATGACGTTTGCAGAACCTAAAACCTCTGGAGACTTGTCGGCTGACTAGGACTTAACACCCAGGGCATTCACAGGACTCAACAGACAAGGGATTGGATTTTAAAATGCACGTTTTTTAAAGGCCAAAGAGCTCCCAGCTTGAGAGGCCAACCAGTCTCAAGCTCTAGTCGAGACTGAGCTGGGTTCAGTCTTGAATCTGAGTTCGTCTCAGCGGGCCCTGGGGAACCAGACATTCCCAGACAGTTATGCCTGGTTTCCAATCCTCTCTTCATCGCAACGCGGACCTGACCCTGCTGTCCTTTGCACCTCCTGCAGCGCTTCCGGGCTGGAAACAATCTCTGTCCCCTGACAACGGAGACTTGTCGATTCCAGCTGCGGCCTTCTAATTCTGCCCTGCCGTTAACGACCCACGATGACGCGTGCTATCTATCTAGCCTGGCATCTTCCTCCACGCCTTGTGGACCAGGCTTTGCTGTGGCTCCAGCCTCATCCGCAGACCCCGGGGCCCGCAGAGCGGCCTGAGGCGCCCTCTGGCGGCTTCTTCCGGAATGTCGCTGAGGTCCATGGCGCTCAGGCTCCATCTAGAATCCTGTGGACTGACATCAGAGACAGCAGACAGACATGCCTCGAGGGATCAATAATACCAATCCCACAGAATCCAGCAGCTCGTCTTCATAGGGGATCAGAAAGACTGGGCAGGACGCTCTCACCAACCCAGCACAAAACCCCTGCCAGGTATCTGTAACCCTGGAGACCAGGACTCCTGGAACAAGGGCCTCCGGTTCTGTTGGGATGTCCAGTCGTCCCCACCCGATCCCTCCGTGGAACCCCATTTCTACCAATGTTCCTACTCTTGTTCCAGCAGGCGGACCCTTCTCCGCTTAGTGCAACATGGGGGCATGGAGAAGGAAAAGCAACGGCCACTGGGCTCAAACCTTTGGTTTATTTTTTGTTTGGTTGGTTTTGAGACAAGGTAACCCAAGCTGGCCTCCAACTCAAGACAATCCTCCTGCCTCCACCTCCTTGGTTCTGAGTTTACAGGTGTGTACCACCACACTGGCCAGATTTTTAATCTTCTCAAGGCAGGAAACTCCATCCGCACCCCTCCCCCGCCCAGTTCTGCAACACAACCCCCTAGGACAGTCCAGTGGGCAGGGAGAGGAAAGGCCTGGGAAGCAGAAATATCCTCTGTGACACCTGATGGAGGGATTGTTCTTCTCACGTATCTAATAAGAATCGGTAAATTTCAGTCAGAGAGTTGGCTCAATCAGTAGAGTACTTACCATGCATATGGTGACCTGAGTTCAAATCCCCAGAATCAATACAAAACAACTGAGGGCAGCTGTGTGCATCTGCAGTCCTAACACCAGGGAGATGGAGAGCACAGCTGTGTGCATCTGCAGTCCCAACACCAGAGAGACAGAGAGCACAGCTGTGTGCATCTGCAGTCCGAACACCAGGGAGATGGAGAGCACAGCTGTGTGCATCTGCAGTCCTAACACCAGGGAGATGGAGAGCACAGCTGTGTGCATCTGCAGTCCCAACACCAGAGAGACAGAGAGCACAGCTGTGTGCATCTGCAGTCCTAACACCAGGGAGATGGAGACTGCCTGTCTGGGGAAATCAGTGAGCTCTTCTTTCAGCAAGGGACCCTGTCTAAAAAAGTAAAGTGGTAAAGTAATGATTGAGCTGACATAGATCTCTCTGCATTTATGTGCACACATGTGTAAATACACGCGCGCGCGCGCGCGCACGCGCGCGCACACACACACAATCAATTCACTTGTTTGGGAGAATCAGTCAAAGGAAAGAGACATGTAGAAATCTTAATGTTAGCAACATCACAAGGATGAACAGAAAATGGGAAATCACTTCTTCTACCCATGTTTATCCACACAGATGGTGATCTACCAGGGCATCTGTCCCACATAGGAGACAGATGACACTCTTCAGTGCCAGCATGCTATAGTGTAAAGAAAGCCACTGACAAGGTGTAGTCGTAGACCTGTGTGCAAAGAGAGAGATTTAGGGGTTTGCTGGAAAGTTGTCGGGGACACCAAGTTTCCTTTTCAGTAATTTCAATGTCTTTTTATTCCGTTTGAATTTCCACATAGATATGTAATTAGAATAAGTTGTTTATATCACTTTAAAATAAAGTGATTGAGTACAATTTTTATGAAGTATCCCCTAAGTGCATAGTGGCTGGGTAAAGTCCTCCAGAAAACTGGAGCCATGGTTAGCCACCCGGGGGGGTACAGACAACAAACAGGCTACTTCCTCCCAGAACATCCGCTAAACATTGGCTAAAGAGACCAGTGGGAAATAAACTAGGAAAACTAATGTGAGAAACCCATGCAGTCTGCTTGAAGGGCAAAGGAATTTATTAGGGGAGAAAAACTCACTTTACAGAACAGAAATGTCCCAGGTTCCCGAATGCTGGGCACAGCCTCACGCTGTTCCGGCTCTCTGAGTCAGTCCTGCATCCAAGCCCCATGAGGGAGTGAAGAGAGCCTGCCTGTGTGCATCTCAGGTCTTAAGGGTAGCCAAGAGGCCACGCCCCAAGGGCAGGTACTTCAAGGTCATAGGCAGGTAGAGCAGTTACCTGTTGTACCCCTAGGGATGGTGCTTCAAGGTCATAGACAGAACAGCTATCCACTACACAACACTGTGGTGGTTTGGAAGAAAATGTCTCCCAATGGGAGGGACACTACAAGGAGGTGTGGCTTTGTTGGAGTGGGTGTGGCCTTGAGGGAGGAAGTGTGGAGGCGGGCTCTGAGGTCTCACATATGCTCAAGCCACACTCAGTGTCTCAGTCCACTTCCTGTCACCTTCTGATCAAGATGTAGCCAGCACCATATCTGCCAGCCCATGATGATAACAGGCTAAACCTCTGAAAATATAAGCCACCCAAATTAAATGTGTTTCCTTTATAAGAGTTGCTGTGGTCATGGTGTCTCTTCACAGCAACATAAACCCTAAGACAAAAACATAGCCCAAAAACAAGGCACTGGGCTTCTGCAAGAATCCACAGGGTCAGCCAGACATGGGGCTCACACCTTTAATACTAGCACTAGGGAGGAAAAGGCAGGTGGATCTCTGTGAGTTCAAAGCTAGCCTGGTTTACAGAGTGAGTTTCAGACTGCCAGGGTTACACAGAGAGATCTGTCTCAAAAAAAAAGAAATCCATGGAGTCTTTGACGCTTCCAGCTCCTTATCAGTGCCTTGATGCTCGATGCTGAGGCTCCAGATGAGGCCCACCTGGGAAATATTCCTACTGCGCACTCTGCTCCATGACACTCACCATAGTGAAAACCTGAGATTTGTGTGGGATGATTGACAGGCCCTAGCCCTGCCCACTAGACTCTGGCAACATAAGCATATTCAGTAGACATAAACAAGAGGAACTTCCCATGTTCCACTCTCCCTTTCTCCCCGGTCATCTGGTGAGACATTTCATGCCTAGGACCTGAGCAAGTGGAGGTCTGCACTGTGGTGAGCCTGCTTTTACAGCCCCAGCTTCAAGCTGTGTTTCTTAGCCACGGATCTGAGAGTCTTGGTAGCCATGACTTCTTATTTCCCGGGCAGGTAAATAGCTATGGTCATTCCTCAGAGATGGGGGAAAAGGTCAGGCCTGCACAGGGAGAATCATCATGAGACAGGTGAGCTTGCCCCGAGACTGGAGACCCCTGGTGGCAATGTGTTCTGACAAGGCAGCTGGGGTTCTAGTCGGTGAACCCCTAACCAACCTCAGCACATACTCAAAGCCGCATAGAAAGACATAAAAGCAACCTGAGACCAGAGGTTCAGCCACCTATGTGTGATCCCGGGACCCTGGCTCTCTGGGATATCAGCCCACTGCTCAGACCAGCCACCAACACGGTCCACGTCCAGTGCCAAGAGGAAGGGACAGAACCTGCACTTTATCACTTCCCAGATGCAGAGGCGAAGGATCTATGGACAGCTGTAGAAGAAAGGATGCCATGTGGCCAGAAGGCAGAAGAGAAAAAATCTGAAACATCTGGGGGCAGAATAAGATGACATACAGCTGATGATAAGAGGATTTCTCCCCTCCTCATTGTCCTCCCCCTCCCCTCCTCCTCCCCCTCCTCCTCCTCCTCCTCTGCCTCTCTGTCTCTCTCTCCTCTCATATGTTTTGGCTGAGATAAACCTTACCCTGTAGCCCGGACTGGACTCACACTCAAAATCTTCCTGCCTTGGCTTCCCAAGTGCTAGAATTACAGGCATGAGCTCTGACATGGTCTTTTCCTCTAGCGACACTTTATATCTGTTTAACGTGTGAGCTAGAGGCCAGGGAAGAATTCTATGTTCCTTATTTTCTGGGGGATTTGCAATAAGCCTGTCACATGGCGTCTTTAACACAATTGAAGGCTCCGAGTTAAGTTAATCATAGCTGTACATGAAGCACAGTTGCCGGGAACATGGGATTGGATTAATAGAGCCTTGTTCATCAGACCCAGGAGCCTCAAGTCACCTACCTGATAATCACAGCTCTTGTGATACTCACCAATTCTAATTCTTAAAACAATTTTGAGGGTGAGTGCTGCCCCCTCCTGGAGAGAGTTGGGTACAGCATCCGTTTGACAGCCCTGGGAAACCATTATTCATTCTAGCTGTGCGGAAACAGAAACCTGGGGGGCTGTTGTTGTGTGGGGAGAGAGACGGAGAAGGGCAGGAGTCGGTGAACACGCGGTAGCATCGGGTGATCTTGCCTCCACGGCTCGGGGGTCACATTCCTCTAGCGGTGCTGCTCTGTTTCTGAGTTGCAAAGTCTTAACACAGATTTGGCTTTGTTTAAATCTCAAGACCTGGGCCTGGAGAGACGGCTCAGCGGTTAAGAGCACTGACCTCTCTTCTAGAGGTCCTGAGTTCAATTCCCAGCAACCACATGCTGGTGGCTCACAACCATCTATAGTGAGATCTGGTGCCCTCTTCAGGCCTGCAGACATACAGGCAGACAGAACACTGTACACATAATAAATAAATCTCCAAACCAAAACGACTCTGAGATACCACCTTACACCTGTTAGAATGGCTACGATCAAAAACACCAATGACAACCAATGTTGGAGAGGATGTGGAGCAAAGGGAACACTCCTCCACTGTTGGTGGGAATGTAAACTTGTACAACCACTGTGGAAATCAGTATGGCGGTTTCTCAGAAAATTAGGAATCGAACTACCTCAAGACCCAGCCATCCCACTCTTGGGCATATACCCAAGGAATGCTGATTCGTACCATAAAGATACATGCTCAGCTATGTTCATAGCAGCACTATTTGTAATAGCCAGAACCTGGAAACAACCTAGATGCCCATCAACGGAAGAATGGATGAAAAAAATGTGGTACATATACACAATGGAGTACTACTCAGCAGAGAAAAACAATGAAAGCATGAAATTTGCAGGCAGGCAAATGGATGGAACTAGAAAAAATCATCCTGAGTGAGGTAACCCAAACCCAGAAAGACAGTTATGGTATGTACTCACTCATAGGTGGATTCTAGATATAAAATAAAGAACAATCAGACCACAACCCATAGAACCATAGAGGCTATATATATAGCATGGAGGTCCCTAGGACGACTGTGACATATAATAAATTTCAGTTTTACTCAATTATTGAAAAAAAATAGTCAAATGAATGGAAACACATGAACTATGAACCAAAGGCTGAGGGGCCCCCAGCTGGATCAGGCCCTCTGAATAGGTGAGACAGTAGATTGGCTTGATCAGTTTGGGAGGCAACTAGGCAGTGGGACCAAGTCCTGTGCTCATTGCATGAGTTAGCTGTTTGAAACCTGGAACTTATGCAGGGACACTTGGCTCAATCTGGGAGGAAGGGACTGGACCTGCCTGGACTGAGTCTATCAGGTTGATCGCAGTCCTCGGGGGAGGACTTGTCCTGGAGGAGGTGGGAATGGGGGGTGGGCTGGGGGTAAGGGGAGGGGGTGAGAAGGAGGAGAATAGGGGAACCCATGGCTGATATGTAGAACTGAATGGTATTGTAAAATAATATATATATATATATATAAATCTCAAGACCCTCCCTCCCCTTTGTCAGACCCAGGTAACATCCCAGGTAACATCTCACCGGGATGTAGCATCAGCAGAACACCCATGATATTTATAGGTATCTTCCTTGAAGACTGGTTGGTCTCGTCGACTTTCTTTGGTTTGGAATCACCCAGGAGACACACCTAGTAGTGTGTGTGTGTGTGTGTGTGTGTGTGTGTGTGTGTGTGTGTGCGTGTTAAAGAGGTTTAACTGAGGAGAGAAGATCTACCCTGAATGTGGTGGTACCATCCCATGGGCTGGGGTCCCAGGCTGAACAAACAAACAAACAAACAAAACAGATGTGGCCACGTGACCAGCTGCCTCCTGCTCCTGCTGCCCCAAGGTCCCTACAATGATGGACTGCACTTTTAGATCGTGAGCCAAATGAAACCTCCCTCCCTCCCTCCCTCCCTCCCGTTCCTTTTCTCAGGGATTTTGTCCACACACAGGCACCACTTTACTTGGCTCTTCAGAGGTTCCTGCCAAGCCAGTCTTCTAGGTAAGACTGCTCAGCTGGCGGAAGACTTCAGAACAGGAACAGATGGGAGGTGTGTTCCCTCCATGGCCCCTGCCTCCTCCTAGCCCTGCCCACAGCCCCAGGCCTGCCCTGCTCCTCCCACGCTCACTCGTCTGTGAAAACTGGCCCACCCGATACCACTCGGAGCCCCACTCTGCTAGGCCTCCTGCAATCTGGCTTTAGTGTTCCAGAGGTGATGAGATGCAGGCATCCTGGTCATCCAGGTGTCCTTCCTGCATCCCTCCAGCTTTGACGGCACCTCTGAGCATCCCAGGTTCCAGTCCTCCTCCTCCGCAGGCTCCCTGCTCCTGGTCATGTTTTCTTGAGTCTCTCTGACTGAACACATTCTTCTAGTTTTCCTGATCCTCTCCCTACTCTGACCTTCTCAATCTCTCTTTAAAAAATCAGAGAATACCAGGATGATAAAGGAACTCTTGTGATGATAAGAACTGGTCTGTGTAGCCACTGTCCACTGTTTGGCCCTGACCCTAGGAATTCCCCGGACTCCTGCGGTGGTGTCCTGGGGCTCTCCCCCCCCCCCTTGGAGGGCAGCACAGCTCTACCTAGATGAGATAGGCCGGAGCTCTCATTCCTCCCAAACCGACCACCTTTAGCTTTCTCCAGTCACAAAGAACAATCATCCTGAGGTCCCACACAACCCTGGGGTCCCAAGGCTCCCTTATATTCCCCATCTCCCCAGAACTGAGGTTTCTTCTCTTTAGACAATAACCACAGGCTTCCTCGGTGCGGCTCACCAAGTCCTTTCTTACCACCCACTCCCATCACTGTGCCCATCCCAGCTCACCCTCCAGAAACTCTGCTCTGTTCACCTTGGAAGAGCTAAAGAGAATTTAGCCTGGTACCCTACAGGCTGGCATCGGCGAAAATGCACCTCTGGGTGGGCACCCAGGCTTCGATGATGTGCTAGAGCTCACATGTTTGGGATGTGATTGAGGCAAGTATTTAATAGAACAGAGAGTTGGACAGATAGACAAACAGATGGACAGATGGACAAGTGGATGGATGGATGGATGGATGAATGGATGGATGGATGGATGGATGGATGGATGAATGGATGAATGGATGGACAGACAGATGGACAGGTGGAGAGGGGTGTGAGAAGAGGAATGGACATGTGTGTCTTGGTCCATCCAGGTCTCTCTGTCTCTGCCAGTCAATTTGCTCTCTAGAATGCCTGGTTGTGGGACTAGAGGGATGGTGGTCCAGCGGTGAAGAGCACTTGCTGCTCTCAGTCCCCGCACCCCCTGCATGGCAGCTCACAGCCATTGGTAGCTTCAGTTCCAGGGGATCCAAAGCCCTCTTCCAGCCTCTGAGGTACCAGGCATGCACATAGTGCCTATATGGACATGCAGGCGAAACACATACACAAGATAAAAATAAACTGAAAATGCCTGGTTGTGTCCTCAGGATAGTCTGAAATATCCCTTCTTTCTTGCTCACATTTTCCGAAAGTTCTCCTGGCGAACAGCAGTGACTTCTTGTGCATTGGCCCAACCAGAGGAGTCATCAGCCATCACACTACAAAGACACCCGAAAGACAAAACCCTGAGGCGTGTGACCTCCAAAGACAGGCTCACCATGGTGTGGCCATCTGGACACTTGCCGCTGCGGACCAGTCATACCGTATTTAACTCTGGGAGCTTCTACTTCCCTTCTGTGTGTGTTTATCCCTCAGGGCAGCTGCTCCCCCAGAGAGTCTGGCTCCCACTTCTGCAGCCATGGCACCTGGGTGATAATGCCCGTTACCTGGAAGCTAGGCCTTCCTCTCCTCCCCACATTCACACCCCTCAGGTAAGTATGCAAAGTGGCCTGCTGTTCAGAGAGGAGCAGAGGAGCCTTGTGACTGAAGCTTTGACCACACAACCTCCTGTGTCGGCCTTCTGAAAGCTGGGGCTAGAGGTGTGCACTACCACACCACCAGGCCCTCAAACATGCACACAACTCATTTTTTAATCAAGACTTATTTCCTGTACACAAATATGAGCTTTGTTACCTCGTTCTCTCCCATCTCTATCATGTGATTTGATCAGATGTAACAGTTTCCTGGTGGAATTTTTTGGGGGGAGAGGGGTGTCTCTTCAGAATAGAATCATATCCTCGGCAATAAAGATAATTTGTCTTTTCCTTTCCTGTGTGTAGCTCTTAATTCTCTTCCCTTATTGCTCTGGCTAAGGCTACAAATACTATAGGGAACAGGAGCAGAGGGCACAGACACCCTTGTCACCTTCCTGGATTTATAGGAGATGCTTCAGTTTTTCCCCATTTAGTAAAAACGTCAGCTCTGGGTTTGACATGTGCATGCCTTTTATTGTGTCGGGGTGTGCTCCTCCTTCTCCTAGCCTGCCCAGAGCTTTTATTATGAAAGATGTTGAGCTTTGACATTTCCTGTCTCTCTTGAGATGACTGTGATCTCTGGCTTTTACTTATTCTTGGGCTCTGTTACTTTTAATGATTGCTTACGTCATTCGTCTTTGCAGCCCGGGAAGAGCACCAGCTTCGTCATGGTGTATGGCTGCTTTCACATGTTGTCCAGTTTTGTTCGTAAGTGCTGTATTGTTAGTGTTTGCATGCAAGTTTCTCAGGGATGTTATCCTATAATGTTCTCTTTCTGAGATGCTTAAAATTATTTTGAGTTATGTGTATCTGTGTAGGGGCATTTGTGCACGTGAGAGCAGCGCCCGCAGAGGTCAGAGGCATCACACCTCCCTGGAGCTGGAGTTACAGGGAAGTTGTGACTCCCAGTGTGGGTGCTGAGACTCGAACGTGTGTTCTTTACACTCCTAAGTGCTGGGCCACCTCTCCAGCCCCTCAGGCTTTCTTCTCTGTTGTTTCCTCGTCCACTTTGGTATCAGGGTGTCGCTGGCTCTTTCCTCTGTAGTAACCTGAGAAGCGTTGGTGTTGTCCCTTAAAGTCTGGTAGAATTCAGCAGGGATGCTCTGCATCTCAGGCATTCTGAAGTTGGGAGCCTATTTCTGTTCCGGTCTCACTGATCATTACCATTTGTTTAAGATGTTTATATATTTTGGCTTTAATTTTGGTAGTTCATATGTATTCAGATTTTACCTGTTTCTTATAGATATTCTCAATCTGTTGGAATATAATTTTTTTAATTATTTACCTTAAGTGTATGGGTGTTTTGCCTGCATGTATGTCTATGCAGCATGTACATGCAGTACCTGCAGGATCTGGCGTTACAGAGAATTGTGAGCCTCCACGTGGGTGCTGGGAATCAAACCAGGGTCCTGTGGAAGAGAAGCCAGTGCTCTTAACCACTGAGCAATTTCCCGGCCCCAGGTTTTCTTGTTTTAAGGTTTGTTTTTTATTTGAGAGAATGCCACATGTGTAGAAGTATCTATGGAGACCAGAAGAGGGCGCCAGATCCCCTAGAGCTGGAGTTACAGACAGTTGTGAGCCGTCCAGTGTGGGTGCTGAGAACTGAACTGTCCCGCCTCAGGTTTGGCTTTTGAAGGTTTTGGCCTGTGAGATAACAGTGGCGCTCTCTCTTTGGAATCCACACACATTAGGCTCATGCTTTTCAGCTGATGCTGTCCATCCTCCCTGCTGGCATCGGCTGGCAGTGACTCCTTCTGCCTTCCTGTTCTTTCTTTTCTCTATACTTCCTGCCTAGCCACTGGCCAATCAGTGTTTTATTTATTGACCAATCAGAGCAACACATTTGCCATACAGAACATCCCACAGCAGTACACCTTTAATCCCAGAGCCAGGTGGATCTCTGTGAGTTCGAGGCTAGCCTGGTCTACAGAGCAAGATCCAGGACAGGCACCAAAACTACACAGAGAAACCCTGTCTCAAAAAACCAGAAAATAATAATAATAATAATAATAATAATAATAATAATAATAATAAAGGCAAGTGAAGGATTTGAATGGGCAGCCATTCCTCCACAGATAATATAGAAATAGCCAATAAAGGCCCAGAGAGACATTCAGCTTCACTGGTCAACAGGGCAACACAATTGTCTTAGGGTTTTTATTGCTGTGGAAAGTACATGATCACAGAAACTCTTATGAAGGAAGAGATTTAATTGTGGCTGGCTCGGAGGTTCAGTCCATGATCATCATGGTGAGAAGCACAGCAGTATGCAGGCAGACATGGTGCTGGAGAAGGAGCTGAGAGTTCTACATCTTGATTCCTAGGCAGCAAAAGGAGACTGTGTACCACACTGGGTGTAGCTTGAGCATATGGGACCTCAAAGCCCACCCCCGCAGTGACACACTTCCTCCAATAAGGCCATACCTACTCCAACAAGGACATACCTCATAAGTCCACTCCCATGGGCCAAGCATTCAAACCATGAGGCTATGGGGGCCATACCTATTCAAACCACAACAATCAAAACTATAATGATGTACAGCCCATATACATTGGTATGGTTAAAGTGAAAGACAAAGAATTCTGGGTAAGGGTATGGATAAATCAGGAGCCTTGTACATTGGTGATGGGACTGGGAAATGGTACAGAACCTAGAAAAGGTCTAAGCAATTCTCCTAAATGTTAAATAGACTCACTGTTTGGCTCAGGAACTCTACTCATTGAAATACATTCAAGAAAAAGGAAAATACACATTTACATGAAAATCTACACAAATGACCACAGAAGCAATGTTTGTAATGTCCCCAAAGTAGAAATGACTCAAATCTCCACCAGGGGATAGTTGTAGAGACAAAACACAATATATCCATGCAGTGAAATAGTAGTAAGAAGACATGGCGTCATTTGGATATGATATGATACATTCTACAATTTCAGTGAAGTTTGGAAACATGCCAATTGAGAGAGGCCAGTGGCAAGAGACCATATACAAGATGATTCTGTTGATGGGAAGTGTCCAGAAGAGGCCCTGTTTTAGTTCGGTCTCCCATGGCCGTGATCAAAACCATGACCAAAAGAAACTTGGAGAGCCAAGGGTTAATTGCAGTTGTCGTTTATCATGAAGGGAGGCCAGGGCGGGGACTCAAGGCAGGAACCTGGAGGCAGGAACTGAAGCAGAGACCCTGGGGGAACACGGCTTAGTGCCCTGCTTCCATAGCTTGCTCGGCCTGCTTTCTTATACACCCCGGGGCACCGGCCCAAGGGTGGCACCACCTGCAGCGGGCGGGGCCTCCTCTATCACACAGACTTGCTGCAGCGTCTCTCAGCTGAGGATCCCCTTCCTATTTTACTCTAGTCAGAGGGGCACAGAGATGGAAAGAAGGGAGACCTGTGCTCTGCAGGTGGGGGGGGACACTCCTAACGGACAGGGGGTAATGAAGCAGTGAAAAGAAACCAGACCCCATGGTCTCTGTGTGTTCCTTTTGTCTGGTTCTGTTCCAGTAGTTTTTGTCTTAATGATTCTCTTTTTCTCCAGTTTGTTTTGCTTATTTTGGGCTTCATTTTTTATTTTTTGTTGTTTTTCCTTTTTTTTTTTTTTTTTTGGAAAGAGAGGTAGAGAAAGTTGAGTGAATAGGAAGATGGCAAGGACCTGGAAGAACCTAGGGGAAGGGAAAGAATATGGTCAAAATACATTGTATAAAAAAGTTTATACAAAATTCATCGTATAATTAAAAAAAAATTTAAGCCAGGCAGTGGCGGTAGTGGTGGTGCACACCTTTAATCCCAGCACTCGGGAGGCAGAGGCAAACGGATCTCAATGAGTTCAAGGCCGGCCTGGTCTACAGAGCCAGTTCCAGGTCAGCCAGGGCTGTTACACAGAGAAACCCTGTCTCAAAAAAAAAAAAAAAAAAAAAAAAACTTTTTTCAAGATAACTCCTTCTAGGTATTTAATATATAAACAGCATAAATTTGTGATGTGTAAAATAGCATTAACTTTTGTGAAATAACATTCTTTATTTTTTAAGCATTCTTTTTTAAGTATTTTATATGTGTGGCTGTTTTGCCTGCATGTATGCCTGTGCGCCAGATGTGATCCTAATACCCACAGAGGCCAGAAGAGGGCATTGGGTCCCCTGGAGCCATAGTTAGAGACAGTTGTGAGCCACCATGAGGGTTCTGGGAATCAGACCTGAGTCCTCTGGACGAGTAGTACACTTGGCTGCTGAACCATCTCTCCAGCCTAATGACATCTACTTTTAAAATTATGCTGTCTAGATTTTTCATTGTCACTGATTTCTGAATAATGAATCTCAAACCTTGAGGGGAAAGAGAATTGGCAGACCTATGTGTTAATAAAGAACGATCTACAAACATAAACTGTTAGCCCACAGAACTTGAATACAGTATCATTCGGTCCACAGCGCAGTCCCGTGAACTTCTTGGCTCGCCACTATTAGGCAAAGCTGGGGAAATTTTCCTTGCTTTTCTTGCAACATTGTTCAGTCTAAGATGATTACAAGATTAAACATCCAAAGTAGCACATAAAGATGTGTGCTGTGAAAATGTGGGTGTCTGAATGGGCATGCGTGCCTGTAGGGAGGAGGAAGGCGCTCCTGGGGTCCCAGTGGGAAGAACTCAGCCAGCACACATCGGCGGTGTGAATGGACCTGCAACGTTTCCCTTCCACCCTGTCAAGGGCTGATTACGTGATTCTTTGAAAATATTCCTTAGATTCTGTTTATAATAAATTGATGAAAGAGAAGTGTGTGGGAAATAAGGCACCAAAATCATGATGTGTCTTCGTGAATGTGTCCATCTCCTTAAACCTGGTCTTTGAGTTTCCAGAGTCATGCTGTTGATTTGAAAATGCTCCCAGCATCTTCATAAGTCAGTTTGCTCCTCAGAGGACCTTGAACCACTTCGTGGCTGGGGAGCTTTGCCTGGTGTGCTGTTCTGTCACTAGAAGGAGAAGAAATCAGGAGGGACCCAGAGGTGGAATCCCTCCGGGACCATTTGTCACATGACTAGATTGCTCATTTCATGGAGACACCACCTGCCATTCAAAAAGGTACAGGAGACCCCTCTCCCTGGCTCCATACTCTAGTGTGAATGTTTTTTTTCCCAGCACAGGTAACTCATGGATTCCCTGGAAACAGTAGCTAGTCCCTAGCAACCACACGTCATTTTCCTTCGCCATCTACAATCGCCCTGCAGAGACCCTTATTTTCTTCTGCTTTGGTCTCTGTGTGAAGTAGACGGCCTCAGTGTTTCCTCTCTCTCTCTCTCTCTCTCTCTCGTCAGCAAAGGCTCATGGGCACTGAGCCAAAGCCACGAAGCAGCTGGGGCCCCAACAGCTGCAGATAGCCAGGCCACTTCTGTGTCCTTAGGGAAACCCTGCAGGGTCAGCTCCTGCCGTAAACTATTTGAGCTCCAAAGGGTGATAAGCCAAGAGGGGTGCAGGGAACACATCTCTCCTTGATGATGATGCTAGCAGTCCGGTGAGATGTCTAGAAGGCAAGACTCACAGCAACGTCCTTCAGGAGACTGAGCAGGAGGAAGCTGGGCTGTCTGTCCCCTGGAAAACCTGGGTCTAACCCAGAGTTTTACTCCGGCTCCCATTATGACCTCTGATCCCTACTGCTCACACTAACACCCTCTCCTGACGTTGCCGAAGGTCCTCCTCCCTCAGGTCTCAGCTCATCAGCTTGGGTTGTCTTTATCCTTCTTGACCACTTTCTTCCTGGTTCCGGTCTACAGACAATAGTTTCTCGGCTCTCATGCCGATTCCTCTTTCCGGCATAGCATGGTAAGTCTGCCGACGAGACTTCCCGTTCTCTAACATCCCAACACATCGCAAGTTTCCACCGGGGAGGCTGTTCAGTGGGCAAAGTGCTCGCTACCCAAACCTGAAAACCTGAGTTCAGATTCCCGATGCCCACGTAAAAAGCCGGGTGGTGGAGCAATGGTGCACACCTGTAACCCCAGCTCCAGGGAAGGAGACGCTACACACATGTGCTCAAGTATCCATTCTCTCCTTGACATTCCCCAGCACACTGCAGTGTGCCTTCACCTGCCTGCAGCTCACGGCAGACCTGGTGCCAGTGTGAGCAGTAGGGGTCAGAGGTCATAGTGGGAGCCAGAGTAAAACTCTGGCTTAGACCCAGGTTTGCCTGGGGACAGCCCAGGTTTCTTCTGCTCAGTCTCCTAAACAACTGCTGCTGTGAATCTCGCCTTCTAGACATCTCACTGGACTATCATCTGACATCATCACTGGACTATCATCTGACATCTCACTGGACTATCACCTGACATCTCACTGGACTAGCATCTGACATCATCACTGGACTATCATCTGACATGTCACTGGACTATCATCTGACATCATCACTGGACTATCATCTGACATGTCACTGGACTATCATCTGACATCATCACTGGACTATCATCTGACATGTCACTGGACTATCATCTGACATCATCACTGGACTATCATCTGACATGTCACTGGACTATCATCTGACATCTCACTGGACTATCATCTGATATTATCCCTGGACTCACTGACATCATCACTGGACCACTAACATCATCACTGGACCATTGACATCATCATCGAGGAGAGACTGTGTTCCCTGCACCTCACTTGGTTTATCACCCTTTGGAGCCCAAATAGTTTATTGGCAGGAGCTGACCCCTGCAGGACCTCGCAGTGTCCACCTCCTCCTCCCTTCCATATCTTTCTTTCTTGGCAGAAACCCTCCAGGACTACAGAGATCTGGGAACAAGCCATGAAGCTTCCACCCGAGACACAGCACAGAGGATGGCAGCTGGCTGTGGCCACCCAAGGCCTCAGCTGCTGGGGGCACTACCACAGGCAGCCATGAGCAGACCTCTCGGGGCCTCAGAGAGTCAGCAGGGAGCTTGCAAGGCAAGGGAGGGGGCATCTGGGGCAGGTGGACAATGAAGACAAATGGTCCTGGGTTGTCAACAAGTGTAGCATCTTGTCTGAGCCAAGCTAGGGTTTTTCCACTTATGCGGACAACATTCCATCTCCTCCCTTGAGCCAGGGCGTCCAGAGATGACCGATGACCACAGTGTGAAAATTAGCACCTTCCCTCAGTGCCAAGCAAAGTCACTCTCCCCTTGAGGCTGATTCTAGTCACCTAAATCTAAGAGGACGGAAGGACAGACACTATGCCATGGGGAAAGTAAACTATGTGCTGCGTCCCGGGAGCTCCTGATCATCCACTTAGGAACCGCGGTGCAGGACAAGGGCAAGTGAAGCATGCTGATCAGAGGCTTGCAATAGAGAAGGCTGCTGGGAGAAGGTGTATGTGACACACACTAGTAACATGTGCCAAGACCAATGGAGACGGGAAGGAGATGAAGGCTGGGGGCCTCCACACAAGGACCCTTTGTGAGCTGGGAGGTCTGCGGCAGGTAGAGCCAGCCCAGGCTGCATCCGAGGAGAGACTATGCAGAAGAGCTCTGGACAAAGATGTAGGACATAAACTGTGGGTCTCACTTCTCAGTTAACACTGATTGTGCATTATTAGTGACCAAATGTCATCTCTGAGATGTTCTTCTCAGGACAAAATGGGACAGGAAGAAATCACATGTGTATACAAATATGTATATTATGTTTGTGCATCTGAGTATTGCTATTAAAGACCATGGATGTCATATGTGCCAATGTATATTGTATATGTGCATAAGCACCAATGTGTATATGTATATGTGTGTGCATTCTATCAATATTCATGTGTATACTATATATGCACTTATAGATATATATTTATATTGTATATGATATATGAATGTGTAAACGAGCATGCACATGTGGGCATATGTGCATATATATTATATTTAATATTTAAAGGTGCACTGCAAAAATGAATATATGTGTGTACTAATATGAATAGCACCCATGTTCTCATGAACATATGTATATTTGCATAGATAAATATATATGTGAATATGTATATATGTATTAATGGAATGATATATGCATGTTTAATAAAAATAAGTGAGTAGATAAATGTATATGTGCATGTGTGAAATGTGTGTTGATTATGCATAAACATGTGTGTTTTATATAGTGAATATGTGCATATTCACTATATAAATGACTGTCACAATGTACCCCAACTCCACCTGGGCCAAAGCCCCACAATCACCCACAACACTTCGGACAGTGAAGTCTTTCCTTCCCCTTCCCTCCTTGAGACACAGAGACCTGAAGGGGCTGTGCCATCCTTTGATGGGCTCACCAACCTCTGCAGGAAATACCTGGGTGGTTAAGCTTGGCCTGGCTGCCCCCTCCCACGGAGAAGCCCACAGCTGGTCCTCTAACCCCACACACCACAGCTCGCTGACCCTCCCACTGGTCCCTGCCCTGCTCTGTGTCTTCACCCACCACCCTCTAAACCCTTTACATTTAAACTGTCACATCTGTGTTGATCTATGCATGACTGTGCTGCGTAGCTTCATGTCAACTTTGACACAGCTGAAGTCCTCTGAGAGAAGGGAACCTCCATTAAGAAAATGCCTCCATGTCATCTGGCTGTACCCAAGCCTGGAGGACATTTTCTTAATTAGTGATTGATTGGGGAGGGCCCAGCCCATAGTGGGTGGTGCCATCTCTGGGCTGCTGGTGCTGGGTTCTATAAGAAAGCAGGTTGAGCAAGCCATGAGGAGCAAGCCAGTAAGCAGCACCTGTCCATGGCCTCTGCATCAGCTCCTGCCTCCAGGTTCCTACCCTGTTTGAGTTCCTGTCCTGACTTCCTTCAGTGAAGAATAGTGATGTGGAAGTGTGTCAAGTTGACACACTTCCACATCACTATTAAGCCATATCCTTTCCTTCCTTGTTCATTCCAATATTTTATATTAATAAATATTACAATATGAAACATTCCATGTTGGGAGCACAAAGGTCCTTAAGCTCACAGATAGTACTAGGGAAGACAAGAACATTAGACATACAGAGTTCTTTCAAAAGAAACGATGGATGTATATAACCTGTTTTCTGTCCAGAAGGCTGGGAATGGAGTTGGCTAACAGCCATCTGTGACCTCTGTATTACTTGTAGGACCAGGCCACACCAAGCTCCCACAACCAGGGCTGGAGGTAGCATACAGCCCAGATGACCTCTTCTGTGTCTGTATGACAGAGACCACACCAGATACTCCTCCGGGCCCTTAAGATGACACGTGTAGCCTAGAACCCATCTTCCCAGAAGAAGTGGCATACACTTTGAGAAGACTTTCGATGTAGGTGTGTTTCCCTGTGCACACAGGGTTGTGTTACACCAGGATACTTTTTCCCAAATTGTGCTGTACTTCATATGCCTAAAGTAAACTGGTCACTGTCAGACTCTAGAAATTTGAACCAACACTGGCTACAGGGTTTCCTTTGTTTTGTTTTGCTCTGAGACAAGGTTTCTCTGTGTAGCCCTGGTTGTCCTGGCACTCACTCTGTGGACCAGGCTGGCCTCAAACTCAGAGATTTGCCTGCCTCAGCCTCACAAGTGCTAGAATTAAAGGCATGTGCCACCACCACCACCACCACCACCAGGCATAGACTTCCTTCTTGCCTCACATGGATCATTACTCTGCTAGCCCTGGTGATGGAAAAGTAACCCACACATGTGCCGTGGCAAGTCCATGCCTGAATCCACACATGAACATCCCACAGCTCCAAACTTTAAAAGTGCCACAAATTCAAACAGCTTAAAAGTTCAGTCTCTTTAAAACCTCCAAAATGTCTTTCAAAGTTCAAAGTCTCTCTAAAACTCCAAAGTTCCTCAACCTTGGGCTCCTGTAAATTAAAATGATACGTTAAATACATTCTTATTCCGAGAGGTAAGAACCGGGACACAGTCACAGTTAAATCAAAGAGAAACCAAACTTCAACGTTGTGAAGAGTTCAGTGCTTGAAGTCAGAGACCCACTTACGATCCCCTGGGCTCCAAAGTGCTCCACTCTCCACCTCTGCCATCCACAGCACACACAGCTTGTCCTGTAGGTCCAGCTCAACGTGTACTGATGTCCTTAGTGGCTGTGTCGAGGTGCTCGCGTTACCAATATGTCGGGGTCTCCACTGGCTGGGCTTCACCTCCAGCTCTCTTCTGGACTCTCTTCAGGGACTCTACCCCTGACACATGGTGTCAAGCCTTAACTACTCTTCATGACCCCTTCAGTCCCGGGGCTTCCATTACAACCGAGGCTGTGCTTTCACCAACGGCCTCTGATGGCCTCTCACGGTGCCAGGCCTCAGCTGCTTTCCATGGCCCCTTCATGCTTTCAAAACCAGCGCCACCTAAGTGACTCTTACACATTACCAACTTCAGCTGCCAACAGGAGATGTAGCCTTGGCCCCTCTGGACCACAGCTTCTGTATGCTGATCAGCATCAATTTCCCAGTAAAGATTTCACTTCACTGATGCTGATCTCCTGTTAATCACAGCCGGTTCTTCAGCCCCGACTGACCAGAACCATAAATTCGTACTTCAAAATATCAGATGGCCCCAAGAGAGTCTTTACTTCTCTCTGAAGCTTCACCAGCCAGGCCTCCAATGTCCCTGTTGCTCTTAACACTCTTATCTTCCAAGTTCCCGCTAACAGCCCACTGAGCTCTGAACACTCAATGGTTTCTCCATCCCAAAGTCCAAAGGCCACCACAATCCTCCCCCCAAACCATGGTCAAGTCTGTCACAGCAATACCCTGCAACCTGGTACCAGTTTCTCTCTTAATTATGGTTTCTATTGCTCTGATTTAAAAAAACAAAAAACAAAAAACAAAAAAAAAACCGCCATGACCTCAAGCAACTTGGGGAGACCAATCCAGTGGGGGACATTTTCTCAATTGAGCTTCCCCCTTCTCAAATGACTCTAACTTGTGTCAAGTTGATAGAAAAAATAAAATGACCAGGGCAATATCTAATAGAAAAATAGGCCATGAGGTAGATAGCTCTTAATATTTTTTGAAACTACCCAGTATTTTCTAAATGGTGTAAAGATTGCTGCTGTGCCCTTCTGTACCAGCACTCGATGTCACCCCCACCCCCATATTTTTTATGAACTGTTAGCAGTTCTTATATTTTGTACTCACTGCTTTTCTTCATTAACTTAAATATCCAGCTAATTTCATCAGTAATGTTTTAGAGCAAGTGTTACAAATAAGACAAATTCCGTTATTAGGTGATGTAGATTATGTTGCATGCATCAGGTAAAATAGTAGCAGGCTAAATGGATTGGGGTTTAATTTTCTCTAACCCTGAAGTAGTTTTAAAGCATGTTTAAGAAATTCCTTGTCCTTCTGTATCCCTTCTCTACCATCCTTATTATATGGCTCCAGCCATAGTCACAGGGGCCCTGGGAAGATGCTTCAGTGGGTAAGGTGCAAGTGTGAGGACCTGGGTTCAAATCCCTAGAACTCACATAAAACTGAACACGGAAGCCTGTTTGCAATCCCAGCACTCTTATGGTAAGATGGGACGTGGAGACAAGAAGGTCAAGTGCCTGACCTGATATTTGCAACAGTGCGTAGCAAGAGACCCTGTCTCAAACAGGGCAGAAGGGGGAAATCAATACCTGATATTGTCCTCTGACCTCCTCATGTGTGCCGTGGCAAGCCCATGCCTGAATCCACACATGAACATCCTACACATGTAGACTTAAAATAATAACAAAAAGGACTGGGACTAGCATCAGTTCATGCTCATTACAGAGAAAAACTTGGAGAAGGATAGAGGACGGGAGGGAGATTGCTCAAAATACTGTAGACCTCTGAGGCAGGATTAGGAGAAAGGTCCAGCTAAGTCAAATGGGAACAGTAGCCATGCAAAGGGAAGAGGATGAATTCACACAAACTACATCCCCCGGCTGTATATCAGGTAATCGCAGAGAAAGTAAAAAAAGCAGTCTTTCAAATGAAATAAACTAGCAGTTAAAGATTAGGAGATTTTTGTATCAAGAGTGTGCTCTTGGGCACTGGAGAGATGGCTCAGAGGTTAAGAGCACTGGCTGCTCTTCCAGAGGTCATGAGTTTGGTTCCCAGTAACTACATGGAGACTCACAACCATCTATAATAAGATCTGGTGCCCTCTTCTGGAATGCAGGCAGAACAATGTATACATTATAAATAAATAAATCTTAAAAAGAAAGAAAGAAAGAAAGAAAGAAAGAAAGAAAGAAAGAAAGAAAGAAAGAAAGAAAGAAAGAAAGAAAGAAAGAAAGAAAGAAAGAAAGAAAGAGGGGCTGGAGAAATGGTTTAGAGGTTAAGAGTACTGGCTGCTCATCCAGAGGTCCTGAGTTCAATTCCCAGCAACCACATGATGGCTCACAACCATCTGTAATAAGGTCTGGTGCCCTCATCTGGTCATACATGCTGTATACATAATAAATAAATAAATCTTTTTTGAAAAAAAAAAAACAAACTTCAAAACAAAGAAAGAAAGAAAAGAAAGTGAGCTCTTTAGATCGAAAAGCCCACTGTAGACACTGAAAAATTGACATAACGACCCATACAATACTGGAAAGTAGTTGTAAAGAATTAAAAAAAAAAAAAAACTTTTGACTGAAGAAAAAAAAGACTATCTGTAAGAGCTATCCTCCTGTCCCCAAAGTAACAACCAGGGATGTTCCCTGCTGTCCACAAGTGGGGTGAGGTCTACAGATGCCCCAACAGAGGACAGACAGGTTTGTTTGGCCAGTGGACTTTTATACCCAGCCAAACTGCCATAATATATAAAGAGATAGCAACCAAACCCCAATAGGCTACTTTGTCCATATAGAAAAGTTAGTTCTAAAATTCAAATGGAAGTGCAAATGACCAGAATGACATTGAAAATAAAAGTTAGATGATGCATCCTTTATGATATCAATGCACAGTGTAAAACCATTTTCATCAAAGCTGAATGGTGATGTCAAAAATTGAGTGTAGAAGGTCAGGCGGTGGTGGCACACGTCTTTAATCCCAGCACTCAGGAGGCAGAGCCAGGTGGATCTCTGTGAGTTTGAGGCCAGCCTGGTCTACAGAGTGAGATCCAGGACAGGCACCAAAACTACACAGAGAAACCCTGTCTCAAAAAAAAATTGAATGTAGAATAATTAAATGAACTGCTGGAATAAATTACAAATGCCCAGTGTACTAGTAGTATATACATTTTATAGAAAAATAACAAACACAGATTGATTTAGTGAAAAACATTTTATGTAAGCAAAAAAAAAAAAATGATAGAAACTAACATATAAAATCCTAACAAAATAAATTCTAGAAGTACCCTCCATATAAAATCTATAATGCAGGGGCTAGAGAGATGGCTTAGAGGTTAAGAGCACTGACTGCTCTTCCAGAGGTCCTGAGTTCAATTCCCACAACCATCTGTAATGAATCTAGTGCCCTCTTCTGGCATGCAGACATACATGCAGGCAGAACGCTGTGTACATAATAAATAAGTAAATCTTTTTTAAAAAAAATCTATAATGCAAATAGAAAATCAAGTTGCGGGAGAGTTATTCTAGAAATATCAGGGGATTACAAGGTTAAGGTAAGAAAAGGATGGAAGGGAAATGTCTGTTATAGAAAGACATAGTGTAAGAAAAAGGTATGAACTATGAAGGGAATGACTAGCGAAGACAGAACACACGTGTGCGCCCCAGATGCCTCCATCTGTAGTGGTGCAGAAATGCAGCAAGGCACATAAAGCCATGCCCTGCAATCTGACCCAGGCCAACATATTCTTGCAAACTTTTCACACATGAAGTAGATGTGTTTCCAGAGTACCAAACTGGAACTATGTAGCTAAGCAGTGCTCAGAGTGTGTGATCAGTGGTCAGACGTAAAATGTAAAATTCTGTAAGTGCTTAAACTCTTTGTCGTGAAAGCTCATTTGCAGCAATTCCCTTTTGTTTTGTTAATTTTGTTAATAATCTCAATAGAGAAGTTTTCTTGGGAAAAAGACAAAGCTAGATTATTCCTAATTAAAATATAGCTTAAGTGTGCTCTCTCTTGAATCTCATCTAGATACGTTAGATGACAATAAATTATGAGCATTTAGTTCACGGGAATGTTGGTCTTTGGACATCTTGAAGGTGCACATACTATTCAAAACCTTCTCCCAATGCGAAGTGAAAGATCAAATCAGGCCACTCAACTGCTAGTTTGTAGCCTCGGCAAGAGACGATTTACAAAGCCCCCAAACACAAATTACTATTCAAGCCACACTTAATTATCCACTCAGAAATAAATCAAAAAATACTGTCACTGTTGCGCCCTTGCAGTGGAAGACATACTATCTCCTGTTACTCATTCAGTCTTCCATCCATCACTCAGACAGGGGAATTTTCCTCAGCGCCCTCTGAACTGTGTCTTCCATGAGGACATTCTCCTACCTAGATGAGGAATGTCATGCATTTTCCACACTCAGCCTCTAAGAACAGAGCACACAGAAGCAGCCTCAGGAGGGCCCTGCCTGAATCCCAGACCTGGCAGGAAGCCAGGTCCAAACTACAGCGTGTGTTCACTGAGTCTCCAGCCCACAGTGCTCACAGAGGGGCCTTTATCTCTGTGTGGGACACTTCCTCACCCCTGCGGTATAAACCAACAAAATTAAGAAAATTCTAGTCTTTGACAGGAAAGTAGCATTACCACATATTAAACAGAAAAGCTTAGGTGTTTTGTTTTCCAAGAGAATTTGGATAGAAGAAGGTAAAATTAGATGTCTTATCTGGGCTGGAAGATATCCTGAAACCAAGATGATTAAAGAAACCTGTCTCTACTTTTTACGAAATAACTTTTCAAATCGCTTTTATTTGGCTTCTAATATATTAGTATACAAAGCTAAGATGAAAAATAAGGTAGAGATCTTTGTATTAAGAATGAGATAAAACATCATGGCAATTTAAAAAGATCAAAAATGAAGCCATCATATAAAACTGCCATCTACAGAAGGAACAAGCAGAAAAGATCTTCACTATAGTGGTGGGGTCACAGGCGACCAGGCAGTCTCCACATACCATCTTGGCTAGTCTGCTAACAAGAGACACTTCAGGAATGTATATTTAGCTTGCTCGGCCTCTTACAACTTCTTAGAGTTTGCTTGTGATCGGTTTAAGACAAACAACCCGAAACTATGGTTCCCATATGTACACACACACACACACACACACACACCATCACTATTATGATCTGGATCTGAGGTGTCGTTATAGGCTCATCTTTAAAATGCTTGTCCCCCAGTGGGTAGTGAAATTTCAGGCAGTTGAGAAGACATGGAGTTTGGCTGTTAGGAATAGGCCAGTAGAGGTGAATTCCTGATGGTTAAAGCCGCCTGGTTCCAGCTTGCACTCTATCCTGCCTACTGTCCCATGAATAGTTCCATCTCACACCCCAACAGCTTGTGTGGAAACACTCAAGCCAGCATGCTTTCCCCATGTGATGAACTCAGAAACAACGATCCAAAATAAGCCTTTTCGCTATTAAGTAATTTCCGTCAGATATTTTGTCATGGCAACAAGAAAAGTAACTAATACAGGAAGTTCTTGCCAGTAAAAGTGGTGGTGTTGTTATGATAAGCCTATATGCGTGCTCTGTAGACCTTTGGGAATTGCTTGTGAGAAGAACGGGGAAGACTTGGGAGATCCAGGTTGGACCAGCCATGGAAGGTTGAAAGCAAAGTTTAATGGTAAATTCTGGTGGGAGTCTGGGTGATGAGACTGCCAATATGAGTGTGTAGAACTGTGCCCGGGAGGTTTCAGATGCAAGACCCTACTGTAAGTTGTTCTAGAGGCTGTTCACATGACAACCTGATGCAAAATCCAGCTATATTGTACCTATGTCCTAAAGTTCAAGTGAGGCTCAAAACAACCGATTAATTTGTGGTAGAGTAAGTTTCAAGACAGCAAAGCATTTAGTCTGGACACAACTACTGCTGGCTGCTTTTAGACATGTTTATAATGAGAATCAAGAGGAAAAAGATGAGCAAAGGGATTTGAAAACAGGAGTTATCAAGCCTACAGAAAAGTAATTAGAATTGTTAAAAAAAAAAAAAAAGATTAATGATATCATTGAGAGGAGCAGTTCCCAACAAAAGTCTCTCAAGAGTAGGGGCTGGAGGGATGGCTCAGTGGTTAAGAGCACTGGCTGCTCTTCTAGAGGTCCTGAGTTCAACTCCCAGCACCTACACAGTGGCTCACAACCATCTATAGTGGGATCTGTTGCCTCTTCTGTCTGATGACCTCTTCTGGTAGAAAGTTATACCTGAGATAGAGTACTCATGCATATAAATAATCGTTAAAAAGGAGGAGGAGGAAGAGGAGGAGGAGGAGGAGGAGGAGGAGGAGCCGCCACCGCCTCAGGGTATAAAAGTGCAAATTCACAACCAGGCAATGTGGTGCAGACGGATCTCTCTGAGTTCAAGGCCAGCCTGGTCTACAGAGTTCCAGAACTACACAAAGAAACCCTGTCTCAAAAAAACCAAAACAAGGGGGCTGGAGAGATGGCTCAGAGGTTAAGAGCACTGCCTGCTCTTCCAGAGGTCCTGAGTTCAATTCCCAGCAACCACATGGTGGCTCACAACCATCTGCAATGAGATCTGGTGCCCTCTTCTGGCCTGCAGTCACATATGCTGTATATATAATAAGTAAATTAATTAATTTAAAAAAAACAAAATAAAATAATGCAAATTCATTTGAAAGTAGAGTGCCTGGAGAGAGAGAGAGAGAGAGAGAGAGAGAGAGAGAGAGAGAGAGAGAGAGAGAAATGATTTGAAGTTCAGCCACCGACACTCTGCAGTTTGATAAATAGCAACTCAGCTGTTTCTTGAGCTGGCAGCAGAATTGTGAAACATCCATGTGGTTGCTGTTGGAAAGTGTTTATTCTGCCCCAGGAAATCGCCCTGGAGTTGCTAAAAGGAGGCTGTTCCTTCTCAAAGAGATGTTAGGGACACATGGGAATAACCCCACCTCAGGAACATTCATTCAGGTAGAGAAAGCATGCTTGGATATAAAGATCTGAAAAAAAAAAAAAAACTGATTCTGTTCAACCTTTCAACAGAGAAAACATTCTACCAGACAAAGCATCTCCTGTCATCCTTGTGCAGAGAGGACCCATTCAGCCCTGCTGCTCTTACAGAGGACCTGGATCCAGTTCCCAGCACCCATGTGGTGGCTCACAACCATCTGTAACCCCAGTTACAAATGTGATACTCTCTTCTGGCCTCTGTGGGTATGGACACACATGGTGTACAGACATACACGCAAAGCACTCATACTCATAAAAGTAAATTAAAAAATAAAAAGAACAATCTTGTACCAGCCTGGTTCAGTCTTCCTTCTGCCCACTGTACCCACTCTTCCATCCCAACCCCTCTGACACCCCAACCCTCTTCCACATCTATGTAGACATCAGTTACTTGTCACAGCATCACAGTGCTTGTGACTAAGAAATCATTGCTCAATAAAGCAAATGTAGTGACGGTGACTTTATCATAATATACTGCAATAACTGCCCAATTTTATTATTGTATTTGTTAATCTCCTGCAGTGCCTAGTTTATAAATTAAGAGCTGTCACTTGGATGGATGGATGGATGGATGGATGGATGGATGGATGGATAGATGGGTGGATGGTTGGTTAGATGGATAGGTGAGTGGATGGATGGGTGGGTAGGTGGGTGTATGGACACTTGGGTAGATGGATGGATGATGGATGGTTGGTTAGATGGATAGGTGGGTGGATGGATGGATGGATGGATGGATGGATGGATGGATAGGTGGGTGGATGGACACTTGGGTAGATAGATGGATGGATGATAGATGGGGAAAACTGTACACACATGTACCACCCATGGTTTCAGTCTTCTGACAGATCTCAGATCACATCCCCTGTGGATGAGGGGAGATTGAACTCAAATCCAGGTTCTTTCCATTTTATGGCCCCTTCTGTTCCCACTTCATCACCAGAAAGACTGGATTATTAAAATACTACTCTAATTTGAAATCTGAATATGTTTAGAACATTAAGCAGGTCAAGAAGCAGCCACTGTCCACGTGTAGAACTTGACCCACTATGGCACAGGCTCATGAGAGAAGGGATAGAAGGGATACAGGACTCAGTTTCCCCAGCCTCAACAACAAGCTGAAGACGTCCCTAAGGATGACCTGCAGGCTCTTCAGCCCCAGCATAGACACGACTGGGGCAGTGAAGGTCCTGAAACACAAGACCACACTCCATCCCCCTGTCCGTGATCACAGGGTGGGAGTCACCACAAGGTGACACCTGCTGGTGGACCTGGCCTCCACTTCAAATGCCCCTCAGCCCCGGCCCACAGTCTTAGCACTTGCTCTGGTGAGGACCCACAGTCAAACAATTGGTTTATTTCCCAACTCTGGCAGCGGAGTAATTCAGAAACTACTCACCTAACACCTGTCAACTAATCCAATCAAACGTGAGTTCTTCAGGAAGGGGGCAAGCACAGCCCTCTCGGAAACTGGGCATAAATTACACCAGCAGTGCAGTTGTTTCTACTTAAATCCTAGAAAGCGATCACTTTGCCTCCCCTCCGAAATGTGTGGTCTGAAGAAGGCAGCGCTGCAGCCCCTCCCCCAACCCTTACCCCTCAGCATCTTCCCACTTCAAACTTAGTGTGCACAGTCTCCAAGCAGGACTCCTGCTTTACTGGTGACCAAGCTGGCCATCTGCAACTTTAAGAAAGCAGAGATTTGGGTTAAACCAGGGTCACACTAAGGATTCTGCCACTAGATGGAGAAATTACCCCCAGATCCTTACAGAATCTTACCACTGATGGGGAAAAAAGCCAGTGATTGCAAAAGCCAGAGCAGTCAGGTTCCTATGGCAACTATAGGAAACATTAATCAACTTTATCAACTCATTTTATGCTCTCCCTTATATCACCAGGTAGATATCCTGCATTTTTATGACATTGGCATGTTTCAATTCTGCCATGCACATTCATCTATGATTTAATATTATTGAAACTTACTTCATCTTACCTTTTTTAGCTGTTAAGGTTGCATAGGTACCTAAAATGCATCCCTCCGGTTCTGCAACTGATTTGTAGCTACAACATTAAAGTTCAGAACAGACTGAAATACACCTTGGGGAGAAAGCCTTTCCCAGAAGAAGTCTTACACATAATAACTGCAAGGACCGTGTGCTGCAATATTACCTTTATTGTGCAGAAAAAAAAAAAAAACTTTCTGGGATTGTCTTTAGCTACTTTGTCAACAGAAAAGTATCACACAGTTGCCTTCACAACACAAAAAAGCTACATGTGCTTAAAGTAGACATCTTCCAGAGGACGGAGTAGTTTCCAGTTCAGTTACAATCCGCTGGCTATGATCTGTCTCTGTCCTCAAAGTTAACTACTCTAAAGCAACAAGGAAGGGCATTAGAAGTGTGCCTTGTGTCTCACTAAAGTAGGACAGGGGGTGGGCAAATTCCGGTAAATCAGAGTCACCTACGTGTTGCAGAAGAGACAAACACGAGCTATAGGATGCTGGCAAAGGATTCTGACTGCCAGTCACAGGAAACTGGACCACAGCCTCATCTCTGTACCTGGCTTCATGTGTAGGACACACATCAATACCGCAGGTGTCAAGCAAGAGGCTGTGGAACATGATCAACAGGACATGGACTGTTCCTCTTACTTGAAAATGGAGTTAGTAGCAAGCTTTTATTTCTTTCCCTTGTCCCAAGAGCCTGCCATGCTGTGCCTAGCGGAAGAGCAAATCGCCACTGGTCGTTACAAGTCTTCGCACATGGAGGAGAAGAGTTCAGTTCACATGGACGGAGGCGACACAGGTGTCCACGAGGCTATGAGGAGGCTTTGGGCCGTGTCGTACTGGCTGTCAGAAATGTCTGTGACTGCAGCAGCCCCTTCATACATCGGGGAGCCAGAGGACGTGGCGGCTGAGACTGTGTGCGTCAGGGGTGCATAATGTGCAGGGGAGCCTCGAAAGAGCTGGGCTCCCAGCCCGTTGGACACCCCAGCCGTCTGGGAGCCTGGGGTGATGGTGCCGTTGCTCACAGACCACAGGCTGGGGTACTGGCTGAAATGAAGAAAACAGACATCAAGGGGCTGGGAAGAGGCTCCAAAGGAGCTACAAGGGGGCGAGGTGGAGGGGAGGGACTGGTGCTCAGAACATTATTGTCAGCAATTGCATCATCACAAGGCCTTGCAGCTGGCTTTTCCACTACTACCACGTGTCCAGAGGCTACTGTACTAAGAAACGAAATCAAATACGAAGCAAACTAAAAGGAAGGTGTGCCCAAGTGCGGTGGACATTTGTGGGCTGCGTTCTGCTAAGACAGACTCCCAGCAAGCAGCTCTGTGCTCATTAACATACAGTGTGCACTGAGCACCAAGGCTCAGAACTACGTGCCTACTTCGTTAACTAATGTTCCCAACCCCGCTGCAACAACTCCTGAATTCATGGAAGACGCAGTCCTCAGAATGCTGGCCCCATCTCATCCAGTGGATAATGTGCTAGCAATGTCAACATGGGCCAACATGCAAGGGCCCCCGGAGCTGGGCTTGAGACTACCTCTGCTCTCTAACTCGACCCACGACTGTTTTTCAGGCTGTCTCCTCATCTATCAAATGAGGAAGCTGATATTAGTATTAAGCTCTCTGGCTTACACCCTAGATTAAACTATAATAAAATTTTGTTTGGAAAACCTTCCTTAGAGCTCTTCCATAAACACACAACATGATCTGACATAAGACTGCCATTATTTAACATGTCATCCCGTATACCTACCTCAAAGCATTTGAACTTGAGAGCAAGCCTGGGTAAATTAAGGAGGATTACTGGTGTTTTTTACAGGTATGAGTTTCCAACTAAGACACCAAATTGGAATGAGTGGTCAGCACTCACTGCTGGCAGATCATCTAGCTTCTATTTTGGGGGGGAGGGGTTCAAGACAGGGTTTCTCTGTGTAGTTTTGGCGCCTTTCCTGGAACTCACTCTGTAGCCCAGGCTGGCCTCGAACTCACAGAGATCTGCCTGCCTCTTTGCCTCCCGAGTGCTGGGATTAAAGGTGTGTGCCACCACTGCCCGGCTCATCTAGCTTCTTAACAGTGTCCTCAGGGCCATGGACAAGTTTGTCATCCTGGGTGTGTGTTTGCTTTAAGAACAGATAAAGGTGGATGTAGTGATACCTGCCTACAACTCCCAACAACTCAAGAGGCTGAGGCAGGAGAATCAAGACCTTGAGCTCTAGACTGAATAATGAGTTCAAGGCCAGCCTGGGCAGCATACTGGAACTCCATGTCCAAAAAACACTGGACAACTAGATTCTTATTAGTAAAGCTCTATATCCTAAACTAAAACAGCTAAGACCTTAGGTAAACATTTGATGTTCTAGACCTGTGGGTCGCAACCCCTTTGGATATTGCATATCAAATATCCCACATATCAGATATTTGCTTACAATTCATAACAGTAGCAAAATTACAGTTATGAAGTAGCAATGAAATTATTTTATGGGTTGGGGGTCACTACAACATGAGGAACTGTATTAAAGGGTTGAAGCATTAGGAAGGTTGAGAAACACTGTTTTAGACGATCAGACACACCTTTGAGGTCAAAGTCACATGACAGCAGGCTCACTCCTTTATGAAGTAGCAGTTCATCTACACCATTGTCCCAGAATTAATGTCTTTGGGCACCTTTCCTCACTGGGGAATTGGTGTTGGCATCTATCTTTGCTATTACATCAGCACTGTGGAGGATTAATAACCCTGAGGGGATGTATTACCAGCTTTGCTGGGTGTTTTAGAGCCTTCCTATTATAGAACTCACTGGTCACTCAGTCTCCATCCTGTGCCTGTTTCCCAGCACGCTATTAAGGACGTTTACTCCTTGATCCACAGAAAAGCCAAGCAATCTACTGCCTTAACTGAATAAAGGTTCTGCAATATTACTTTAACCCACATGTGCCAACCCCATCAGCCTGAGAGAAACAGCCTGAGGCTGGGGCTATTTAGCATCTTTTTACATATGGAGAAACTGAGGCTCAGACAAATTGGAGGACTGTTCATCACAGCACATGTTAAGAGCCGTGGTAAGGATGAACCCTGGTTTGGGTAAGTACAGCAGACCACTAGAAAAAAATGCAGGTAATCAGAACCAGACAGTCTTGGGACCAAGTGTCCCTGGTCCCAATTTAGTTTAATTACAAACACAAACCCAACCACCCACAGGTGGGACTCAGAGGCAGAATAAGGGAAAAGGCCAATAGAAATGGAACCAGCAGAAGCCTCAGGAGGGCTTGCCTCACTCCCCAGACATACCTAGAGCCAGCAGGTGGGCTGGTGCTATGACTCATGGGCAGCATGCTGGTGTGGCCAGGCACTCCCAGGCTAGACCAGTTGTCGTGGGATTGCAGCATGGATAAGCACGCAGATGAGTTGTCGGCGTAGGCTGAGGGATGTAGAGAGGGGAGTTACCTGACGGGTCTCCGAAAAGGAATAAAACGCAACAAAATGATACTAACAGCCGAACCAGCCCAACACTGCAGACAAAGGATGCTGGGGTAGAGGAGAGTAACCATTTAAGTAGCCAGCAGGGCAATACTTACTGCTCCTTATTTGAACTATATGGAAATATATCCCATTAACCAAAGCTGTCTCATGCAGATGCTTGCATTGCTTATCTTTCTTGTTATTTTTATGGTATGTATTTATTATTTTGCGGCATCGGGGATCAGATTCAGAGCCTTTCAAATGCTAGGCAAGTAAGTGCTGAACCACTGAGCAACAACTAGAATACTTCATTTAAAAAGTAAATAAAAAACATCTACCGCTTAGTTCACCTTTTCTATGGGGGAGTGGGGGTATTCCCTAAGGACTGACCAAATTAAAAATACGATCTCCACCTCAGAGGCTAGCCTCTGGTTGAACGAGTCTCCAGAACTGTTGCCTTTCATTTTGAATCCGCTGTAATTGCTTAATTGTTTTATGGTGTTCTTCGGCCATTTTCCCTCCTTTTGGAGCAGATAAAGTTCTGACTGAGCAGACCACATTAGAGAACCTGCCAGAGGTCTCTGGCTGTCCTGGGGCTGAATCAGGGAAGTTGGTCATGTTGTCTAGAGGACCACCAGACCCTCCAACTTCTGGGTCTAGGTGGACCTAACTGTGGCTGGTTCTCAGGTGACACTGAGGGCCTGGGTTCTATGCCTCAAGAATCTTTGGTCTAGTCAGAAATGCTTGCACCTGGCTAATCCAACATGGTCACTTTAGAGAGGTTCATGAAACATCTAAACTAAAGCTCAGTGAAAAGGCCCAGAGAGCAGTCATTTAAAAACCTACAGTGTGTTCTGAGGCACATGGAGACTGAAAGCCCCTGTAGGGACTTCTGGTCAACCACCATCCTGACCAAGTCTCTTCAGAAGCCACTAGGACTGGGCTCCCTATTCTGCACCACTGTAGAGATGCCTCCCCAGAGGGGTCCTCCCACCCCCCACCCCAGCCACTGATGAACCCGTAGAGAACCTACTTGGAGAGTTGTTCCGATGAGCGTATGGGCTGGGGTAAGGTGATGAGCGGTGGTTCCTCAGAGCCGGGTACCTCTCACAGCCATGTGTGGAGGGGAGAGGGAGAGAGCCTCCAAACTGAGGGTGGGAGCTGGCAGGTGGACAGAGGGTGCTGGTGCCAGGAACAAGCCACCCCCCTGCTGTGAGAAAAGCATGCTGAGTAATGGACTCTTGCTTGAGACTGTCCTAGCTCTAACCTATGATATGAGTCCTTGTGAAGTGAAGAATCCACTGTCCCACCCCTCAGTGCAAGCTAACCTCAAAATATCAGAGTGGAGAGCTCCACACTAGGAGCCTGGGATGCCGAGTTCTCCAGGGCCTGAGCTGAGGCCACAGCTCTGTCTTAGAGGTTTACACTGAGACCTCCCCCAGCCTTGGTGGGATTTCTGTTCTGCTGGCAAGTAGCTTTCTACCAGCTGAGCAGAATGAGATACTTGTTCAAAGGATGCAGTATGAAGGCAAGAGGAACAAAGTGGGCCATAGGTAGGACCCAGACTGCTCCAGGCTGTTCCTCCTCATCTGAGGCCTGCAGTCATGCTCCTGCCTCAGAAATAGCTAGTGGATCCATTTCCTATTTGGTCCCTTCTGTTTCGACTCCCCCAGGCCTCCCCATATTCTCCCCACTACATCTCCTCTCCCAGACAGCTATATCCACTAAAACTAATGTTTTCCCATAGTTTTTATAGTTTTGTTTTAATTAAGCCAAAGGACTCCTCCATGAGACAATTTCCAAACAAGACAGTTCTTCAGACTACGCTTCAAAGATAGAGGAACACACAGGTGCCCACACCGTCTTGTGTGACCCCCATACACAGTCCATCTCTTGCCCATTTCTCCCTGACCTGCTCTCAAGTGATTACCGACAAGCCACAGTGTGGGTCCTGTTTGTTAAATTCATTTGTCAAATTTATAGAAAATGGTGTTAAAACAGCAGTTTAGAATAGCTGGTTCTAGTTTCAGGGCAGAGTGCCAGGCGAGTTTTGGCATCCACAGAAGTGGCCCTGCAAGCAGAACCCTTCTGCCCCTCAGCAGTGACTTCCTCAATATTTGCAGACCCCTTCTTGGAAAGAAGGGGGAGGCCAGGCCTTCTCTCTCCCTAGGTGTGTCTGCACAGACCTGCACCCCTCATTCTGGCTAAGAGAACTCCTAAAGGAATTCTAAAAGAACTAGCCACCTTACAAGCTCCCAAAATCAGGAGCCAAGGGGACTGAGCAGGAAGGTGTCTCATGTGTGTCTCCAAAGACAGATGTTCAGTTTTCAGCCACTAACAAGAATGGAGATCATCTCTCCAAGGGGGATAGGACAAGCTGAATTCTCATACCCAAGTCTAAACTCCCAGGAGTCCACTCTACCCCTGACCGCTGCAAAACAAAACAAATCCAGAGTTCTTTGGCTGGCCAGCGTCTCAAGCCCAAGATGGTCAGGCAGCCTCCCGAGCAAAGGGCACGTGCCTGGGGCACAAAGAGGGGCCTCCTGCTACCCCACCATTCCCAGAAAGCCCTCAGCTTCCCTTTGGGCTCTGGTTTTAGTGAATCTTAGAACTGAAACAAGCCAGAGGGACATGGAGAATGCAACAAACCGTACATTGGGAAAACCCTGGCTGCTGGCAGTCTCCGGGTTCCTCTGTCACATCTTTGTGGTCGTTTCTGGGGGGAAAATTTTCAGAACGGTCAAAAGGGAGACAGCGTGTAGCTTTCTTTCTACATGGCCCTTTGTCCCAGGAGTGGGATTAGAACTCTCTCACCTTTCTTTTGCATCAAGGAAAGCTTTTGCAAATGGATTGTATTTAATTTTAAGGGCTGTGATCTGAAAGATAAGAAAGTGTATTTATTAATATAGTGCTGGTTACCAGAGGATTTACCGAGGAAAAAGAAGTATCATAGGCCTGTAAGCCCAAGGATCAGAATGCTGAGGCTGGAGGACTGCTGTGAATATAAGGATAGCCAGGGAGACATAGCAAGACCCGAATCAAATAGGGAGTGGGGGGGGGGCACTACCAAAGAAGGAAAAAAGAAATTGAGAAAGAATAGAAGCAAGTTGAAATATTCAAATTGAATCAGTCTTTATTTTGAATGAGTTATTTTAAACTTTTCCCCTCTTACCACAGAAGTGGTCAATCTGAACCTGTATTCAGCACTGTGAATACAGTCCCCAGGCCTATCTGCATGGAGAGCACACTGAGAAGACGCTCTGCCTTCCCGGAGCCTCACCTCCTCGTTCTGGTAGGCAGTCACAGCTATGAACTGGGTCTCCGGAAAGCAGTGGCTGGTGATCATGCGTTGTGGGCCCCCAACCCTCACAATGTGAATCCGAGGCTCATACTTATGCAAGGAGTTCAACATGATCTGCAGGAGATAAGGAGCAAGAGTGAAGACCAGCGCCTGCCTTAACACCACAGCTTCCACAGGAACTGCTCGGTGAGAAACAGATTGAGCTACCAATGTCTCCAGGAAATTGCCTGTCGTATGGAGGGCATGGGGTCTGTGGGTGGTGTCTCTCAGCACTTTACACATCTGCTTCCCACAGCTGGTCTGGAACTAGAATGTGAGGTGCTATGCACTATTAAACCTTGTCAGAATAAAGCCACAGACGACTTTAAATGCCTGGCTTGATGGCAGCTTGGAGTGAGTTTTCTAGGAACAGGCTCCAATAAAAGGCTTTTGAGAAGAGCGGAGTGCACACGCGTGTGCAAGACTTCCCGCGGTATTCTCTTTTGACTTTAAGGTGACCGAGGATTACAAGTCAAGGCCCACCTGTCCACAGCGCTGGAAGAGACAGGGCCTGAGCGGTTTCCCAAGAGGCAGCCCTGACTGCACCGAGCCTTCCAGGGTGAGTGAGGACTCCCAGCCCCCTTCTTCAGGCCTCGGTGTGACCCTTATCGGCTTAATATAAACAGTACTAAAGATTTAATTGGGGGAGCCTGTGGTGGCTCCTGTGAAGCTGACAGAAGCCGAGGGAGCCCTTCTAGGCTCCCAGCCGGGGGAGGTGCAGCCCTCTGCCCCTCAGCGACGGGTCTCCGGCACACCCTACCTGCCCTCCTCCATTGAGCTTGTTGGTGAGTTTGACTTTGCTGAAAGACACGGGCGCCTTCATCCAGTGGGCCCCGAAGTTGGGCGAGTCTGGGTGGATGTAGACGCAGCTGGGCGCCTGAGGCTCTGGCTTGCCCCCAGGTACCCACTCCCCGTTCACATACTTCCAGCGGTGATTGTCAGCCGCCACGAAGTCCAGCAAGAAGGAGTACATGGCATTGGGGTCCAGACCCGACACGTTCACCTTCAGCACCGGGAACATCCTCCTGGAAAAGACGGGTCACACAGCAGGAGGACCCCGAAACTGACTCTTCCGGTCGGAGAGAGGAAAGCCTGGCACAAAGTGTTCATTACCAGTCAAAGAAGGGCCCCTGCCACAGGTCTCACAGCTTCTTTTCCAGAGCTTTCTCAGTCCTGGCACCAAATCCATCTCCCCACTAAAGCCCACGGTCTCTTGAGACAGCAGAGGGACAAACCTGGCCAAGACTTTCGGAGACACAGGCAAGCCTGGCCACACTAGTGGAACCCTAGAGTTCAAATACCTCCTCCCCAGGTTTCGTCAGTGAAAGTCCTGGAGAAACTAAGGTTACTCCCTGCGGCAGTAAAGCGGGAAGAGACAAGACAGTCGGCCTTAAGCGGAGAAAAGCTGCTCCACCCCCACGAGAGGCACTCTCCGCGCCCCAGCCTGCAGACTCGCAGCATGCACCTACCTGCCGTTCTTGGTCACAATCATCTCGTTCGTTAGCTCCTTGAAGCGCAGCCACAGCTCGCTCTCCTCCAAGCCCACACGCAGCTCGCGCTCCGTGGGGTCGCCCTTCTCGCTGCCCGCCTGCAGCTCGCTCTCCACGGCGCTGAGCAGGTGGTCCACTCGGTACTGCAGGCTCTTCCCTGCGCTCTCTGTGCCCGGGGAGCTCATCCTCCGGCCGCCCTCTCCACCGCCCCCAGAGTCTTGACTGCCCTACCCAAGAGCCACCTTCACGTCTCCCGCCACCGCTTTTCCAAGAAAGAGGGTCACTCGCGGAGCCCAGAGACCACACCTGGGTCCCAGCACGTTCGCCAAAGGAGGGCCAGGACTGGGATGTGGGGGGAAAGGGGCGGGGAGAGGGGAGAGGGGCTGGGGAGCCGTGGTTCCACTTGAACTCCCGCAAGTCGCGACAAGAGTAAGTCTCTGGGGGAGAGAAAATGGGTCCCCTCCCCATAAATACAGCCGAAGTGGCCTCGCAGGGGGCGCGGCGGATTGGGCGGGACACCCTTTGAAGTACCTAGCCGCTGCCCATTGGCGGTGCGCGGCCATATCAGACCCGCCGGGCGGGCCTGGAGGCCGGGGGCCAACAATGGGCTCCCGCGCGCGCTTCCTGTAAGGAAAGCGTCGGGCGCAGTCCCGACACCCCCGCCCTCCCCAAATGTTTGCACCTCCATCAAAGCGGCGGGGCGGACCCTGGGGGGGAGGGTAAGGAGCAGGGCCGAAGCCACCCAAGCCCGCCGCTCCCAGAGCAACTGCTAAGCTCTCCACTCCCACGCTCACACCGCGCTCTCCAAGCGCGCTCCAGCGCCTGCGGCTGTGCCCCACGGAGTGTCCAAGCTGCGCGGGACTACGGCGGATCTGCGTCTCTCGGGTCTCCCTGACCTCTCCGAAGCCTCAGCTCCCAGAGGTGCAGCAGCTTCGGGACACGTCCCCTCGCCCCATGGACTGCCACTAACTCCCACCTCGGCGTCCGGGTTCCCCAAGACCTTCTTCACCTGCGTGGAGAGGGAAGCCCAGTGCGGATCTGTCCAGATAGCGACCCTAGTAGGAGATATCCTCGCGTCCCACATAAAAGCTGGACTTTGGTGACGGTGGCTGCTCCTGCACCGAGTGTGGCCCCGGGATTCCCTAGTCTCTTTGCCCCGGGGATTGTTGGAACGCACGCTGGGCGCGTTTCCCTACCCGCCTCCGCGCCAAGCGGTGTGGACAGCAGTTGGTTTATTACCTCTCGGTGAGAACCTCTGCCGGAGAGTGAGGGGAAGGTGACAAAGAGCAGGAAATAGTTCAATGGGGTCTCTTTAAACAATAACATTCCTCTAAAACGGGAGCCCAGGAAGGGGGAAGGAAGCCAGAGATCGCTCCCAGCTCTTTAACGAGGGCCTGGGTCCTAGCCTCCGATTCCCCGTCTTCCACACGCGCACCCCACCCGGAAGCTCCTTGGAAGAGGCCCCTGCATCAGGTGGGGCACCCACTTCTGAAAGTTCTGTGCCTCTCTTGAGTGTCCTTGGGAAGTCTTTGGGGTCGGGGTTGCGGAGTAAGCCAGACCCCGGCTCCGGGTTCTACTTGCCTCCTACTTCTGGGGAAAGGGTTTTCCGGGAACCAGCCGCCCAGGAAGATGCTCCGGGAGTGTGATGGGAATACGTCCAGTCCGGGGCTACTTTCCTCCGCCCTTTTCTAACTGACTACGGGAGCTGCGAGAAGCTATCCCGCTTATTTGCTCTTTTGTAGTCTAGGATGTAAAGAAATTAATTTCGGGCTGACCCGAGGGAGACGTTCCTTCTGCGGAGACGCCAAAAGGCCCTCATTTGCACTCAACCCCGACCCTCCCGTAACGCCCACCAGCCAGCTTGTGTTATGGGTTTGCAGGAGTCCGGGTACTCGGAATAAAGGGTCTGGGTGGAGGGGACTTGAAGACAGAGGGAGGGAGGGTCCGAAAGTGACCGAAGATCTCTAACCTCGGGCGTGAAGGCGAAACCGGCCCTGGGAGTGCGGTTGCTCACGGGTGGAGTTTCTCCAGCTTCCACGAACCTTTGGAAGATCACTCTGTATCCATTCTCCAAGTGGGAGGAGGCAAATAAATGTTACTTTTTCTACCGTGAGCAGTGAAATCTACACTCTGGGCTAGAAGCCAACTCTTTCAATGCTTAGCTATTTTGCCCCTACCCTCTTCTGTGGTTGATTTCTGATCTTTGTCCCCAGAACCTCGTCCACAGACTTTTCAAGGAAGGCTGCAGTGCATGACAGTTTACAGCCAAAAACTTCCTCCAGGTCAGCTATAAAGAATTCCTAGTTAATAACCGGCGCTTCCTTGGGAGAGGCGTGGCTTAGAACTACCCTCGAGGGCTCTTCTGCTTGCTTCTCTCTGCCAGTCCTTGGGAAGCCTCAACCTTCCCAGGATAGGCAGAGAAGCGTCATGCCTGGGCCTCTGCACCGGCAACCTTCCCACGAAGAGCAAACAAAGGAAAAGGCCCGGGAACCATAAATGTATGCCCACGGCAATTCCCAAAGGGGCAGTTCCCCTCATCTCACCCCTTCTCAGACAACAAAGTCCCCAAGAGTAGAGACATCCTGGATCCTGACCTTACCTCCAGAGTCTTCTTTCTTGAAAGAAAAGGTGGGGGGGGGGAGGTGTGGAGCATTTCTTTTGTGACCCTGGGAATAATGTACATCCATGTTGCAGAACACAGACACATGGGCCCTAATCACTGTTCAGATTTAGTGTGCCAAGCTAGTCCTTCTCCACTTCCTGTTCCCCCAAGCTGACCAAGCAGACACAGCATCCCCAAATCCTAGGTTAGTGCACAGAGACCCTTTCAACGAAACGCTTCTGTCACCAAGTGGTGAAGGAGAACGGTGACTTGGAGAGGTGCTTTTTAAAACAGCCTAGTTCTTCTGTCTGCATAACATTGAGCTTTTTGGGTTTTTTTAAGGACCTCGGACTGTTTGTAGAGGCTGTGGTTTTGTAGAAAAGAATAAACACAAGCTTTCAGAGTGGGCCAGCAGGACTCACCTGTCACTGGTCACTGTGACTGTGGGAAGAGGGTCACCCCACTGTAGAAGTCCTGAAGGGCAGGCAGATGGGAGGGGTAGAGCCAGGTGAGGGCCAGCTGAAGAAGGTGTCTTCAAGTCCAGTCCTATCCTAGCTGTCCTCATAAGCCAGTGTCCTGGTAGCTTAGGGACAGGAGCGGACACACTGAAAACAAATAAACCAGCCAACATTTCTCCCTAACCTCTCTGGTCTTTGAAGCCAATGCTGAGGAGGGACTCTGTGGCCACTGGCTTGGTAGGTAGCTTGAACTTCTTCAGCCTCCTTACCTAAGCGTTCCATGCCCAGTGGGTCCAGGCTCCTTCGGGAGTAATCAGGGGCAGCGCTTGCACCTCATTCTTGTCTCGGTGAGGGTCTTGGTGCAAGCCCCAGAGGTCATCCGTGCCGGGGAATGACTGGCCCTGCCTATTCTCCCAGTCTCCTGCTTCTCCCCTGAACTGTTTCATCTCAGGTCCTTCTGCATGTATTGAATGGTGTGTGAAGTATTTGCGCCACACCACCCTGTCAATTTGTCTCTCTGTCACTCTTGGGGTTTTACTGCCTCCCATGCAGATTTTATTTCTTTGCTCTCCCTTTGAGTTTCTGGCAGACCCGGTTGCCTATGAATCTTGGTCATGCTATTTATTCCACCGTCTTCTATGGCAGCCTTTTGCTCCTTCAGGCTGTTTGTGACTCCTAGAGGCCACCGGGCCTTATACTCAGGCCTGACAGCTGTTTTTAGGTGACCACTGTGGTTATTTCCTTTTAGTCTTGGGCTGTTCTCCTGCCTTCTACATTAGCCCTTTGAGGAAGATTCCATATTTCTCCTTCCTTCCTCCAATTGACCCTGGGCTAAATCTGAGATAAACCAATCTTTGCAATGGCTCTTTGGCCCCATTCAGATATGGTAGGAACCTCATTTTTAATCCTCTTGAGCTCAGGGATGGCCATGGAAGGCAGATGTCCCCGTGTCCAAAGATGTCACTGTGTCCAGGAGGAACAGCGGTCACCGCACTGAAACCTACCCACCAGTGGCGTTTTAGCTACAGCCGACACAGACCTGGAAGTCCTGCATACATCCTAAAGACATCTGCCATCAAATTCGGGGCAGCCTTCCTATATTCCTTGTTCCCAGTTTCCCAGAGGAGAACAGCAAACTGAGACAGAGCCTCATTGAATGACAGTGAAGACGCCACAGCTATGGGGAAAGAACGTACAGGGAGGTCGGACGGTCAGAGCTGCAGGTATCAAGGCGAGAAACTTCGGAGCTGACAGAGAACGGAAAACAGAGGGCTAAGTCCAAAGGAGGACTCTGAGAGGGAGCGTGCCTGCCAGACTTCTTACGTGGGGGAGGTTTGGTGGTCTCCAGAGGCCTCATAAGAGGAATTTGAAGTCCCACAAAAAATCCTAGAAGAGAAGAGCACTACTTAGAGACATTTTATAGGAATTTCCAGGGGTGCTCGAGGCAAAAACAGTAACAGGAGAAGAGTAGGAGAATGATGGAATTGTGAGAATATCCCAGGAGGGTGACCAGCAGGGAGTGTTGGGGCAGAAACCTGCAGGCAGCTTCCAGGAGGAGCGGGTGTGAAGGAGGAGGCTGCGCCCACCTGCTGACAGCTAGCCCACAGGAAGGACCGGGAAGGTGGAAAGGTAGCGAATGCCCCGGGTCGGGGGTGGAGGCTTGGCTGCAGGAAGGAGGGGAGTTAAAATAAATCTCCCCACATATCAAGGGCAAGACTGATAAAAATGGGGACCGGGACTCTTAACACACTTCTGAGAACAGATTCCGGATCGGTGGCTCCCACCACCAGACTCCAGCAAGCTGAAGAGCCGGGAGAGGAAAGCCCGGTTGGAAGTCGGAATTAGCACATTGGATGACCCACACTCAGGCTTCCAGACCCCAGTCCTACCTCAGGCTGCAAGAAAGCCTATTGTATGCAGGGGAACATGTACACGGGCCAGGCAGACAAACAATTCCGTAAGGTGGCCACGGTTGTTTTCTACAGATAAGGCAGCTAAAGCTTACAGATAAGAGTGGAAAGTGAGAGGTTTTGCTTTCTGACTTGTCTTGGTTTAAAAATATGTTGTTTCCACTAAAATACGTCTACAGAAAATAGATACAAGGTTTTGTTTTGTTTTGTTTTCTCTTGCCCCACACACCACTACATTCACTCAACTAGTTACAAAAGGAATTTGACCCGGAGAAGGCAAAGCTGATGGACTTGACTTTTTTGCTTGTTTGTTTGTTTGTTTGGGCAAGGTCCCATTATGTAACAACAGGCTAGCCCGAAACTCACTATGTAGACCAGGCTGGACTTGAACTGCCACTGCCTCCTGAGTGCTACAATTAAAGACATTTCCCATCATGCCCAGTGACTCCTTAAATTAAAAAAAAAAAAAAAAAAAAAAAAAAAAAAACATGTCTGTACTGTCCCCAAGGAAACAGTTCCCAGAACATCAACCTCAATGCTGTTGGCTTCTTCTTAATCACAACTGGTCCTTCAGCCCAGCTGACCTGAACCACAGAATCTTCATTCAAAATATCTCGCCGGATGGCAGTGGTGCACGCCTTTAATCCCAGCACTTGGGAGGCAGAGCCAGGCAGATCTCTGTGAGTTCGAGGCCAGCCTAATCTACCAATTGAGTTCCAGGAAAGGCCCAAAGCTACACAGAGAAACCCTGTCTGAAAGATAGAAGGAAAGAGAGAAAGAAAGAAAGAGAGAGAGAGAGAGAGAGAGAGAGAGAGAGAGAGAGAGAGGAAGGAAGGAAGGAAGGAAGGAAGGAAGGAAGGAAGGAAGGAAGGAAGGAAGGAAGAAAGAAAGAAAGAGAGAAAAGAAAATATCTCATAAGTAGCCTGAATAGAGTCTGCTTTGCTTCCCTCCGAAACTTCACAAGCCAGCCCTCCATCCTCTGCATTACTCTCCACACTCTTATCATCTAAGATCCCACAGAACAGCCAGCCCACTGAGCTCTGAGCACTCAATGGCTTTTCTAGCCCGAAGTTCAAATGCCACCATAATCCTCCCCAAAACACATAACCAGGGCAGTCGCATGCAGCACCACCCTGCTCTTTGTACCAGTTTCTACCTTCGTTAGGGTTCCTATTGCTGTGATAAATCACCCGGGCAAAAAAACAAATTGGGAAGATGGTTTATTTCACTTACAGCTTGTACTCCCATCATCCCGAAGGCCAGTTCGGGAAATCAGGGCAGGAACTGAAGCAGGGACCTTGGAGGAGTGCTCTTTAATGGCTTCCTCCTGCATGACTTTCTCAGCCAGGACCACCAGCCCAGGGTGGTACCACACTCCCCCCACATCACTTTTTTTTTAATTTTTATTTTTTTATTTATTATGCATACAGTATTCTGCCTGCATCCCTGCATGCCGGAAGAGGGCACCAGATTTCATTACAGATGCTTGTGAGCCATCATGTGGCTGCTGGGAATTGAACTCAGGACCTCTGGAAGAACAGTCAGTGCTCTTAACCTCTGAGCCACCTCTCCAGCCCCATCCCACATCAATCATTAATCAAGAAAGTGCACTATAGGTTTGCCCACAGACCAATCTTTTCTCAGTTGAGGTTCCCCCCTCTTAGATGACCCTAACTTATGTCAAGTTGACAAAAAACTAACAGTACATAGTCCAGACGAGATCATCAGCAGGAAAATCTGTCTTCTCTCCTAATGATTATTTTTTAATTGTGTGTGTATGCAGGTGCCTACAGAAGCCAGAGGCCTCAGATTTCCCTAGAGCCGGAGTTATAGGCAGTTTTGGGCTATCTGATATGAATACAGATATTGGGAACTGAATGCAGGTCCTCTAGAAAAGCTGTGTGTGCAAGAATACATGTTCAGAGGACAACTTGTAAGAGCTGGTTCACTCTTTCTAACATGTGGACCCCTGGGATCAAATCCAAGCCATCAAACTTGGCATCAAGAGTCTGTATCCACTAAGCTAGCTTGGCCTCCACAAACACACAAAAGAAGTATGTATGATGGCCTAAGACTTCATTTTTGAAGAAAAAAAATATATTATTTTTATATGCATGAGTGTTTACCCTGAACATCTGTCTGCGTACCACTTATATGCCTAGTGTCTGTGGAGGTCAGAAAAGGTCCAGATCCCCTGGAACTGGAAATACAGACAGCTGTGAGCTGCCAAGAAGGTTGGGCATCCAGCACAGGTCCTCTGGAAGAGCAGCCATGGGACAATCTCTCCAGGACCCCAAGATTTTTTTTAATTGCTTTTTTTTTTTTTTTTTTTTTTTTTGCCAGTCATGGTAGCACAGAGGAGTCAGATCTTTATGAGTTTGAGGCTAAGTCTGGTCTACATAGCCAGTTCCAACCTGCCAGAGCTACATAATCAGACCCCTAATATATATATATATACATATAGTACATTATATGCACATGTGGGCAAGTGTGTATTTATGTGTGGGAGCACACATGGTCCACAGTACTCGCACAGAGGTAGGAGGACAATTTATGGGAGTCAGTTCTCTCTTTCTGGCATGTGAACTCCAGGAATCAAACTCACGCCCCAGAGGAGGTCTTTGGATCCCCTGAAGCTAGAGTGACATACAGTTATGAGCTGCCAGAGGTGCTGGGGATCAAACCCAGTCCTCTTGGAAGAGCAGTCAGTGTTCTTAACCTCTGAACCATGCCTCCAGCCCCGATGACTTCATCTTTAATCCAGTTTTGAACGTCTTCCGGAAGTTGGTCCCTGAGTTGCTGACCACACAACAAATGGATAAAAGTTCAAAGAAAGCATCAGGTCACCCCTCCCACTTTGAAATCCACTAGTAACTGTGGAACTCGAGCTCCATACCAGCTAGGGACCCAGCGTCCTTCAGAAACAGGGTTAGGAGAGCACAGTGAATGAAGGGTAGGGTTAGCTTTGCTTTCCTATCCAGCTGCCATACCTGCACCTGACACTCAGCATCTCTAACTGGGTTGCAAGATGGGTTTTTTTTTTTTTTGTCATTGCTTTTAGATATTTTATTTTATTTATGTGTTTGAGTATTCTGCCTGCATGTACCTATGTGTATCACATGTGTAGTGCCCAGGGAGGTCAAAAGAGAGCATCAGACACCCGGAAACTGGTGTTATGGATGGTTGTGAGCCATCATGTGGGTGCTGAGAATTCATCCTGGGTCCTCTGCAAGAGAAAGAAACGCTCTTAACCATTGAGACAGTCTTAATACTTGGCTCTATCCCTGGTTACAAGGGATTTAAGTGACAGATTTGGGGCTTGAGAAATGTTCGGACATTAAAGTCTATATAAATATTCCAAAATCTGAAAGACACTGAAGTCTTAAATACTTCTGGTCACAAGCATTTTCGTTAAGGGATCCTTAACTTGCATAAATAGTTTCAGCTTGTCTCCTGAGACCTTCTGAGACCACGCTGTGGACACAGATCTCTGATGTTTAGAACAGTGCTAATGGGCAGCATTCACTTAGACCACTTCTTTTTCTCGTTCTCTGGCTGATAAGGAAAGTGGCAGCCTACCTTCTTTTCCTTCCTCCCTCCACTTCTACTTCTCCTTCCTCCTGCCTCTCCTTCATGGCTTGTTCCTTCTGTCTTTTTTTCCCCAATATCATTATGTTGACCAGGCTGGTCTTGAACTCATAGGCTCAAAAGATTCTCCCATCTCAACTACCCTAAAAGCTGAGATATGAGATATTCTCTCTCTCTCTCTCTCTCTCTCTCTCTCTCTCTCTCACACACACACACACACACACACACATCTCATGAATATTCTTATTATGCTAATGACATAGTAGCTATACTTAACATATTGGTCACCGATGGAATGAAGGAACTTCATGACCTTCTTATTCAAGTGTCTACCATTGCTGGGCTGGAGAGATGGCTCAGTGGTTCAGTGTTCCTGCAGAAGACCCATCTGTGGTTCCCAGCACCCACACAGTCCCCAGTTCACAGCCACCTGGAACTCTAGCACCATGAGAATGGACATGTTTAGCCAATCACACACACATACACACACACACACACACACACACACACACACACACACACCAGTTAAATCTTCTTTTAAAATTCTATTAACTCATAGAAGAAATGTTTGCAATAATTAAACACAACTAAATTAGCTGGGTGTGGTATCACACACCTTTAATCCCAGCACTCTGGAGGCAGGTGGATCTTGAAAAACCAAAAACAAAACAAGCAAACAATTAAAAAAAAAAAAAAAAGCTTAAGTTTTCTTGTAGCATTTAAACCATACAGGATCAAGCTGGAGAAATGTCTCAGAGGGTAAGAACACTGGCTGCCCTTTCAGAGGTACTGTTCCAGGGGACCCAACACTCCGCCTCCTCAGGCACGCTATGCATGTGTACACAGAAACCTATACACATAGAATACAATGAAAACCTAAAAGATGGTAGAGTTACACATTTTCCACCTTTTGTGGGTCAAGCTTTCGGTATAATATCTCACGGGAGTGGAAATGAAGGGATCCTTGTGTTATCTAAACCTCAAAAGAAAAGGCTGCCTATCTCACTGTGAAACACACCATTTTTGATACATGTATATTTAGACATATGATTAGTTCAAGATTTTCCCTCCTTTTCATCGTTTGCTGTTGTTTTTACTGTGGGGAGACGTTGCTGAGATGAACAGAACGTTACTAGATTGGATTTGTCTCTGTGTCTTTATGAGTGTTGCCCCTGTGTCTTGAGTGACAACTGCCTAGCTCTGGCCTTGTGAAGGAGGATCAGCGAGGACAGATCCTTTGGCCCTTTTTCTAGAGAATTTATATTTGTATTCTATGCTGTTCCCAGCAGACTTGGCTAGCTGAACCAATGTGTCTAATAGTTTCTTCTTTTCTTTCAGGGAGGTTTATAAGTGGTGGACTTGGCTTAGTTAATTGTTCAGGACCACTAAAGGTTTCTGCTTCTTTTTGTTGTTTTGGTTTGGTTTTTTGAGATGGGGTTTCTCTGTGTAGCCCTGGCTGTCCTGGAATGCTCTGTAGACCAGGCTGGCCTGAGACTCACAGAGATCCACCTGCCTCTGCCTCTTGGGTGCTGGGATTAAAAGTGTGCGCCACCCTGCCCTGGCTCTACTTACTGTTAAAATGACCCTCTAAGAATCTGCTTGTCTTCCCCTCTAGGGAACTGCCTGCCTTTGGGCGCTCCTCCTTAGTGAGAGGTAAAATCAAATCTGCTTTTGCTTTGGCTCCTTTAAGGATCTCCTTTTTTTTTTTTTTTTTTTTTTTGAGAAAGGGTCTCACTATGTAGACCAGGCTCACCTCAAACTCAAAGGGATCTACTTGCCCCTGCCTCCCAAGTGCTAGGATTAAAGGTGTGCACCCTACACCTGGCTGAACTTTTTTTTTTGAACTATTCTTTTTAAAATCTTCTTTTCATCTTTTATGTGGACAGGTGTTTTGCCTGCACGTATGTCTGTACACCATGTGCACACAGTGCCCACAGAAACCAGAAGCTGGGCTCAGGTCCCCTGACACTGGAGTCACAGACAGTTGTGAACCATCATGTAAGTTCTGGGGATTGAACCCAGGTCCTCTGCTAGAGCAGCTGGTACTCTTAAGTGCTAAGCCACCTCTACATCCCCCTATATTATTATTATTAATAATATGTAAGTGCTGGGGACTGAACTCAGGGTCTTGAGCATGCAAGTCAAGCAGTCTCCCACTGAGCCACATCTCCAGCTGGTGCCATTTTTTTTTTAACTAGTGTTGGTGATTCTTTGGGTCCCTACATCTGAGGGCTGATACTTTCTACCAGTTCTAGAAATACTTTCTTTTCAAGCGCTGCGCCTTCCACAGCCTCTCCCTCATTGCCGCTAGACCTGGGATTAAACTCTGCCGGCCTAGTAAGGCCAGCACTTTGTCTGCCAGGGCCAAGCATCCGATCAAATCTTTGGCCTGTCTAGTTCCTGCATTCTGTCTTCAGGGACGCCTAATCCAACCACTTGTCAGATACTACTTCCATTAATTATATTTGTCTACCTTATAAAGCTTTTCACTTCATCAAACACCCTTGATTCAATTTCCTACCTCCTTATGCTCACTCATAATTGGAAAGCTTTTTTAAAAAAAAAAAAATTATTTTTAAGAAAGAAAGCAGGTTTATTTGACTTGAGGTGTTGCAAAGAGAGCACCAGGCAGAAGGACCCTGAGCCAGCAGAACTGAAAAGCCACCAGCTGAAGCCTCATTTTTAAGTCTGCCCAGTCATGCTGACAATGACTGTGCTTGGCCATGGCCATCATCTGAATTCGTGGTTCTGGGTTCTGCATGATGACGTCACCTTTATAATGAGAGAATGATTGAAGTGCCATGCCAGGTATCTCATATCAGGTGTGCCCATCTTTACTGGATGTCAACCTCACTGCTTATCATAATGTTGAACCAAAGGAAAAGAAAGCTGTCATTTCCTGTTTGGATTTTTTCATCTAGTAACCGTATAAAAATCTTATTCTTCATCCACATAGTTCACCCAGTATCGACATGCTGTCTTGGCCTCCTACAATGAATGAAAGAAAAAAAAACATATTTACATGACCTCTTTCATAGATAACATAGATAAACTATGAGGGTTATGCCATTACTACTTTCTTAACCTTCACCCACAGTTTATGTGTTCCAACTCTTCGGGGAATTAGAAATCTATTCACCCCTCTCCAGTGCCTGCCACTGTCCTGACATCTCCCATACTTCATCTCTGGGCGGCTGGGCGGATATCCTCAGAAATCTCACACTTGCTGGCATCCTGCTCTGCCCCACCTCCCAGCCTCCACCATCTCCTGCTCTCATCTGTCCTTTGATCTCATGGAGAGCCACAGCCTCCACCCAGCACAGGCAGAGAGAAAACAGTTGCCTACCAGCACAGGATGGGTCTGGATCACGTGTTCCAGGGTCAGGGGTGCTGTAAGCCTGGGGTCTGTGGGCATCCCGGCAGGAGCAGTGCCCCTCACGTGATCTGAAAGCTTGCTCCTAAAGGAAAGAGATTATCTTACAGATGGCATTCAGATTGTTTTCTGTGCATAAACTCCAATGGTGTTAACACTAGTACAGACTTTTTTTTTCTGCAAATACAGGGGTTTTTTTTTCCATTTCATTCATCTACATGATATTAACCTTTTTTTTTTTTTTTTGATCACAGGCGTCCTCATTATAATTTAAATTTTTTGTTTGTTTGTTTTTCAAGACAGGGGTTCTCTGTGTAACGTTTGTTTGTTTGTTTGTTTGTTTGTTTGTTTGTTTGTTTGT